>NC_092761.1:22035665-22335665 GCF_047496795.1 Chiloscyllium punctatum | reverse complement strand
TGAAACAGAGGGCGAGAAAGAGAGGGGCTGAAACAGAGGGCGAAAATCAGAGGGGCTGAAACAGAGGGCGAGAAACAGAGGGGCAGAAACAGAGGGGCTGAAACAGAGGGCGACAAACAGAGGGGCTGAATCAGAGGGGCTGAATCAGAGGGACTGAAACAGAGGGGGTGAAACAGTGGGCGAGAAACAAAGGGGCTGAAACAGCGGGCGAGAAAGAGAGGGCGAGAAACAGAGGGGCTGAAACAGAGGGGCTGAAACAGACGGGCTGAAACAGAGAGCCTGAAATAGAGGGCGAGAAACAGAGGGGCTGAAACAGAGGGCGAAAAACAGAGGGGCTGAAACAGAGGGTGAGAAACAGAGGGTGAGAAACAGAGGGCGAGAAACAGAGTGGATGAAACAGAGGGGCTGAAACAAAGGGGCTGAAATAGAGGGGCTGAAACAGAGGGGCTGAATCAGAGGGGCTGAAACAGAGTGGCTGAATCAGAGGGGCTGAAACAGAGGGCGAGAAACAGAGGGGCTGAAACAGAGGGCGAGAAACAGAGGGGCTGAAACAGAGGGGCTGAAACAGAGGGGCTGAAACAGAGGGGCTGAATCGGAGGGCGAGAAACAGAGAGGCTGAAACAGAGGGCGAGAAACAGAGGGGCTGAAACAGAGGGCAAGAAACAGAGGGGCTGAAACAGAGGGCGAGAAACAGTGGGGCTGAAACAGAGGGGCTGAAACAGAGGGGCTGAAACAGAGGTGCTGAAACAGAGGGCGAGAAACAGAGGGGCTGAAACAGAGGGGCTGAAACAGAGGGCGAGAAACAGAGTGCGAGAAACAGAGGGCGAGAAACAGAGGGACTGAAACAGAGGGGCTGAAACAGAGGGGCTGAAACAGAGGGCGAGAAACAGAGGGGCTGAAACAGAGGGCGAGAAACAGAGGGGCTGAAACAGAGGGCGAGAAACAGAGGGGCTGAAACAGAGGGGCTGAAACAGTGGGGCTGAAACAGAGCGGCTGAAACAGAGGGCGAGAAATAGAGGGGCTGAAACACAGGGCGAGAAACAGAGGGGCTGAAACAGAGGGCGAGAAACAGAGGGGCTGAAACAGAGGGGCTGAAACAGTGGGGCTGAAACAGAGGGGCTGAAACAGAGGGGCTGAATCAGAGGGGCTGATTCAGAGGGGCTGAAACAGAGGGGCTGAATCAGAGGGGCTGAAACAGAGGGCGAGAAACAGAGGGGCTGAAACAGAGGGCGAGAAACAGACGGGCAGAAACAGAGGTCGAGAAACAGAGGGACTGAAAACGAGGGGCTGAAACAGAGAGCGCGAAACAGAGGGACTGAAACAGAGGGCGAGAAACAGAGGGGCTGAAACAGAGGGCGAGAAACAGAGGGCTTAAACAGAGGGCGAGAAACAGAGGGGCTGAAACAGAGGGCAAGAAACAGAGGGGCTGAAACAGAGTGGCTGAAACAGAGGGCGAGAAACAGAGGGGCTGAATCAGACGGGCTGAATCAGAGGGGCTGAAACAGAGGGGCTGAAACAGAGGGCGAGAAACAGAGGGGCTGAAACAGAGGGCGAGAAACAGAGGGCGAGATACAGAGGGGCTGAAACAGAGGGGCTGAAACAGAGGGGCTGAAACAGAGGGCGAGAAACAGAGGGGCTGAAACAGAGGGCGAGAAACAGAGGGGCTGAAACAGAGGGCGAGAAACAGAGGGGCTGAAACAGAGGGGCTGAAACAGAGGGTGAGAAACAGAGGGGCTGAAACAGAGGGAGAAACAGAGGGGTGAAACAGAGGGGCTGAAACAGAGGGGCTGAATGAGAGGGGCTGATTCAGAGGGGCTGAAACAGAGGGGCTGAATCAGAGGGGCTGAAACAGAGGGCGAGAAACAGAGGGACAGAAAGAGAGGACGAGAAACAGAGGGGCAGAAACAGAGGGCAAGAAACAGACGTGCAGAAACAGAGGGCGAGAAACAGAGGGACTGAAACAAAGGGGCTGGAAGAGAGAGCGCGAAACAGACGGACTGAAACAGAGGGCGAGAAACAGAGGGGCTGAAACAGAGGGCGAGAAACAGAGGGGCTGAAACAGAGGGCGAGAAACAGAGGGGCTGAAACAGAGGGGCTGAATCAGACGGGCTGAATCAGAGGGGCTGAAACAGAGGGGCTGAAACAGAGGGCGAGAAACAGAGGGGCTGAAACAGAGGGGCTGAAACAGAGGGCGAGAAACAGAGGGACTGAAACAGAGGGGCTGAAACAGAGGGGCTGATACAGAGGGCGAGAAACAAAGCGGCTGAAACAGAGTGCGAGAAACAGAGGGGCTGAAACAGAGGGGCTGAAACAAAGGGCGAGAAACAGAGGGACTGAAACAGAGGGGCTGAAAAAGAGGGGCTGAAACAAAGCGGCTGATACAGGGGGCGAGAAACAGAGGGGCTGAAACAGAGGGCGAGATACAGAGGGGCTGAAAGAGAGGGGCTGAAACAGAGGGCGAGAAACAGAGAGGCTGAAACAGAGGGCGAGAAACAGGGGGCCTGAAACAGAGGGCGAGAAACAGAGGGCTGAAACAGAGGGGCTGAAACAGAGGGGCTGAAACAGAGGGGCTGAAACAGAGGGCGAGATACAGAGAGGCTGAAACAGAGGGCGAGAAACAGAGTGGCTGAAACCGAGGGCAAGAAACAGAGGGGCTGAAACAGAGGGCGAGAAACAGAGGGGCTGAAACAGAGGGGCTGAAACAGAGGGCGAGAAACAGAGGGACTGAAACAGAGGGGCTGAAACAGAGGGGCTGATACAGAGGGCGAGAAACAGAGCGGCTGAAACAGAGGGCGAGAAACAGAGGGGCTGAAACAAAGGGGCTGAAACAGTGGGGCTAAAACAGAGGGGCTGAAACAGAGGGCGAGAAATAGAGGGGCTGAAACAGAGGGCGAGAAACAGAGGGGCTGAAAGAGAGGGGCTGAAACAGAGGGTGAGAAACAGTGAGGCTGAAACAGAGGGCGAGAAACAGAGGGCCTAAAATAGAGGGCGAGAAACAGAGGGCTGAAACAGAGGGGCTGAAACAGAGGGGCTGAAACAGAGGGGCTGAAACAGAGGGCGAGATACAGAGAGGCTGAAACAGAGGGCGAGAAACAGAGATGCTGAAACAGAGGGCAAGAAACAGAGGGGCTGAAACAGAGGGCGAGAAACAGAGGGGCTGAAACAGAGGGGCTGAAACAGAGGGCGAGAAACAGAGGGACTGAAACAGAGGGGCTGAAACAGAGGGGCTGATACAGAGGGTGAGAAACAGAGCGGCTGAAACAGAGGGCGAGAAACAGAGGGGCTGAAACAAAGGGGCTGAAACAGTGGGGCTAAAACAGAGGGGCTGAAACAGAGGGCGAGAAACAGAGGGGCTGAAACAGAGGGCGAGAAACAGAGGGGCTGAAACAGAGGGCGAGAAACAGAGGGGCTGAAACAGAGGGGCTGAAACAGTGGGGCTGAAACAGAGCGGCTGAAACAGAGGGCGAGAAATAGAGGGGCTGAAACACAGGGCGAGAAACAGAGGGGCTGAAACAGAGGGCGAGAAACACAGGGGCTGAAACAGAGGGGCTGAAACAGTGGGGCTGAAACAGAGGGGCTGAAACAGAGGGGCTGAATCAGAGGGGCTGATTCAGAGGGGCTGAAACAGAGGGGCTGAATCAGAGGGGCTGAAACAGAGGGCGAGAAACAGAGGGGCTGAAACAGAGGGCGAGAAACAGACGGGCAGAAACAGAGGTCGAGAAACAGAGGGACTGAAAACGAGGGGCTGAAACAGAGAGCGCGAAACAGAGGGACTGAAACAGAGGGCGAGAAACAGAGGGGCTGAAACAGAGGGCGAGAAACAGAGGGCTTAAACAGAGGGCGAGAAACAGAGGGGCTGAAACAGAGGGCAAGAAACAGAGGGGCTGAAACAGAGTGGCTGAAACAGAGGGCGAGAAACAGAGGGGCTGAATCAGACGGGCTGAATCAGAGGGGCTGAAACAGAGGGGCTGAAACAGAGGGCGAGAAACAGAGTGGCTGAAACAGAGGGCGAGAAACAGAGGGCGAGATACAGAGGGGCTGAAACAGAGGGGCTGAAACAGAGGGGCTGAAACAGAGGGCGAGAAACAGAGGGGCTGAAACAGAGGGCGAGAGACAGAGGGGCTGAAACAGAGGGCGAGAAACAGAGGGGCTGAAACAGAGGGGCTGAAACAGAGGGTGAGAAACAGAGGGGCTGAAACAGAGGGAGAAACAGAGGGGTGAAACAGAGGGGCTGAAACAGAGGGGCTGAATGAGAGGGGCTGATTCAGAGGGGCTGAAACAGAGGGGCTGAATCAGAGGGGCTGAAACAGAGGGCGAGAAACAGAGGCACAGAAAGAGAGGACGAGAAACAGAGGGGCTGAAACAGAGGGCAAGAAACAGACGTGCAGAAACAGAGGGCGAGAAACAGAGGGACTGAAACAAAGGGGCTGGAAGAGAGAGCGCGAAACAGACGGACTGAAACAGAGGGCGAGAAACAGAGGGGCTGAAACAGAGGGCGAGAAACAGAGGGGCTGAAACAGAGGGCGAGAAACAGAGGGGCTGAAACAGAGGGGCTGAATCAGACGGGCTGAATCAGAGGGGCTGAAACAGAGGGGCTGAAACAGAGGGCGAGAAACAGAGGGGCTGAAACAGAGGGGCTGAAACAGAGGGCGAGAAACAGAGGGACTGAAACAGAGGGGCTGAAACAGAGGGGCTGATACAGAGGGCGAGAAACAAAGCGGCTGAAACAGAGTGCGAGAAACAGAGGGGCTGAAACAGAGGGGCTGAAACAAAGGGCGAGAAACAGAGGGACTGAAACAGAGGGGCTGAAAAAGAGGGGCTGAAACAAAGCGGCTGATACAGGGGGCGAGAAACAGAGGGGCTGAAACAGAGGGCGAGATACAGAGGGGCTGAAAGAGAGGGGCTGAAACAGAGGGTGAGAAACAGAGAGGCTGAAACAGAGGGCGAGAAACAGAGGGCCTGAAACAGAGGGCGAGAAACAGAGGGCTGAAACAGAGGGGCTGAAACAGAGGGGCTGAAACAGAGGGGCTGAAACAGAGGGCGAGATACAGAGAGGCTGAAACAGAGGGCGAGAAACAGAGTGGCTGAAACCGAGGGCAAGAAACAAAGGGGCTGAAACAGAGGGCGAGAAACAGAGGGGCTGAAACAGAGGGGCTGAAACAGAGGGCGAGAAACAGAGGGACTGAAACAGAGGGGCTGAAACAGAGGGGCTGATACAGAGGGCGAGAAACAGAGCGGCTGAAACAGAGGGCGAGAAACAGAGGGGCTGAAACAAAGGGGCTGAAACAGTGGGGCTAAAACAGAGGGGCTGAAACAGAGGGCGAGAAATAGAGGGGCTGAAACAGAGGGCGAGAAACAGAGGGGCTGAAAGAGAGGGGCTGAAACAGAGGGCGAGAAACAGTGAGGCTGAAACAGAGGGCGAGAAACAGAGGGCCTAAAATAGAGGGCGAGAAACAGAGGGCTGAAACAGAGGGGCTGAAACAGAGGGGCTGAAACAGAGGGGCTGAAACAGAGGGCGAGAAACAGAGGGGCAGAAACAGAGGGCGAGAAACAGAGGAGCAGAAACAGAGGGGCTGAAACAGAGAGCGCGAAACAGAGGGGCTGAAACAGAGGGCAAGAAACAGAGGGGCTTAAACAGAGGGCGAGAAACAGAGGGGCTGAAACAGAGGGCGAGAAACAGAGGGCGAGATACAGAGGGGCTGAAAAAGAGGGGATGAAACAGAGGGGCTGAAACAGAGGGCGAGAAACAGAGGGGCTGAAACAGAGGGCGAGAAACAGAGGGCGAGATACAGAGGGGCTAAAACAGAGGGGCTGAAACAGAGGGGCTGAAACAGAGGGCGAGAAACAGAGGGGCTGAAACAGAGGGCGAGAAACAGAGGGGCTGAAACAGAGGGCGAGAAACAGAGGGGCTGAAACAGAGGGGCTGAAACAGAGGGTGAGAAACAGAGGGGCTGAAACAGAGGGAGAAACAGAGGGGTGAAACAGAGGGGCTGAAATAGAGGGGCTGAATCAGAGGGGCTGATTCAGAGGGGCTGAAACAGAGGGGCTGAATCAGAGGGGCTGAAACAGAGGGCGAGAAACAGAGGGATTGAAAGAGAGGGCGAGAAACAGAGGGGCTGAAACAGAGGGCGAGAAACAGACGTGCAGAAACAGAGGGCGAGAAACAGAGGGACTGAAACAAAGGGGCTGGAACAGAGAACGTGAAACAGAGGGACTGAAACAGAGGGCGAGAAACAGAGGGGCTGAAACAGAGGGCGAGAAACAGAGGGGCTGAAACAGAGGGCGAGAAACAGAGGGGCTGATACAGAGGGGCTGAATCAGACGGGCTGAATCAGAGGGGCTGAAACAGAGGGGCTGAAACAGAGGGCGAGAAACAGAGGGGCTGAAACAGAGGGGCTGAAACAGAGGGCGAGAAACAGAGGGACTGAAACAGAGGGGCTGAAACAGAGAGGCTGATACAGAGGGCGAGAAACAAAGCGGCTGAAACAGAGGGCGAGAAACAGAGGGTCTGAAACAGAGGGGCTGAAACAGAGGGCGAGAAACAGAGGGACTGAAACAGAGGGGCTGAAACAGAGGGGCTGAAACAAAGCGGCTGATACAGAGGGCGAGAAACAGAGGGGCTGAAACAGAGGGCGAGATACAGAGGGGCTGAAAGAGAGGGGCTGAAACAGTGGGCGAGAAACTAAGGGACTGAAACAGAGGGCGAGAAACAGAGGGCCTGAAACAGAGGGCGAGAAACAGAGGGCTGAAACAGAGGGGCTGAAACAGTGGGGCTGCAACAGAGGGGCTGATACAGAGGGCGAGAAACAGAGCGGCTGAAACAGAGGGCGAGAAACAGAGGGGCTGAAACAAAGGGGCTGAAACAGTGGGGATAAAACAGAGGGGCTGAAACAGAGGGCGAGAAATAGAGGGGCTGAAACAGAGGGGCTGAATCGGAGGGGCTGAAACAGAGGGTCTGAAACAGAGGGGCAGAAACAGAGGGCGAGAAACAGAGGGGCTGAAACAGAGGGGCTGAAACAGAGGGGCTGAAACAGAGGGCGAGAAACAGAGGGGCTGAAACAGAGGGCGAGAAACAGAGGGGCTGAAACAGAGGGCGAGAAACAGAGGGGCTGAAACAGAGAGCGAGAAACAGAGGGGCTGAAACAGAGGGGCTGAAACAGAGGGTGAGAAACAGAGGGGCTGAAACAGAGTGCGAGAAACAGAGGCGCTGAAACAAAGGGGCTGAAACAGAGCGGCTGAATCAGAGGGGCTGATTCAGAGGGGCTGAAACAGAGGGGCTTAATCAGAGGGGCTGAAACAGAGGGCGAGAAACAGAGGGGCTGAAACAGAGGGCGAGAAACAGAGGGGCAGAAAAAGAGGGCGAGAAACAGAGGAGCAGAAACAGAGGGGCTGAAACAGAGAGCGCGAAACAGAGGGGCTGAAACAGATGGCGAGAAACAGAGGGACTGAAACAGAGGTCAAGAAACAGAGGGGCTGAAACAGAGGGCAAGAAAAAGAGGGGCTGAAACAGAGTGGCTGAAACAGAAGGGCTGAAACAGAGGGGCTGAAACAGTGGGCGAGAAACAGAGGGGCTGAATCAGAGGGGCTGAATCAGAAGGGCTGAAACAGAGGGGCTGAATCAGAGGGGCTGAAACAGAAGGCGAGAAACAGAGGTACTGAAACAGAGGGCGAGAAACTGAGGGGCAGAAACAGAGGGCGAGAAACAGAGGGGCTGAAACAGAGGGCGAGAAACAGAGGGCAAGAAACAGAGGGGCTGAAACAGAGGGCGAGAAACAGAGGGGCTGAAACAGAGGGGCTGAAACAGAGGGGCTGAAACAGAGGGCGAGAAACAGAGGGGCAGAAACTGAGGGCGAGAAACAGAGGGGCTGAAACAGAGGGGCTGAAACAGAGGGTCTGAATCAGAGGGGCTGAAACAGAGGGGCTGAAACAGAGGGCGAGAAACAAAGGGGCTGGACAGCGGGCGAGAAACAGAGGGCGAGAAACAGAGGGGCTGAAACAGAGGTTCTGAAACAGACGGGCTGAAACAGAGAGCCTGAAACAGAGGGCGAGAAACAGAGGGGCTGAAACAGAGGGCGAAAAACAGAGGGGCTGAAACAGAGGGCGAGAACCAGAGGGCCAGAAACAGAGGGGCTGAAACAGAGGGGCTGAAACAGAGGGCGAGAAACAGAGGGGCTGAATCAGAGGGGCTGAATCAGAGGGACTGAAACAGAGGGGCTGAAACAGTGGGCGAGAAACAAAGGGGCTGAAACAGCGGGCGAGAAACAGAGGGCGAGAAACAGAGGGTCTGAAACAGAGGGGCTGAAACAGACGGGCTGAAACAGAGAGCCTGAAACAGAGGGCGAGAAACAGACGGGCTGAAACAGAGGGCGAGAAACAGAGGGTGAGAAACAGAGGGCGAGAAACAGAGTGGATGAAACAGAGGGGCTGAAACAAAGGGGCTGAAATAGAGGGGCTGAAACAGAGGGGCTGAATCAGAGGGGCTGAAACAGAGTGGCTGAATCAGAGGGGCTGAAACAGAGGGCGAGAAACAGAGGGGCTGGAACAGAGGGGCTGAAACAGAGGTGCTGAAACAGAGGGGCTGAAACAGAGGGGCTGAAACACAGGGGCTGAATCGGAGTTCGACAAACAGAGAGGCTGAAACAGAGGGCGAGAAACAGAGGGGCTGAAACAGAGGGCAAGAAACAGAGGGGCTGAAACAGAGGGCGAGAAACAGAGGGGCTGAAACAGAGGGCGAGAAACAGAGGGGCTGAAACAGAGGGCGAGAAACAGAGGGGCTGAAACAGAGGGGCTGAAACATTGGGGCTGAAACAGAGCGGCTGAAACAGAGGGCGAGAAATAGAGGGGCTGAAACACAGGGCGAGAAACAGAGGGGCTGAAACAGAGGGCGAGAAACAGAGGGGCTGAAACAGAGGGGCTGAAACAGTGGGGCTGAAACAGAGGGGCTGAAACAGAGGGGCTGAATCAGAGGGGCTGATTCAGAGGGGCTGAAACAGAGGGGCAGAATCAGAGGGGCTGAAACAGAGGTCGAGAAACAGAGGGGCTAAAACAGAGGGCGAGAAACAGAGGGGCTGAAACAGAGGGCGAGAAACAGACGGGCAGAAACAGAGGGCGAGAAACAGAGGGACAGAAACAGAGGGGCTGAAACAGAGAGCGCGAAACAGAGGGACTGAAACAGAGGGCGAGAAACAGAGGGCGAGAAACAGAGGGGCTGAAACAGAGGGCGAGAAACAGAGGGGCTGAAACAGAGGGGCTGAAACAGTGGGGCTGAAACAGAGCGGCTGAAACAGAGGGCGAGAAATAGAGGGGCTGAAACACAGGGCGAGAAACAGAGGGGCTGAAACAGAGGGCGAGAAACAGAGGGGCTGAAACAGAGGGGCTGAAACAGTGGAGCTGAAACAGAGGGGCTGAAACAGAGGGGCAGAATCAGAGGGGCTGAAACAGAGGTCGAGAAACAGAGGGGCTAAAACAGAGGGCGAGAAACAGAGGGGCTGAAACAGAGGGCGAGAAACAGACGGGCAGAAACAGAGGGCGAGAAACAGAGGGACAGAAACAGAGGGGCTGAAACAGAGAGCGCGAAACAGAGGGCGAGAAACAGAGGGGCTGAAACAGAGGGCGAGAAACAGAGGGGCTGAAACAGAGGGCGAGAAACAGAGGGGCTGAAACAAAGGGGCTGAAACAGTGCGGCTGAAACAGAGCGGCTGAAACAGAGGGCGAGAAATAGAGGGGCTGAAACACAGGGCGAGAAACAGAGGGGCTGAAACAGAGGGCGAGAAACAGAGGAGCTGAAACAGAGGGGCTGAAACAGTGGGGCTGAAACAGAGGGGCTGAAACAGAGGGGCTGAATCAGAGGGGCTGATTCAGAGGGGCTGAAACAGAGGGGCAGAATCAGAGGGGCTGAAACAGAGGTCGAGAAACAGAGGGGCTAAAACAGAGGGCGAGAAACAGAGGGGCTGAAACAGAGGGCGAGAAACAGACGGGCAGAAACAGAGGGCGAGAAACAGAGGGACAGAAACAGAGGGGCTGAAACAGAGAGCGCGAAACAGAGGGACTGAAACAGAGGGCGAGAAACAGAGGGGCTGAAACAGAGGGCGAGAAACAGAGGGGCTTAACCAGAGGGCGAGAAACAGAGGGGCTGAAACAGAGGGCAAGAAACAGAGGGGCTGAAACAGAGTGGCTGAAACAGAGGGCGAGAAACAGAGGGGCTGAATCAGACGGGCTGAATCAGAGGGGCTGAAACAGAGGGGCTGAAACAGAGGGCGAGAAACAGAGGGGCTGAAACAGAGGGCGAGAAACAGAGGTCGAGATACAGAGGGGTTGAAACAGAGGGGCTGAAACAGAGGGGCTGAAACAGAGGGGCTGAAACAGAGGGCGAGAAACAGAGGGGCTGAAACAGAGGGCGAGAAACAGAGGGGCTGAAACAGAAGGCGAGAAACAGAGGGGCTGAAACAGAGGGGCTGAAACAGAGGGTGAGAAACAGAGGGGCTGAAACAGAGGGCGAGATACAGAGAGGCTGAAACAGAGGGGCTGAAACAGAGGGGCTTAATCAGAGGGGCTGATTCAGAGGGGCTGAAACAGAGGGGCTGAATCACAGGGGCTGAAACAGAGGGCAAGAAACAGAGGGGCAGAAACAGAGGGCGAGAAACAGAGGGGCAGAAACAGAGGGCGAGAAACAGACGTGCAGAAACAGAGGGCGAGAAACAGAGGGACAGAAACAGAGGGGCTGAAACAGAGAGCGCGAAACAGAGGGACTGAAACAGAGGGCGAGAAACAGAGGGCGAGAAACAGAGGGGCTGAAACAGAGGGCGAGAAACAGAGGGGCTGAAACAGAGGGGCTGAAACAGTGGGGCTGAAACAGAGCGGCTGAAACAGAGGGCGAGAAATAGAGGGGCTGAAACACAGGGCGAGAAACAGAGGGGCTGAAACAGAGGGCGAGAAACAGAGGGGCTGAAACAGAGGGGCTGAAACAGTGGAGCTGAAACAGAGGGGCTGAAACAGAGGGGCAGAATCAGAGGGGCTGAAACAGAGGTCGAGAAACAGAGGGGCTAAAACAGAGGGCGAGAAACAGAGGGGCTGAAACAGAGGGCGAGAAACAGACGGGCAGAAACAGAGGGCGAGAAACAGAGGGACAGAAACAGAGGGGCTGAAACAGAGAGCGCGAAACAGAGGGCGAGAAACAGAGGGGCTGAAACAGAGGGCGAGAAACAGAGGGGCTGAAACAGAGGGCGAGAAACAGAGGGGCTGAAACAAAGGGGCTGAAACAGTGCGGCTGAAACAGAGCGGCTGAAACAGAGGGCGAGAAATAGAGGGGCTGAAACACAGGGCGAGAAACAGAGGGGCTGAAACAGAGGGCGAGAAACAGAGGAGCTGAAACAGAGGGGCTGAAACAGTGGGGCTGAAACAGAGGGGCTGAAACAGAGGGGCTGAATCAGAGGGGCTGATTCAGAGGGGCTGAAACAGAGGGGCAGAATCAGAGGGGCTGAAACAGAGGTCGAGAAACAGAGGGGCTAAAACAGAGGGCGAGAAACAGAGGGGCTGAAACAGAGGGCGAGAAACAGACGGGCAGAAACAGAGGGCGAGAAACAGAGGGACAGAAACAGAGGGGCTGAAACAGAGAGCGCGAAACAGAGGGACTGAAACAGAGGGCGAGAAACAGAGGGGCTGAAACAGAGGGCGAGAAACAGAGGGGCTTAACCAGAGGGCGAGAAACAGAGGGGCTGAAACAGAGGGCAAGAAACAGAGGGGCTGAAACAGAGTGGCTGAAACAGAGGGCGAGAAACAGAGGGGCTGAATCAGACGGGCTGAATCAGAGGGGCTGAAACAGAGGGGCTGAAACAGAGGGCGAGAAACAGAGGGGCTGAAACAGAGGGCGAGAAACAGAGGTCGAGATACAGAGGGGTTGAAACAGAGGGGCTGAAACAGAGGGGCTGAAACAGAGGGGCTGAAACAGAGGGCGAGAAACAGAGGGGCTGAAACAGAGGGCGAGAAACAGAGGGGCTGAAACAGAAGGCGAGAAACAGAGGGGTTGAAACAGAGGGGCTGAAACAGAGGGTGAGAAACAGAGGGGCTGAAACAGAGGGCGAGATACAGAGAGGCTGAAACAGAGGGGCTGAAACAGAGGGGCTTAATCAGAGGGGCTGATTCAGAGGGGCTGAAACAGAGGGGCTGAATCACAGGGGCTGAAACAGAGGGCAAGAAACAGAGGGGCAGAAACAGAGGGCGAGAAACAGAGGGGCAGAAACAGAGGGCGAGAAACAGACGTGCAGAAACAGAGGGCGAGAAACAGAGGGACTGAAACAAAGGGGCTGGAACAGAGAGCGCGAAACAGAGGGACTGAAACAGAGGGCGAGAAACAGAGGGGCTGAAACAGAGGGCGAGAAACAGAGGGGCAGAAACAGAGGGGCTGAAACAGAGGGGCTGAAACAGAGGGCGAGAAACAGAGGGGCTGAATCAGAGGGGCTGAATCAGAGGGACTGAAACAGAGGGGCTGAAACAGTGGGCGAGAAACAAAGGGGCTGAAACAGCGGGCGAGAAACAGAGGGCGAGAAACAGAGGGTCTGAAACAGAGGGGCTGAAACAGACGGGCTGAAACAGAGAGCCTGAAACAGAGGGCGAGAAACAGAGGGTGAGAAACAGAGGGCGAGAAACAGAGTGGATGAAACAGAGGGGCTGAAACAAAGGGGCTGAAATAGAGGGGCTGAAACAGAGGGGCTGAATCAGAGGGGCTGAAACAGAGTGGCTGAATCAGAGGGGCTGAAACAGAGGGCGAGAAACAGAGGGGCTGAAACAGAGGGGCTGAAACAGAGGTGCTGAAACAGAGGGGCTGAAACAGAGGGGCTGAAACACAGGGGCTGAATCGGAGTTCGAGAAACAGAGAGGCTGAAACAGAGGGCGAGAAACAGAGGGGCTCAAACAGAGGGCAAGAAACAGAGGGGCTGAAACAGAGGGCGAGAAACAGAGGGGCTGAAACAGAGGGCGAGAAACAGAGGGGCTGAAACAGAGGGCGAGAAACAGAGGGGCTGAAACAGAGGGGCTGAAACATTGGGGCTGAAACAGAGCGGCTGAAACAGAGGGCGAGAAATAGAGGGGCTGAAACACAGGGCGAGAAACAGAGGGGCTGAAACAGAGGGCGAGAAACAGAGGGGCTGAAACAGAGGGGCTGAAACAGAGGGGCAGAATCAGAGGGGCTGAAACAGAGGTCGAGAAACAGAGGGGCTAAAACAGAGGGCGAGAAACAGAGGGGCTGAAACAGAGGGCGAGAAACAGACGGGCAGAAACAGAGGGCGAGAAACAGAGGGACAGAAACAGAGGGGCTGAAACAGAGAGCGCGAAACAGAGGGACTGAAACAGAGGGCGAGAAACAGAGGGCGAGAAACAGAGGGGCTGAAACAGAGGGCGAGAAACAGAGGGGCTGAAACAGAGGGGCTGAAACAGTGGGGCTGAAACAGAGCGGCTGAAACAGAGGGCGAGAAATAGAGGGGCTGAAACACAGGGCGAGAAACAGAGGGGCTGAAACAGAGGGCGAGAAACAGTGGGGCTGAAACAGAGGGGCTGAAACAGTGGGGCTGAAACAGAGGGGCTGAAACAGAGGGGCAGAATCAGAGGGGCTGAAACAGAGGGGCTGAAACAGAGGGGCTGAAACAGAGAGCGAGAAACAGAGGGGCTGAAACAGAGGGCGAGAAACAGACGGGCAGAAACAGAGGGCGAGAAACAGAGGGACAGAAACAGAGGGGCTGAAACAGAGAGCGCGAAACAGAGGGCGAGAAACAGAGGGGCTGAAACAGAGGGCGAGAAACAGAGGGGCTGAAACAGAGGGCGAGAAACAGAGGGGCTGAAACAGAGGGGCTGAAACAGTGGGGCTGAAACAGAGCGGCTGAAACAGAGGGCGAGAAATAGAGGGGCTGAAACACAGGGCGAGAAACAGAGGGGCTGAAACAGAGGGCGAGAAACAGAGGGGCTGAAACAGAGGGGCTGAAACAGTGGGGCTGAAACAGAGGGGCTGAAACAGAGGGGCTGAATCAGAGGGGCTGATTCAGAGGGGCTGAAACAGAGGGGCAGAATCAGAGGGGCTGAAACAGAGGTCGAGAAACAGAGGGGCTAAAACAGAGGGCGAGAAACAGAGGGGCTGAAACAGAGGGCGAGAAACAGACGGGCAGAAACAGAGGGCGAGAAACAGAGGGACAGAAACAGAGGGGCTGAAACAGAGAGCGCGAAACAGAGGGACTGAAACAGAGGGCGAGAAACAGAGGGGCTGAAACAGAGGGCGAGAAACAGAGGGGCTTAACCAGAGGGCGAGAAACAGAGGGGCTGAAACAGAGGGCAAGAAACAGAGGGGCTGAAACAGAGTGGCTGAAACAGAGGGCGAGAAACAGAGGGGTTGAATCAGACGGGCTGAATCAGAGGGGCTGAAACAGAGGGGCTGAAACAGAGGGCGAGAAACAGAGGGGCTGAAACAGAGGGCGAGAAACAGAGGGCGAGATACAGAGGGGTTGAAACAGAGGGGCTGAAACAGAGGGGCTGAAACAGAGGGGCTGAAACAGAGGGCAAGAAACAGAGGGGCTGAAACAGAGGGCGAGAAACAGAGGGGCTGAAACAGAAGGCGAGAAACAGAGGGGCTGAAACAGAGGGGCTGAAACAGAGGGTGAGAAACAGAGGGGCTGAAACAGAGGGAGAAACAGAGGGGCTGAAACAGAGGGGCTGAAACAGAGGGGGTTAATCAGAGGGGCTGATTCAGAGGGGCTGAAACAGAGGGGCTGAATCACAGGGGCTGAAACAGAGGGCAAGAAACAGAGGGGCAGAAACAGAGGGCGAGAAACAGAGGGGCAGAAACAGAGGGCGAGAAACAGACGTGCAGAAACAGAGGGCGAGAAACAGAGGGACTGAAACAAAGGGGCTGGAACAGAGAGCGCGAAACAGAGGGACTGAAACAGAGGGCGAGAAACAGAGGGGCTGAAACAGAGGGCGAGAAACAGAGGGGCTGAATCAGAGGGGCTGAAACAGAGTGGCTGAATCAGAGGGGCTGAAACAGAGGGCGAGAAACAGAGGAGCTGAAACAGAGGGCGAGAAACAGAGGGGCTGAAACAGAGGGGCTGAAACAGAGGGGCTGAAACAGAGGGGCTGAATCCGAGGGCGAGAAACAGAGAGGCTGAAACAGAGGGGCTGAAACAGAGGGGCTGAAACAGAGGGCAAGAAACAGAGGGGCTGAAACAGAGGGCGAGAAACAGAGGGGCTGAAACAGAGGGGCTGAAACAGAGGGGCTGAAACAGAGGGGCTGAAACAGAGGGCGAGAAACAGAGGGGCTGAAACAGAGGGCGAGAAACAGAGGGGCTGAAACAGAGTGCGAGAAACAGAGGGCGAGAAACAGAGGGACTGAAACAGAGGGGCTGAAACAGAGGGCGAGAAACAGAGGGGCTGAACCAGAGGGGCTGGAACAGAGGGGCTGAAACAGAGGGCGAGAAACAGAGGGGCTGAAACAGAGGGCGAGAAACAGAGGGGCTGAAACAGAGGGCGAGAAACAGAGGGGCTGAATCAGAGGTGCTGAAACAGAGGGCGAGAAACAGATGGGCTGAAACAGAGAGCGAGAAACAGAGGGGCTGAAACAGAGGGGCTGAAACAGTGGGGCTGAAACAGAGGGTGAGAAACAGAGGGGCTGAAACAGAGGGCGAGAATCAGAGGGGCTTAATCAGAGGGGCTGAAACAGAGGGGCTTAATCAGAGGGGCTGAAAAAGAGGGCGAGAAACAGAGGGGATGAAACAGAGGGCGAGAAACAGAGGGGCAGAAACAGAGGGCGAGAAACAGAGGAGCAGAAACAGAGGGGCTGAAACAGAGAGCGCGAAACAGAGGGGCTGAAACAGATGGCGAGAAACAGAGGGACTGAAACAGAGGTCGAGAAACAGAGGGGCTGAAACAGAGGGCAAGAAACAGAGGGGCTGAAACAGAGAGGCTGAAACAGAAGGGCAGAAACAGAGGGGCTGAAACAGAGGGCGAGAAACAGAGGGGCTGAATCAGAGGGGCTGAATCAGAAAGGCTGAAACAGAGGGCAAGAAACAGAGGGGCTGGAACATAGTGGCTGGAACAGAGGGCGAGAAACAGAGGGGCTGAATCAGACGGGATGAATCAGAGGGGCTGAAACAGAGGGCGAGAAACAGAGGGGCTGAAACAGAGGGCGAGAAACAGAGGGCGAGAAACAGAGAGGCTGAAAAAGAGGGGCTGAAACAGAGGGGCTGAAACAAAGCGGCTGATGCAGAGGGCGAGAAACAGAGGGGCTGAAACAGAGGGGCTGAAACAGAGGGGCTTAAACAGAGGGCGAGAAACAGAGAGGCTGAAACAGAGGGCGAGAAACAGAGGGGCTGAAACAGAGGGCGAGAAACAGAGGGGCTGAAACAGAGGGGCTGAAACAGAGGGGCTGAAACAGAGGGTCTGAAACAGAGGGCGAGAAACAGAGAGGCTGAAACAGAGGGCGAGAAACAGAGTGGCTGAAACAGAGGGCAAGAAACAGAGGGGCTGAAACAGAGGGCGAGAAACAGAGGGGCTGAAACAGAGGGGCTGAAACAGAGGGGCTAAACAGAGGGGCTGAAACAGAGGTTCTGAAACAGAGGGCCAGAAACAGAGGGCGAGAAACAGAGGGACTGAAACAGTGAGGCTGAAACAGAGGGGCTGAAACAGAGGGCGAGAAACAGAGGGGCTGAAACAAAGGGGCTGAAACAGTGGGGCTAAAACAGAGGGGCTGAAACAGAGGGCGAGAAATAGAGGGGCTGAAACAGAGGGGCTGAATCGGAGGGGCTGAAACAGAGGGGCTGAAACAGAGCGGCTGAAACAGAGGGCGAGAAACAGAGGGGCTGAAACAGAGGGGCTGAAACAGAGGGGCTGAAACAGAGGGCGAGAAAGAGAGGGGCTGATACAGAGGGGGAGAAACAGAGGGGCTGTAACAGAGGGCGAGAAACAGAGGGGCTGAATCAGAGGGGCTGAAACAGAGGGCGAGAAACAGAGGGGCTGAAACAGAGAGCGAGAAACAGAGGGGCTGAAACAGAGGGGCTGAAACAGAGGGTGAGAAACAGAGGGGCTGAAACAGAGGGCGAGAAACAGAGGGGCTGAAACAGAGGGGCTGAAACAGAGGGGCTGAATCAGAGGGGCTGATTCAGAGGGGCTGAACCAGAGGGGCTTAATCAGAGGGGCTGAAACAGAGTGCGAGAAACAGAGGGGCTGAAACAAAGGTCGAGAAACAGAGGGGCAGAAAAAGAGGGCGAGAAACAGAGGAGCTGAAACAGAGGGGCTGAAACAGAGAGCGCGAAACAGACGGGCTGAAACAGATGGCGAGAAACAGAGGGACTGGAACAGAGGTCGAGAAACAGAGGGGCTGAAACAGAAGGCAAGAAACAGAGGGGCTGAAACAGAGTGGCTGAAACAGAAGGGCTGAAACAGAGGGGCTTAAACAGAGGGCGAGAAACAGAGGGGCTGAATCAGAGGGGCTGAATCAGAAGGGCTGAAACAGAGGGGCTGAATCAGAGGGGCTGAAACAGAAGGCGAGAAACAGAGGGTCTGAAACAGAGGGCGAGAAACTGAGGGGCAGAAACAGAGGGCGAGAAACAGAGGGGCTGAAACAGAGGGTCTGAAACAGAGGGCGAGAAACAGTGGGGCTGAAACAGAGGGCGAGAAACAGAGGGGCTGAAACAGAGGGGCTGAAACAGAGGGCCTGAAACAGAGGGCGAGAAACAGAGGGGCAGAAACTGAGGGCGAGAAACAGAGGGGCTGAAACAGAGGGGCTGAAACAGAGGGCCAAAATCAGAGGGGCTGAAACAGAGGGCGAGAAACAGAGGGTGAGAAACAGAGGGCGAGAAACAGAGTGGATGAAACAGAGGGGCTGAAACAAAGGGGCTGAAATAGAGGGGCTGAAACAGAGGGGCTGAATCAGAGGGGCTGAAACAGAGTGGCTGAATCAGAGGGGCTGAAACAGAGGGCGAGAAACAGAGGGGCTGAAACAGAGGGTGAGAAACAGAGGGGCTGAAACAGAGGGGCTGAAACAGAGGGGCTGCAACAGAGGGGCTGAATCGGAGGGCGAGAAACAGAGAGGCTGAAACAGAGGGCGAGAAACAGAGGGGCTGAAACAGAGGGCAAGAAACAGAGGGGCTGAAACAGAGGGCGAGAAACAGTGGGGCTGAAACAGAGGGGCTGAAACAGAGGGGCTGAAACAGAGGGGCTGAAACAGAGGGCGAGAAACAGAGGGGCTGAAACAGAGGGGCTGAAACAGAGGGCGAGAAACAGCGTGCGAGAAACAGAGGGCGAGAAACAGAGGGACTGAAACAGAGGGGCTGAAACAGAGGGGCTGAAACAGAGGGCGAGAAACAGAGGGGCTGAAACAGAGGGCGAGAAACAGAGGGGCTGAAACAGAGGGGCTGAAACAGTGGGGCTGAAACAGAGGGGCTGAAACAGAGGGGCTGAATCAGAGTGGCTGATTCAGAGGGGCTGAAACAGAGGGGCTGAATCAGAGGGGCTGAAACAGAGGGCGAGAAACAGAGGGGCTGAAACAGAGAGCGAGAAACAGAGGGGCTGAAACAGAGGGCGAGAAACAGACGGGCAGAAACAGAGGGCGAGAAACAGAGGGACTGAAACAGAGGGCGAGAAAGAGAGGGGCTGAAACAGAGGGCGAGAAACAGAGGGGCTTAAACAGAGGGCGAGAAACAGAGGGGCTGAAACAGAGGGCAAGAAACAGAGGGGCTGAAACAGAGTGGCTGAAACAGAGGGCGAGAAACAGAGGGGCTGAATCAGACGGGCTGAATCAGAGGGGCTGAAACAGAGGGGCTGAAACAGAGGGCGAGAAACAGAGGGGCTGAAACAGAGGGCGAGAAACAGAGGGCGAGATACAGAGGGGCTGAAACAGAGGGCGAGAAACAGAGGGGCTGAAACAGAGGGGCTGAAACAGAGGGTGAGAAAAAGAGGGGCTGAAACAGAGGGAGAAACAGAGGGGTGAAACAGAGGGGCTGAAACAGAGGGGCTGAATCAGAGGGGCTGATTCAGAGGGGCTGAAACAGAGGGGCTGAATCATAGGGGCTGAAACAGAGGGCGAGAAACAGAGGGACTGAAAGAGAGGGCGAGAAACAGAGGGGCTGAAACAGAGGGCGAGAAACAGACGTGCAGAAACAGAGGGCGAGAAACAGAGGGACTGAAACAAAGGGGCTGGAACAGAGAGCGCGAAACAGAGGGATTGAAACAGAGGGCGAGAAACAGAGGGGCTGAAACAGAGGGCGAGAAACAGAGGGGCTGAAACAGAGGGCGAGAAACAGAGGGGCTGAAACAGAGGGGCTGAATCAGACGGGCTGAATCAGAGGGGCTGAAACAGAGGGCGAGAAACAGAGGGGCTGAAACAGAGGGGCTGAAACAGAGGGCGAGAAACAGAGGGACTGAAACAGAGGGGCTGAAACAGAGGGGCTGATACAGAGGGCGAGAAACAAAGCGGCTGAAACAGAGGGCGAGAAACAGAGGGGCTGAATCAGAGGGGCTGAAACAGAGTGGCTGAATCAGAGGGGCTGAAACAGAGGGCGAGAAACAGAGGGGCTGAAACAGAGGGCGAGAAACAGAGGGGCTGAAACAGAGGGGCTGAAACAGAGGGGCTGAATCGGAGGGCGAGAAACAGAGAGGCTGAAACAGAGGGCGAGAAACAGAGGGGCTGAAACAGAGGGGAGGAAACAGAGGGGCTGAAACAGAGGGCGAGAAACAGTTGGGCTGAAACAGAGGGGCTGAAACAGAGGGGCGGAAACAGAGGGGCTGAAACAGAGGGCGAGAAACAGAGGGGCTGAAACAGAGGGGCTGAAACAGAGGGCGAGAAACAGAGGGGCTGAAACAGAGGGGCTGAAACAGTGGGGTTGAAACAGAGCGGCTGAAACAGAGGGCGAGAAATAGAGGGGCTGAAACACAGGGCGAGAAACAGAGGGGCTGAAACAGAGGGCGAGAAACAGAGGGGCTGAAACAGAGGGGCTGAAACAGTGGGGCTGAAACAGAGGGGCTGAAACAGAGGGGCTGAATCAGAGGGGCTGATTCAGAGGGGCTGAAACAGAGGGGCTGAATCAGAGGGGCTGAAACAGAGGGCGAGAAACAGAGGGGCTGAAACAGAGGGCGAGAAACAGAGGGGCTGAAACAGAGGGCGAGAAACAGAGGGGCTGAAACAGAGGGGCTGAAACAGTGGGGCTGAAACAGAGCGGCTGAAACAGAGGGCGAGAAATAGAGGGGCTGAAACACAGGGCGAGAAACAGAGGGGCTGAAACAGAGGGCGAGAAACAGAGGGGCTGAAACAGAGGGGCTGAAACAGTGGGGCTGAAACAGAGGGGCTGAAACAGAGGGGCTGAATCAGAGGGGCTGATTCAGAGGGGCTGAAACAGAGGGGCTGAATCAGAGGGGCTGAAACAGAGGGTGAGAAACAGAGGGACTGAAACAGAGGGGCTGAAACAGAGAGCGCGAAACAGAGGGACTGAAACAGAGGGCGAGAAAGAGAGGGGCTGAAACAGAGGGCGAGAAACAGAGGGGCTTAAACAGAGGGCGAGAAACAGAGGGGCTGAAACAGAGGGCAAGAAACAGAGGGGCTGAAACAGAGTGGCTGAAACAGAGGGCGAGAAACAGAGGGGCTGAATCAGACGGGCTGAATCAGAGGGCCTGAAACAGAGGGGCTGAAACAGAGGGCGAGAAACAGAGGGGCGGAAACAGAGGGCGAGATACAGAGGGGCTGAAACAGAGGGCGAGAAACAGAGGGGCTGAAACAGAGGGGCTGAAACAGAGGGTGAGAAACAGAGGGACTGAAACAGAGGGAGAAACAGAGGGGTGAAACAGAGGGGCTGAAACAGAGGGGCTGAATCAGAGGGGCTGATTCAGAGGGGCTGAAACAGAGGGGCTGAATCATAGGGGCTGAAACAGAGGGTGAGAAACAGAGGGACTGAAAGAGAGGGCGAGAAACAGAGGGGCTGAAACAGAGGGCGAGAAACAGACGTGCAGAAACAGAGGGCGAGAAACAGAGGGACTGAAACAAAGGGGCTGGAACAGAGAGCGCGAAACAGAGGGACTGAAACAGAGGGCGAGAAACAGAGGGGCTGAAACAGAGGGCGATAAACAGAGGGGCTGAAACAGAGGGCGAGAAACAGAGGGGCTGAAACAGAGGTGCTGAATCAGACGTGCTGAATCAGAGGGGCTGAAACAGAGGGGCTGAAACAGAGGGCGAGAAACAGAGGGGCTGAAACAGAGGGGCTGAAACAGAGGGCGAGAAACAGAGGGACTGAAACAGAGGGGCTGAAACAGAGGGGCTGATACAGAGGGCGAGAAACAAAGCGGCTGAAACAGAGGGCGAGAAACAGAGGGGCTGAAACAGAGGGGCTGAAACAGAGGGCGAGAAACAGAGGGACTGAAACAGAGGGGCTGAAACAGAGGGGCTGAAACAAAGCGGCTGATACAGAGGGCGAGAAACAGAGGGGCTGAAACAGAGGGCGAGATACAGAGGGGCTGAAAGAGAGGGGCTGAAACAGAGGGCGAGGAACAGAGAGGCTGAAACAGAGGGCGAGAAACAGAGGGCCTGAAACAGAGGGCGAGAAACAGAGGGCTGAAACAGAGGGGCTGAAACAGACGGGCTGAAACAGAGGGGCTGAAACAGAGGGCGAGATACAGAGAGGCTGAAACAGAGGGCGAGAAACAGAGTGGCTGAAACAGAGGGCAAGAAACAGAGGGGCTGAAACAGAGGGGCTGAAACAGAGGGGCTGAAACAGAGGGCGAGAAACAGAGGGGCAGAAACTGAGGGCGAGAAACAGAGGGGCTGAAACAGAGTGGCTGAAACAGAGGGCGAGAAACAGAGGGGCTGAAACAGAGGGTCTGAAACTTTGGGCGAGAATCAGAGGGGCTGAAACAGAGGGCGAGAAACAGAGGGGCTGAAACAGAGGGGCTGAAACAGAGGGCCTGAAACAGAGGGCGAGAAACAGAGGGGCAGAAACTGAGGGCGAGAAACAGAGGGGCTGAAACAGAGGGGCTGAAACAGAGGGGCAGAAACAGAGGGGCTGAAACAGAGGGCGACAAACAGAGGGGCTGAATCAGAGGGGCTGAATCAGAGGGACTGAAACAGAGGGGCTGAAACAGTGGGCGAGAAACAAAGGGGCTGAAACAGCGGGCGAGAAACAGAGGGCGAGAAACAGAGTGGCTGAAACAGAGGGGCTGAAACAGTGGGGTTGAAACAGAGCGGCTGAAACAGAGGGCGAGAAATAGAGGGGCTGAAACACAGGGCGAGAAACAGAGGGACTGAAACAGAGGGCGAGAAACAGAGGGGCTGAAACAGAGGGGCTGAAACAGTGGGGCTGAAACAGAGGGGCTGAAACAGAGGGGCTGAATCAGAGGGGCTGATTCAGAGGGGCTGAAACAGAGGGGCTGAATCATAGGGGCTGAAACAGAGGGCGAGAAACAGAGGGACTGAAAGAGAGGGCGAGAAACAGAGGGGCTGAAACAGAGGGCGAGAAACAGACGTGCAGAAACAGAGGGCGAGAAACAGAGGGACTGAAACAAAGGGGCTGGAACAGAGAGCGCGAAACAGAGGGATTGAAACAGAGGGCGAGAAACAGAGGGGCTGAAACAGAGGGCGAGAAACAGAGGGGCTGAAACAGAGGGCGAGAAACAGAGGGGCTGAAACAGAGGGGCTGAATCAGACGGGCTGAATCAGAGGGGCTGAAACAGAGGGGCTGAAACAGAGGGCGAGAAACAGAGGGGCTGAAACAGAGGGGCTGAAACAGAGGGCGAGAAACAGAGGGACTGAAACAGAGGGGCTGAAACAGAGGGGCTGATACAGAGGGCGAGAAACAAAGCGGCTGAAACAGAGGGCGAGAAACAGAGGGGCTGAATCAGAGGGGCTGAAACAGAGTGGCTGAATCAGAGGGGCTGAAACAGAGGGCGAGAAACAGAGGGGCTGAAACAGAGGGCGAGAAACAGAGGGGCTGAAACAGAGGGGCTGAAACAGAGGGGCTGAATCGGAGGGCGAGAAACAGAGAGGCTGAAACAGAGGGCGAGAAACAGGGGCTGAAACAGAGGGGAGGAAACAGAGGGGCTGAAACAGAGGGCGAGAAACAGTTGGGCTGAAACAGAGGGGCTGAAACAGAGGGGCGGAAACAGAGGGGCTGAAACAGAGGGCGAGAAACAGAGGGGCTGAAACAGAGGGGCTGAAACAGAGGGCGAGAAACAGAGGGGCTGAAACAGAGGGGCTGAAACAGTGGGGTTGAAACAGAGCGGCTGAAACAGAGGGCGAGAAATAGAGGGGCTGAAACACAGGGCGAGAAACAGAGGGGCTGAAACAGAGGGCGAGAAACAGAGGGGCTGAAACAGAGGGGCTGAAACAGTGGGGCTGAAACAGAGGGGCTGAAACAGAGGGGCTGAATCAGAGGGGCTGATTCAGAGGGGCTGAAACAGAGGGGCTGAATCAGAGGGGCTGAAACAGAGGGCGAGAAACAGAGGGGCTGAAACAGAGGGCGAGAAACAGAGGGGCTGAAACAGAGGGCGAGAAACAGAGGGGCTGAAACAGAGGGGCTGAAACAGTGGGGCTGAAACAGAGCGGCTGAAACAGAGGGCGAGAAATAGAGGGGCTGAAACACAGGGCGAGAAACAGAGGGGCTGAAACAGAGGGCGAGAAACAGAGGGGCTGAAACAGAGGGGCTGAAACAGTGGGGCTGAAACAGAGGGGCTGAAACAGAGGGGCTGAATCAGAGGGGCTGATTCAGAGGGGCTGAAACAGAGGGGCTGAATCAGAGGGGCTGAAACAGAGGGCGAGAAACAGAGGGACTGAAACAGAGGGGCTGAAACAGAGAGCGCGAAACAGAGGGACTGAAACAGAGGGCGAGAAAGAGAGGGGCTGAAACAGAGGGCGAGAAACAGAGGGGCTTAAACAGAGGGCGAGAAACAGAGGGGCTGAAACAGAGGGCAAGAAACAGAGGGGCTGAAACAGAGTGGCTGAAACAGAGGGCGAGAAACAGAGGGGCTGAATCAGACGGGCTGAATCAGAGGGCCTGAAACAGAGGGGCTGAAACAGAGGGCGAGAAACAGAGGGGCGGAAACAGAGGGCGAGATACAGAGGGGCTGAAACAGAGGGCGAGAAACAGAGGGGCTGAAACAGAGGGGCTGAAACAGAGGGTGAGAAACAGAGGGACTGAAACAGAGGGAGAAACAGAGGGGTGAAACAGAGGGGCTGAAACAGAGGGGCTGAATCAGAGGGGCTGATTCAGAGGGGCTGAAACAGAGGGGCTGAATCATAGGGGCTGAAACAGAGGGTGAGAAACAGAGGGACTGAAAGAGAGGGCGAGAAACAGAGGGGCTGAAACAGAGGGCGAGAAACAGACGTGCAGAAACAGAGGGCGAGAAACAGAGGGACTGAAACAAACGGGCTGGAACAGAGAGCGCGAAACAGAGGGACTGAAACAGAGGGCGAGAAACAGAGGGGCTGAAACAGAGGGCGAGAAACAGAGGGGCTGAAACAGAGGGCGAGAAACAGAGGGGCTGAAACAGAGGTGCTGAATCAGACGTGCTGAATCAGAGGGGCTGAAACAGAGGGGCTGAAACAGAGGGCGAGAAACAGAGGGGCCGAAACAGAGGGGCTGAAACAGAGGGCGAGAAACAGAGGGACTGAAACAGAGGGGCTGAAACAGAGGGGCTGATACAGAGGGCGAGAAACAAAGCGGCTGAAACAGAGGGCGAGAAACAGAGGGGCTGAAACAGAGGGGCTGAAACAGAGGGCGAGAAACAGAGGGACTGAAACAGAGGGGCTGAAACAGAGGGGCTGAAACAAAGCGGCTGATACAGAGGGCGAGAAACAGAGGGGCTGAAACAGAGGGCGAGATACAGAGGGGCTGAAAGAGAGGGGCTGAAACAGAGGGCGAGGAACAGAGAGGCTGAAACAGAGGGCGAGAAACAGAGGGCCTGAAACAGAGGGCGAGAAACAGAGGGCTGAAACAGAGGGGCTGAAACAGACGGGCTGAAACAGAGGGGCTGAAACAGAGGGCGAGATACAGAGAGGCTGAAACAGAGGGCGAGAAACAGAGTGGCTGAAACAGAGGGCAAGAAACAGAGGGGCTGAAACAGAGGGGCTGAAACAGAGGGGCTGAAACAGAGGGCGAGAAACAGAGGGGCAGAAACTGAGGGCGAGAAACAGAGGGGCTGAAACAGAGTGGCTGAAACAGAGGGCGAGAAACAGAGGGGCTGAAACAGAGGGTCTGAAACTTTGGGCGAGAATCAGAGGGGCTGAAACAGAGGGCGAGAAACAGAGGGGCTGAAACAGAGGGGCTGAAACAGAGGGCCTGAAACAGAGGGCGAGAAACAGAGGGGCAGAAACTGAGGGCGAGAAACAGAGGGGCTGAAACAGAGGGGCTGAAACAGAGGGGCTGAAACAGAGGGGCTGAAACAGAGGGGCTGAAACAGAGGGCGAGAAACAAAGGGGCTGAAACAGCGGGCGAGAAACAGAGGGGCTGAAACAGAGGGCGAGAAACAGAGGGGCAGAAACAGAGGGGCTGAAACAGAGGGCGACAAACAGAGGGGCTGAATCAGAGGGGCTGAATCAGAGGGACTGAAACAGAGGGGCTGAAACAGTGGGCGAGAAACAAAGGGGCTGAAACAGCGGGCGAGAAACAGAGGGCGAGAAACACAGGGGCTGAAACAGAGGGGCTGAAACAGACGGGCTGAAACAGAGAGCCTGAAACAGAGGGCGAGAAACAGAGGGGCTGAAACAGAGGGCGAAAAACAGAGGGGCTGAAACAGAGGGCGAGAAACAGAGGGCGAGAAACAGAGTGGATGAAACAGAGGGGCTGAAACAAAGGGGCTGAAATAGAGGGGCTGAAACAGAGGGGCTGAATCAGAGGGGCTGAAACAGAGTGGCTGAATCAGAGGGGCTGAAACAGAGGGCGAGAAACAGAGGGGCTGAAACAGAGGGCGAGAAACAGAGGGGCTGAAACAGAGGGGCTGAAACAGAGGGGCTGAAACAGAGGGGCTGAATCGGAGGGCGAGAAACAGAGAGGCTGAAACAGAGGGCGAGAAACAGAGGGGCTGAAACAGAGGGCAAGAAACAGAGGGGCTGAAACAGTGGGCGAGAAACACTGGGGCTGAAACAGAGGGGCTGAAACAGAGGGGCTGAAACAGAGGGGCTGAAACAGAGGGCGAGAAACAGAAGGGCTGAAACAGAGGGGCTGAAACAGAGGGCGAGAAACAGAGTGCGAAAAACAGAGGGCGAGAAACAGAGGGACTGAAACAGAGGGGCTGAAACAGAGGGCGAGAAACAGAGGGGCTGAAACAGAGGGCGAGAAACAGAGGGGCTGAAACAGAGGGCGAGAAACAGAGGGGCTGAAACAGATGGGCTGAAACAGTGGGGCTGCAACAGAGCGGCTGAAACAGACGGCGAGAAATAGAGGGGCTGAAACACAGGGCGAGAAACAGAGGGGCTGAAACAGAGGGCGAGAAACAGAGGGGCTGAAACAGAGGGGCTGAAACAGTGGGGCTGAAACAGAGGGGCTGAAACAGAGGGGCTGAATCAGAGGGGCTGATTCAGAGGGGCTGAAACAGAGGGGCTGAATCAGAGGGGCTGAAACAGAGGGCGAGAAACAGAGGGGCTGAAACAGAGGGCGAGTAACAGAGGGGCTGAAACAGAGGGCGAGAAACAGACGGGCAGAAACAGAGGTCGAGAAACAGAGGGACTGAAACAGAGGGGCTGAAACAGAGAGCGCGAAACAGAGGGACTGAAACAGAGGGCGAGAAACAGAGGGGCTGAAACAGAGGGCGAGAAACAGAGGGGCTGAAACAGAGGGCAAGAAACAGAGGGGCTGAAACAGAGTGGCTGAAACAGAGGGCGAGAAACAGAGGGGCTGAATCAGACGGGCTGAATCAGAGGGGCTGAAACAGAGGGGCTGAAACAGAGGGCGAGAAACAGAGGGGCTGAAACAGAGGGCGAGAAACAGAGGGCGAGATACAGAGGGGCTGAAACAGAGGGGCTGAAACAGAGGGCGAGAAACAGAGGGGCTGAAACAGAGGGCGAGAAACAGAGGGGCTGAAACAGAGGGCGAGAAACAGAGGGGCTGAAACAGAGGGGCTGAAACAGAGGGTGAGAAACAGAGGGGCTGAAACAGAGGGAGAAACAGAGGGGTGAAACAGAGGGGCTGAAACAGAGGGGCTGAATCAGAGCGGCTGATTCAGAGGGGCTGAAACAGAGGGGCTGAATCAGAGGGGCTGAATCAGAGGGCGAGAAACAGAGGGACTGAAAGAGAGGGCGAGAAACAGAGGGGCTGAAACAGAGGGCGAGAAACAGACGTGCAAAACAGAGGGCGAGAAACAGAGGGACTGAAACAAAGGGGCTGGAAGAGAGAGCGCGAAACAGAGGTACTGAAACAGAGGGCGAGAAACAGAGGGGCTGAAACAGAGGGCGAGAAACAGAGGGGCTGAAACAGAGGGCGAGAAATAGAGGGGCTGAAACAGAGGGGCTGAATCAGACGGGCTGAATCAGAGGGGCTGAAACAGAGGGGCTGAAACAGAGGGCGAGAAACAGAGGGGCTGAAACAGAGGGGCTGAAACAGAGGGCGAGAAACAGAGGGACTGAAGCAGAGGGGCTGAAACAGAGGGGCTGATACAGAGGGCGAGAAACAAAGCGGCTGAAACAGAGGGCGAGAAACAGAGGGGCTGAAACAGAGGGGCTGAAACAGAGGGCGAGAAACAGAGGGACTGAAACAGAGGGGCTGAAACAGAGGGGCTGAAACAAAGCGGCTGATACAGAGGGCGAGAAACAGAGGGGCTGAAACAGAGGGCGAGATACAGAGGGGCTGAAAGAGAGGGGCTGAAACAGAGGGCGAGAAACAGAGAGGCTGAAACAGAGGGCGAGAAACAGAGGGCCTGAAACAGAGGGCGAGAAACAGAGGGCTGAAACAGAGGGGCTGAAACAGAGGGGCTGAAACAGAGGGGCTGAAACAGAGGGCGAGATACAGAGAGGCTGAAACAGAGGGCGAGAAACAGAGTGGCTGAAACCGAGGGCAAGAAACAGAGGGGCTGAAACAGAGGGCGAGAAACAGAGGGGCTGAAACAGAGGGGCTGAAACAGAGGGCGAGAAACAGAGGGACTGAAACAGAGGGGCTGAAACAGAGGGGCTGATACAGAGGGCGAGAAACAGAGCGGCTGAAACAGAGGGCGAGAAACAGAGGGGCTGAAACAAAGGGGCTGAAACAGTGGGGCTAAAACAGAGGGGCTGAAACAGAGGGCGAGAAACAGAGGGGCTGAAAGAGAGGGGCTGAAACAGAGGGCGAGAAACAGAGAGGCTGAAACAGAGGGCGAGAAACAGAGGGCCTGAAACAGAGGGCGAGCAACAGAGGGCTGGAACAGAGGGGCTGAAACAGAGGGGCTGAAACAGAGGGGCTGAAACAGAGGGCGAGATACAGAGAGGCTGAAACAGAGGGCGAGAAACAGAGTGGCTGAAACAGAGGGCAAGAAACAGAGGGGCTGAAACAGAGGGCGAGAAACAGAGAGGCTGAAACAGAGGGGCTGAAACAGAGGGCGAGAAACAGAGGGACTGAAACAGAGGGGCTGAAACAGAGGGGCTGATACAGAGGGTGAGAAACAGAGCGGCTGAAACAGAGGGCGAGAAACAGAGGGGCTGAAACAAAGGGGCTGAAACAGTGGGGCTAAAACAGAGGGGCTGAAACAGAGGGGCTGAAACAGAGGGGCTGAAACAGAGGGCGAGAAACAGAGGGGCTGAAACAGAGGGCGAGAAACAGAGGGGCTGAAACAGAGGTGCTGAAACAGAGGGGCTGAAACAGAGGGTGAGAAACAGAGGGGCTGAAACAGAGGGCGAGAAACAGAGGGGCTGAATCAGAGGGGCTGAAACAGAGGGCGAGAAACAGATGGGCTGAAACAGAGAGCGAGAAACAGAGGGGCTGAAACAGAGGGGCTGAAACAGAGGGGCTGAAACAGAGGGGCTGAATCAGAGGGGCTGATTCAGAGGGGCTGAATCAGAGGGGCTTAATCAGACGGGCTGAAAGAGAGGGGCTTAATCAGAGGGGCTGAAACAGAGGGCGAGAAACAGAGGGGCTGAAACAGAGGGCGAGAAACAGAGGGGTTGAAACAGAGGGCGAGAAACAGAGGAGCAGAAACAGAGGGGCTGAAACAGAGAGCGCGAAACAGAGGGGCTGAAACAGAGGGCGAGAAACAGAGGGGCTTAAACAGAGGGCGAGAAACAGAGGGGCTGAAACAGAGGGCGAGAAGCAGAGGGCGAGATACAGAGGGGCTGAAAAAGAGGGGCTGAAACAGAGGGGCTGAAACAGAGGGCGAGAAACAGAGGGGCTGAAACAGAGGGCGAGAAACAGAGGGCGAGATACAGAGGGGCTGAAACAGAGGGGCTGAAACAGAGGGGCTGAAACAGAGGGCGAGAAACAGGGGGGCTGAAACAGAGGGCGAGAAACAGAGGGGCTGAAACAGAGGGCGAGAAACAGAGGGGCTGAAACAGAGGGGCTGAAACAGAGGGTGAGAAACAGAGGAGCTGAAACAGAGGGAGAAACAGAGGGGTGAAACAGAGGGGCTGAAATAGAGGGGCTGAATCAGAGGGGCTGATTTAGAGGGGCTGAAACAGAGGGGCTGAATCAGAGGGGCTGAAACAGAGGGCGAGAAACAGAGGGATTGAAAGAGAAGGCGAGAAACAGAGGGGCTGAAACAGAGGGCGAGAAACAGACGTGCAGAAACAGAGGGCGAGAAACAGAGGGACTGAAACAAAGGGGCTGGAACAGAGAGCGCGAAACAGAGGGACTGAAACAGAGGGCGAGAAACAGAGGGGCTGAAACAGAGGGCGAGAAACAGAGGGGCTGAAACAGAGGGCGAGAAACAGAGGGGCTGATACAGAGGGGCTGAATCAGACGGGCTGAATCAGAGGGGCTGAAACAGAGGGGCTGAAACAGAGGGCGAGAAACAGAGGGGCTGAAACAGAGGGGCTGAAACAGAGGGCGAGAAACAGAGGGACTGAAACAGAGGGGCTGAAACAGAGAGGCTGATACAGAGGGCGAGAAACAAAGCGGCTGAAACAGAGGGCGAGAAACAGAGGGGCTGAAACAGAGGGGCTGAAACAGAGGGCGAGAAACAGAGGGACTGAAACAGAGGGGCTGAAACAGAGGGGCTGAAACAAAGCGGCTGATACAGAGGGCGAGAAACAGAGGGGCTGAAACAGAGGGCGAGATACAGAGGGGCTGAAAGAGAGGGGCTGAAACAGAGGGCGAGAAACGGAGAGGCTGAAACAGAGGGCGAGAAACAGAGGGCCTGAAACAGAGGGCGAGAAACAGAGGGCTGAAACAGAGGGGCTGAAAAAGAGGGGCTGAAACAGAGGGGCTGAAACAGAGGGCGAGATACAGAGAGGCTGAAACAGAGGGCGAGAAACAGAGTGGCTGAAACAGAGGGCAAGAAACAGAGGGGCTGAAACAGAGGGCGAGAAACAGAGGGGCTGAAACAGAGGGGCTGAAACAGAGGGCGAGAAACAGAGGGACTGAAACAGAGGGGCTGAAACAGAGGGGCTGATACAGAGGGCGAGAAACAGAGCGGCTGAAACAGAGGGCGAGAAACAGAGGGGCTGAAACAAAGGGGCTGAAACAGTGGGGCTCAAACAGAGGCGCTGAAACAGAGGGCGAGAAATAGTGGGGCTGAAACAGAGGGCGAGAAACAGAGGGGCTGAAAGAGAGGGGCTGAAACAGAGGGCGAGAAACAGAGATGCTGAAACAGAGGGCGAGAAACAGAGGGCCTAAAACAGAGGGCGAGAAACAGAGGGCTGAAACAGAGGGGCTGAAACAGAGGGGCTGAAACAGAGGGCGAGATACAGAGAGGCTGAAACAGAGGGCGAGAAACAGAGTGGCTGAAACAGAGGGCAAGAAACAGAGGGGCTGAAACAGAGGGCGAGAAACAGAGGGGTTGAAACAGAGGGGCTGAAACAGAGGGCGAGAAACAGAGGGACTGAAACAGAGGGGCTGAAACAGAGGAGCTGATACAGAGGGCGAGAAACAGAGCGGCTGAAACAGAGGGCGAGAAACAGAGGGGCTGAAACAAAGGGGCTGAAACAGTGGGGCTAAAACAGAGGGGCTGAAACAGAGGGCGAGAAATAGAGGGGCTGAAACAGAGGGCGAGAAACAGAGGGGCTGAAACAGAGGGCGAGAAACAGAGGGGCTGAAACAGAGGTGCTGAAACAGAGGGGCTGAAACAGAGGGCGAGAAACAGAGGGGCTGAAACAGAGGGCGAGAAACAGAGGGGCTGAAACAGAGGGCGAGAAACAGAGGGGCTGAATCAGAGGGGCTGAAACAGAGGGCGAGAAACAGATGGGCTGAAACAGAGAGCGAGAAACAGAGGGGCTGAAACAGAGGGGCTGAAACAGAGGGTGAGAAACAGAGGGGCTGAAACAGAGGGCGAGAAACAGAGGGGCTGAAACAGAGGGGCTGAAACAGAGGGGCTGAATCAGAGGGGCTGATTCAGAGGGGCTGAATCAGAGGGGCTTAATCAGAGGGGCTGAAACAGAGGGGCTTAATCAGAGGGGTTGAAACAGAGGGCGAGAAACAGAGGGGCTGAAACAGAGGGCGAGAAACAGAGGGGCAGAAACAGAGGGCGAGAAACAGAGGAGCAGAAACAGAGGGGCTGAAACAGAGAGCGCGAAACAGAGGGGCTGAAACAGAGGGCGAGAAACAGAGGGGCTTAAACAGAGGGCGAGAAACAGAGGGGCTGAAACAGAGGGCAAGTATCAGAGGGGCTGAAACAGAGTGGCTGAAACAGAGGGGCTGAATCAGAGGGGCTGATTCAGAGGGGCTGAATCAGAGGGGCTTAATCAGAGGGGCTGAAACAGAGGGGCTTAATCAGAGGGGTTGAAACAGAGGGCGAGAAACAGAGGGGCTGAAACAGAGGGGCTGAAACAGAGGGCGAGAAACAGAGGGGCTGAAACAGAGGGCGAGATACAGAGGGGCTGAAACAGAGGGGCTGAAACAGAGGGCGAGAAACAGAGGGGCTGAAACAGAGGGGCTGAAACAGAGGGCGAGAAACAGAGGGGCTGAAACAGAGGGCAAGTATCAGAGGGGCTGAAACAGAGTGGCTGAAACAGAGGGTGAGAAACAGAGGGGCTGAATCAGAGGGGCTGAATCAGAGGGGCTGAAACAGAGGGGCTGAAACAGAGGGCGAGAAACAGAGGGGCTGAAACAGAGGGCGAGATACAGAGGGGCTGAAACAGAGGGGCTGAAACAGAGGGCGAGAAACAGAGGGGCTGAAACAGAGGGGCTGAAACAGAGGGCGAGAAACAGAGGGGCTGAAACAGAGGGCGAGAAACAGAGGGGCTGAAACAGAGGGCGAGAAACAGAGGGGCTGAAACAGAGGGTGAGAAACAGAGGGGCTGAATCAGAGGGGCTGAATCAGAGGGGCTGAAACAGAGGGGCTGAAACAGAGGGCGAGAAACAGAGGGGCTGAAACAGAGGGGCTGAAACAGAGGGCGAGAAACAGAGGGGCTGAAACAGAGGGCGAGATACAGAGGGGCTGAAACAGAGGGGCTGAAACAGAGGGCGAGAAACAGAGGGGCTGAAACAGAGGGGCTGAAACAGAGGGCGAGAAACAGAGGGGCTGTAACAGAGGGCGAGAAACAGAGGGGCTGAAACAGAGGGCGAGAAACGGAGGGGCTGAAACAGAGGGGCTGAAACAGAGGGGCTGAAACAGAGGGTGAGAAACAGAGGGGCTGAAACAGAGGGAGAAACAGAGGGGCTGAAACAGAGGGGCTGAAACAGCGGGGCTGAATCAGAGGGGCTGGTTCAGAGGGGCTGAAACTGAGGGGCTGAATCAGAGGGGCTGAAACAGAGGGCGAGAAACAGAGGGGCTGAAACAGAGGATGAGAAACAGAGGGGCTGAAACAGAGGGCGAGAAACAGACGTGCAGAAACAGAGGGCGAGAAACAGAGGGGCTGAAACAGAGGGGCTGAATCAGACGGGCTGAATCAGAGGGGCTGAAACAGAGGGGCTGAAACAGAGGGGCTGAATCAGAGGGGCTGAAACAGAGGGTGAGAAACAGAGGGATTGAAAGAGAGGGCGAGAAACAGAGGGGCTGAAACAGAGGGCGAGAAACAGACGTGCAGAAACAGAGGGCGAGAAACAGAGGGACTGAAACAAAGGGGCTGGAACAGAGAGCGCAAAACAGAGGGACTGAAACAGAGGGCGAGAAACAGAGGGGCTGAAACAGAGGGCGAGAAACAGAGGGGCTGAAACAGAGGGCGAGAAACAGAGGGGCTGATACAGAGGGGCTGAATCAGACGGGCTGAATCAGAGGGGCTGAAACAGAGGGGCTGAAACAGAGGGCGAGAAACAGAGGGGCTGAAACAGAGGGGCTGAAACAGAGGGCGAGAAACAGAGGGACTGAAACAGAGGGGCTGAAACAGAGAGGCTGATACAGAGGGCGAGAAACAAAGCGGCTGAAACAGAGGGCGAGAAACAGAGGGGCTGAAACAGAGGGGCTGAAACAGAGGGCGAGAAACAGAGGGACTGAAACAGAGGGGCTGAAACAGAGGGGCTGAAACAAAGCGGCTGATACAGAGGGCGAGAAACAGAGGGGCTGAAACAGAGGGCGAGATACAGAGGGGCTGAAAGAGAGGGGCTGAAACAGAGGGCGAGAAACAGAGGGGCTGAAACAGAGGGCGAGAAACAGAGGGCCTGAAACAGAGGGCGAGAAACAGAGGGCTGAAACAGAGGGGCTGAAAAAGAGGGGCTGAAACAGAGGGGCTGAAACAGAGGGCGAGATACAGAGAGGCTGAAACAGAGGGCGAGAAACAGAGTGGCTGAAACAGAGGGCAAGAAACAGAGGGGCTGAAACAGAGGGCGAGAAACAGAGGGGCTGAAACAGAGGGGCTGAAACAGAGGGCGAGAAACAGAGGGACTGAAACAGAGGGGCTGAAACAGAGGGGCTGATACAGAGGGCGAGAAACAGAGCGGCTGAAACAGAGGGCGAGAAACAGAGGGGCTGAAACAAAGGGGCTGAAACAGTGGGGCTCAAACAGAGGCGCTGAAACAGAGGGCGAGAAATAGTGGGGCTGAAACAGAGGGCGAGAAACAGAGGGGCTGAAAGAGAGGGGCTGAAACAGAGGGCGAGAAACAGAGAGGCTGAAACAGAGGGCGAGAAACAGAGGGACTGAAACAGAGGGGCTGAAACAGAGGGGCTGATACAGAGGGCGAGAAACAGAGCGGCTGAAACAGAGGGCGAGAAACAGAGGGGCTGAAACAAAGGGGCTGAAACAGTGGGGCTAAAACAGAGGGGCAGAAACAGAGGGCGAGAAATAGAGGGGCTGAAACAGAGGGCGAGAAACAGAGGGGCTGAAACAGAGGGCGAGAAACAGAGGGGCTGAAACAGAGGTGCTGAAACAGAGGGGCTGAAACAGAGGGCGAGAAACAGAGGGGCTGAAACAGAGGGCGAGAAACAGAGGGGCTGAAACAGAGGGCGAGAAACAGAGGGGCTGAATCGGAGGGGCTGAAACAGAGGGCGAGAAACAGATGGGCTGAAACAGAGAGCGAGAAACAGAGGGGCTGAAACAGAGGGGCTGAAACAGAGGGTGAGAAACAGAGGGGCTGAAACAGAGGGCGAGAAACAGAGGGGCTGAAACAGAGGGGCTGAAACAGAGGGGCTGAATCAGAGGGGCTGATTCAGAGGGGCTGAATCAGAGGGGCTTAATCAGAGGGGCTGAAACAGAGGGGCTTAATCAGAGGGGTTGAAACAGAGGGCGAGAAACAGAGGGGCTGAAACAGAGGGCGAGAAACAGAGGGGCAGAAACAGAGGGCGAGAAACAGAGGAGCAGAAACAGAGGGGCTGAAACAGAGAGCGCGAAACAGAGGGGCTGAAACAGAGGGCGAGAAACAGAGGGGCTTAAACAGAGGGCGAGAAACAGAGGGGCTGAAACAGAGGGCAAGTATCAGAGGGGCTGAAACAGAGTGGCTGAAACAGAGGGTGAGAAACAGAGGGGCTGAATCAGAGGGGCTGAATCAGAGGGGCTGAAACAGAGGGGCTGAAACAGAGGGCGAGAAACAGAGGGGCTGAAACAGAGGGCGAGATACAGAGGGGCTGAAACAGAGGGGCTGAAACAGAGGGCGAGAAACAGAGGGGCTGAAACAGAGGGGCTGAAACAGAGGGCGAGAAACAGAGGGGCTGAAACAGAGGGCGAGAAACAGAGGGGCTGAAACAGAGGGCGAGAAACAGAGGGGCTGAAACAGAGGGCGAGAAACTTAGGTGCTGAAACAGAGGGGCTGAAACAGAGGGTGAGAAACAGAGGGGCTGAAACAGAGGGAGAAACAGAGGGGCTGAAACAGAGGGGCTGAAACAGCGGGGCTGAATCAGAGGGGCTGGTTCAGAGGGGCTGAAACTGAGGGGCTGAATCAGAGGGGCTGAAACAGAGGGCGAGAAACAGAGGGGCTGAAACAGAGGATGAGAAACAGAGGGGCTGAAACAGAGGGCGAGAAACAGACGTGCAGAAACAGAGGGCGAGAAACAGAGGGGCTGAAACAGAGGGGCTGAATCAGACGGGCTGAATCAGAGGGGCTGAAACAGAGGGGCTGAAACAGAGGGGCTGAATCAGAGGGGCTGAAACAGAGGGTGAGAAACAGAGGGATTGAAAGAGAGGGCGAGAAACAGAGGGGCTGAAACAGAGGGCGAGAAACAGACGTGCAGAAACAGAGGGCGAGAAACAGAGGGACTGAAACAAAGGGGCTGGAACAGAGAGCGCAAAACAGAGGGACTGAAACAGAGGGCGAGAAACAGAGGGGCTGAAACAGAGGGCGAGAAACAGAGGGGCTGAAACAGAGGGCGAGAAACAGAGGGGCTGATACAGAGGGGCTGAATCAGACGGGCTGAATCAGAGGGGCTGAAACAGAGGGGCTGAAACAGAGGGCGAGAAACAGAGGGGCTGAAACAGAGGGGCTGAAACAGAGGGCGAGAAACAGAGGGACTGAAACAGAGGGGCTGAAACAGAGAGGCTGATACAGAGGGCGAGAAACAAAGCGGCTGAAACAGAGGGCGAGAAACAGAGGGGCTGAAACAGAGGGGCTGAAACAGAGGGCGAGAAACAGAGGGACTGAAACAGAGGGGCTGAAACAGAGGGGCTGAAACAAAGCGGCTGATACAGAGGGCGAGAAACAGAGGGGCTGAAACAGAGGGCGAGATACAGAGGGGCTGAAAGAGAGGGGCTGAAACAGAGGGCGAGAAACAGAGGGGCTGAAACAGAGGGCGAGAAACAGAGGGCCTGAAACAGAGGGCGAGAAACAGAGGGCTGAAACAGAGGGGCTGAAAAAGAGGGGCTGAAACAGAGGGGCTGAAACAGAGGGCGAGATACAGAGAGGCTGAAACAGAGGGCGAGAAACAGAGTGGCTGAAACAGAGGGCAAGAAACAGAGGGGCTGAAACAGAGGGCGAGAAACAGAGGGGCTGAAACAGAGGGGCTGAAACAGAGGGCGAGAAACAGAGGGACTGAAACAGAGGGGCTGAAACAGAGGGGCTGATACAGAGGGCGAGAAACAGAGCGGCTGAAACAGAGGGCGAGAAACAGAGGGGCTGAAACAAAGGGGCTGAAACAGTGGGGCTCAAACAGAGGCGCTGAAACAGAGGGCGAGAAATAGTGGGGCTGAAACAGAGGGCGAGAAACAGAGGGGCTGAAAGAGAGGGGCTGAAACAGAGGGCGAGAAACAGAGAGGCTGAAACAGAGGGCGAGAAACAGAGGGCCTAAAACAGAGGGCGAGAAACAGAGGGCTGAAACAGAGGGGCTGAAACAGAGGGGCTGAAACAGAGGGCGAGATACAGAGAGGCTGAAACAGAGGGCGAGAAACAGAGTGGCTGAAACAGAGGGCAAGAAACAGAGGGGCTGAAACAGAGGGCGAGAAACAGAGGGGTTGAAACAGAGGGGCTGAAACAGAGGGCGAGAAACAGAGGGACTGAAACAGAGGGGCTGAAACAGAGGGGCTGATACAGAGGGCGAGAAACAGAGCGGCTGAAACAGAGGGCGAGAAACAGAGGGGCTGAAACAAAGGGGCTGAAACAGTGGGGCTAAAACAGAGGGGCTGAAACAGAGGGCGAGAAATAGAGGGGCTGAAACAGAGGGCGAGAAACAGAGGGGCTGAAACAGCGGGCGAGAAACAGAGGGGCTGAAACAGAGGTGCTGAAACAGAGGGGCTGAAACAGAGGGCGAGAAACAGAGGGGCTGAAACAGAGGGCGAGAAACAGAGGGGCTGAAACAGAGGGCGAGAAACAGAGGGGCTGAATCAGAGGGGCTGAAACAGAGGGCGAGAAACAGATGGGCTGAAACAGAGAGCGAGAAACAGAGGGGCTGAAACAGAGGGGCTGAAACAGAGGGTGAGAAACAGAGGGGCTGAAACAGAGGGCGAGAAACAGAGGGGCTGAAACAGAGGGGCTGAAACAGAGGGGCTGAATCAGAGGGGCTGATTCAGAGGGGCTGAATCAGAGGGGCTTAATCAGAGGGGCTGAAACAGAGGGGCTTAATCAGAGGGGTTGAAACAGAGGGCGAGAAACAGAGGGGCTGAAACAGAGGGCGAGAAACAGAGGGGCAGAAACAGAGGGCGAGAAACAGAGGAGCAGAAACAGAGGGGCTGAAACAGACAGCGCGAAACAGAGGGGCTGAAACAGAGGGCGAGAAACAGAGGGGCTTAAACAGAGGGCGAGAAACAGAGGGGCTGAAACAGAGGGCAAGTATCAGAGGGGCTGAAACAGAGTGGCTGAAACAGAGGGCGAGAAACAGAGGGGCTGAATCAGAGGGGCTGAATCAGAGGGGCTGAAACAGAGGGGCTGAAACAGAGGGCGAGAAACAGAGGGGCTGAAACAGAGGGCGAGATACAGAGGGGCTGAAACAGAGGGGCTGAAACAGAGGGCGAGAAACAGAGGGGCTGAAACAGAGGGGCTGAAACAGAGGGCGAGAAACAGAGGGGCTGAAACAGAGGGCGAGAAACAGAGGGGCTGAAACAGAGGGCGAGAAACAGAGGGGCTGAAACAGAGGGCGAGAAACAGAGGTGCTGAAACAGAGGGGCTGAAACAGAGGGTGAGAAACAGAGGGGCTGAAACAGAGGGAGAAACAGAGGGGCTGAAACAGAGGGGCTGAAACAGCGGGGCTGAATCAGAGGGGCTGATTCAGAGGGGCTGAAACTGAGGGGCTGAATCAGAGGGGCTGAAACAGAGGGCGAGAAACAGAGGGGCTGAAACAGAGGATGAGAAACAGAGGGGCTGAAACAGAGGGCGAGAAACAGACGTGCAGAAACAGAGGGCGAGAAACAGAGGGGCTGAAACAGAGGGGCTGAATCAGACGGGCTGAATCAGAGGGGCTGAAACAGAGGGGCTGAAACAGAGGGCGAGAAACAGAGGGGCTGAAACAGAGGGCGAGAAACAGAGGGCGAGAAACAGTGGGGCTGAAAAAGAGGGGCTGAAACAGAGGGGCTGAAACAAAGCGGCTGATACAGAGGGCGAGAAACAGAGGGGCTGAAACAGAGGGCGAGATACAGAGGGGCTGAAAGAGAGGGGCTGAAACAGAGGGCGAGAAACAGGGAGGCTGAAACAGAGGGCGAGAAACAGAGGGCCTGAAACAGAGGGCGAGAAACAGAGGGCTGAAACAGAGGGGCTGAAACAGAGGGGCTGAAACAGCGGGGCTGAAACAGAGGGCGAGATACAGAGAGGCTGAAACAGAGGGCGAGAAACAGAGTGGCTGAAACAGAGGGCAAGAAACAGATGGGCTGAAACAGAGGGCGAGAAACAGAGGGGCTGAAACAGAGGGGCTGAAACAGAGGGAGAAACAGAGGGGCTGAAACAGAGGGGCTGAAACAGCGGGGCTGAATCAGAGGGGCTGATTCAGAGGGGCTGAAACTGAGGGGCTGAATCAGAGGGGCTGAAACAGAGGGCGAGAAACAGAGGGGCTGAAACAGAGGATGAGAAACAGAGGGGCTGAAACAGAGGGCGAGAAACAGACGTGCAGAAACAGAGGGCGAGAAACAGAGGGGCTGAAACAGAGGGGCTGAATCAGACGGGCTGAATCAGAGGGGCTGAAACAGAGGGGCTGAAACAGAGGGCGAGAAACAGAGGGGCTGAAACAGAGGGCGAGAAACAGAGGGCGAGAAACAGTGGGGCTGAAAAAGAGGGGCTGAAACAGAGGGGCTGAAACAAAGCGGCTGATACAGAGGGCGAGAAACAGAGGGGCTGAAACAGAGGGCGAGATACAGAGGGGCTGAAAGAGAGGGGCTGAAACAGAGGGCGAGAAACAGGGAGGCTGAAACAGAGGGCGAGAAACAGAGGGCCTGAAACAGAGGGCGAGAAACAGAGGGCTGAAACAGAGGGGCTGAAACAGAGGGGCTGAAACAGCGGGGCTGAAACAGAGGGCGAGATACAGAGAGGCTGAAACAGAGGGCGAGAAACAGAGTGGCTGAAACAGAGGGCAAGAAACAGATGGGCTGAAACAGAGGGCGAGAAACAGAGGGGCTGAAACAGAGGGGCTGAAACAGAGGGCGAGAAACAGAGGGACTGAAACAGAGGGGCTGAAACAGAGGGGCTGATACAGAGGGCGAGAAACAGAGCGGCTGAAACAGAGGGCGAGAAACAGAGGTGCTGAAACAAAGGGGCTGAAACAGTTGGGCTAAAACAGAGGGGCTGAAACAGAGGGCGAGAAATAGAGGGGCTGAAACAGAGGGCGAGAAACACAGGGGCTGAAAGAGAGGGGCTGAAACAGAGGGCGAGAAACAGAGAGGCTGAAACAGAGGGCGAGAAACAGAGGGCCTGAAACAGAGGGCGAGAAACAGAGGGCTGAAACAGAGGGGCTGAAACAGAGGGGCTGAAACAGAGGGGCTGAAACAGAGGGCGAGATACAGAGAGGCTGAAACAGAGGGCGAGAAACAGAGTGGCTGAAACAGAGGGCAAGAAACAGAGGGGCTGAAACAGAGGGCGAGAAACAGAGGGGCTGAAACAGAGGGGCTGAAACAGAGGGCGAGAAACAGAGGGATTGAAACAGAGAGGCTGAAACAGAGGGGATGATACAGAGGGCGAGAAACAGAGCAGCTGAAACAGAGGGCGAGAAACAGAGGGGCTGAAACAAAGGGGCTGAAACAGTGGGGCTAAAACAGAGGGGCTGAAACAGAGGGCGAGAAATTGAGGGGCTGAAACAGAGGGCGAGAAACAGAGGGGCTGAAACAGAGGGCGAGAAACAGATGGGCTGAAACAGAGGGGCTGAAACAGATGGGCTAAAACAGAGGGCGAGAAACAGAGGGTCTGAAACAGAGGGCGAGAAACAGAGGGGCTGAAACAGAGGGCGAGAAACAGAGGGGCTGAATCAGAGGGGCTGAAACAGAGGGCGAGAAACAGATGGGCTGAAACAGAGAGCGAGAAACAGAGGGGCTGAAACAGAGGGGCTGAAACAGAGGGTGAGAAACAGAGGGGCTGAAACAGAGGGCGAGAAACAGAGGGGCTGAAACAGAGGGGCTGAAACAGAGCGGCTGAATCAGAGGGGCTGATTCAGAGGGGCTGAATCAGAGGGGCTTAATCAGAGGGGCTGAAACAGAGGGGCTTAATCAGAGGGGTTGAAACAGAGGGCGAGAAACAGAGGGGCTGAAACAGAGGGCGAGAAACAGAGGGGCAGAAACAGAGGGCGAGAAACAGAGGAGCAGAAACAGAGAGGCTGAAACAGAGAGCGCGAAACAGAGGGGCTGAAACAGATGGCGAGAAACAGAGGGACTGAACCAGAGAGGCTGAAACAGAAGGGCAGAAACAGAGGGGCTGAAACAGAGGGCGAGAAACAGAGGGGCTGAAACAGAGGGCGAGAAACAGAGGGGCTGAAACAGAGGGCGAGAAACAGAGGGGCTGAAACAGAGGGCGAGAAACAGAGGTGCTGAAACAGAGGGGCTGAAACAGAGGGTGAGAAACAGAGGGGCTGAAACAGAGGGAGAAACAGAGGGGCTGAAACAGAGGGGCTGAAACAGCGGGGCTGAATCAGAGGGGCTGATTCAGAGGGGCTGAAACTGAGGGGCTGAATCAGAGGGGCTGAAACAGAGGGCGAGAAACAGAGGGGCTGAAACAGAGGATGAGAAACAGAGGGGCTGAAACAGAGGGCGAGAAACAGACGTGCAGAAACAGAGGGCGAGAAACAGAGGGGCTGAAACAGAGGGGCTGAATCAGACGGGCTGAATCAGAGGGGCTGAAACAGAGGGGCTGAAACAGAGGGCGAGAAACAGAGGGGCTGAAACAGAGGGCGAGAAACAGAGGGCGAGAAACAGTGGGGCTGAAAAAGAGGGGCTGAAACAGAGGGGCTGAAACAAAGCGGCTGATACAGAGGGCGAGAAACAGAGGGGCTGAAACAGAGGGCGAGATACAGAGGGGCTGAAAGAGAGGGGCTGAAACAGAGGGCGAGAAACAGGGAGGCTGAAACAGAGGGCGAGAAACAGAGGGCCTGAAACAGAGGGCGAGAAACAGAGGGCTGAAACAGAGGGGCTGAAACAGAGGGGCTGAAACAGCGGGGCTGAAACAGAGGGCGAGATACAGAGAGGCTGAAACAGAGGGCGAGAAACAGAGTGGCTGAAACAGAGGGCAAGAAACAGATGGGCTGAAACAGAGGGCGAGAAACAGAGGGGCTGAAACAGAGGGGCTGAAACAGAGGGAGAAACAGAGGGGCTGAAACAGAGGGGCTGAAACAGCGGGGCTGAATCAGAGGGGCTGATTCAGAGGGGCTGAAACTGAGGGGCTGAATCAGAGGGGCTGAAACAGAGGGCGAGAAACAGAGGGGCTGAAACAGAGGATGAGAAACAGAGGGGCTGAAACAGAGGGCGAGAAACAGACGTGCAGAAACAGAGGGCGAGAAACAGAGGGGCTGAAACAGAGGGGCTGAATCAGACGGGCTGAATCAGAGGGGCTGAAACAGAGGGGCTGAAACAGAGGGCGAGAAACAGAGGGGCTGAAACAGAGGGCGAGAAACAGAGGGCGAGAAACAGTGGGGCTGAAAAAGAGGGGCTGAAACAGAGGGGCTGAAACAAAGCGGCTGATACAGAGGGCGAGAAACAGAGGGGCTGAAACAGAGGGCGAGATACAGAGGGGCTGAAAGAGAGGGGCTGAAACAGAGGGCGAGAAACAGGGAGGCTGAAACAGAGGGCGAGAAACAGAGGGCCTGAAACAGAGGGCGAGAAACAGAGGGCTGAAACAGAGGGGCTGAAACAGAGGGGCTGAAACAGCGGGGCTGAAACAGAGGGCGAGATACAGAGAGGCTGAAACAGAGGGCGAGAAACAGAGTGGCTGAAACAGAGGGCAAGAAACAGATGGGCTGAAACAGAGGGCGAGAAACAGAGGGGCTGAAACAGAGGGGCTGAAACAGAGGGCGAGAAACAGAGGGACTGAAACAGAGGGGCTGAAACAGAGGGGCTGATACAGAGGGCGAGAAACAGAGCGGCTGAAACAGAGGGCGAGAAACAGAGGTGCTGAAACAAAGGGGCTGAAACAGTTGGGCTAAAACAGAGGGGCTGAAACAGAGGGCGAGAAATAGAGGGGCTGAAACAGAGGGCGAGAAACACAGGGGCTGAAAGAGAGGGGCTGAAACAGAGGGCGAGAAACAGAGAGGCTGAAACAGAGGGCGAGAAACAGAGGGCCTGAAACAGAGGGCGAGAAACAGAGGGCTGAAACAGAGGGGCTGAAACAGAGGGGCTGAAACAGAGGGGCTGAAACAGAGGGCGAGATACAGAGAGGCTGAAACAGAGGGCGAGAAACAGAGTGGCTGAAACAGAGGGCAAGAAACAGAGGGGCTGAAACAGAGGGCGAGAAACAGAGGGGCTGAAACAGAGGGGCTGAAACAGAGGGCGAGAAACAGAGGGATTGAAACAGAGAGGCTGAAACAGAGGGGATGATACAGAGGGCGAGAAACAGAGCAGCTGAAACAGAGGGCGAGAAACAGAGGGGCTGAAACAAAGGGGCTGAAACAGTGGGGCTAAAACAGAGGGGCTGAAACAGAGGGCGAGAAATTGAGGGGCTGAAACAGAGGGCGAGAAACAGAGGGGCTGAAACAGAGGGCGAGAAACAGATGGGCTGAAACAGAGGGGCTGAAACAGATGGGCTAAAACAGAGGGCGAGAAACAGAGGGTCTGAAACAGAGGGCGAGAAACAGAGGGGCTGAAACAGAGGGCGAGAAACAGAGGGGCTGAATCAGAGGGGCTGAAACAGAGGGCGAGAAACAGATGGGCTGAAACAGAGAGCGAGAAACAGAGGGGCTGAAACAGAGGGGCTGAAACAGAGGGTGAGAAACAGAGGGGCTGAAACAGAGGGCGAGAAACAGAGGGGCTGAAACAGAGGGGCTGAAACAGAGCGGCTGAATCAGAGGGGCTGATTCAGAGGGGCTGAATCAGAGGGGCTTAATCAGAGGGGCTGAAACAGAGGGGCTTAATCAGAGGGGTTGAAACAGAGGGCGAGAAACAGAGGGGCTGAAACAGAGGGCGAGAAACAGAGGGGCAGAAACAGAGGGCGAGAAACAGAGGAGCAGAAACAGAGAGGCTGAAACAGAGAGCGCGAAACAGAGGGGCTGAAACAGATGGCGAGAAACAGAGGGACTGAACCAGAGAGGCTGAAACAGAAGGGCAGAAACAGAGGGGCTGAAACAGAGGGCGAGAAACAAAGGGGCTGAATCAGAGGGGCTGAATCAGAAGGGCTGAAACAGAGGGCAAGAAACAGAGGGGCTGAAACAGAGTGGCTGGAACAGAGGGCGAGAAACAGAGGGGCTGAATCAGACGGGCTGAATCAGAGGGGCTGAAACAGAGGGGCTGAAACAGAGGGCGAGAAACAGAGGGGCTGAAACAGAGGGCGAGAAACAGAGGGCGAGAAACAGAGGGGCTGAAAAAGAGGGGCTGAAACAGAGGGGCTGAGACAAAGCGGCTGATGCAGAGGGCGAGAAATAGAGGGGCTGAAACAGAGGGGCTGAAACAGAGGGGCTGAAACAGAGGGCGAGAAACAGAGAGGCTGAAACAGAGGGCGAGAAACAGAGGGGCTGAAACAGAGGGCGAGAAACAGAAGGGCTGAAACAGAGGGGCTGAAACAGAGGGTCTGAAACAGACGGCGAGAAACAGAGAGGCTGAAACAGAGGGCGAGAAACAGAGTGGCTGAAACAGAGGGCAAGAAACAGAGGGGCTGAAACAGAGGGCGAGAAACAGAGGGGCTGAAACAGAGGGCGAGAAACAGACGGGCAGAAACAGAGGGCGAGAAACAGAGGGACTGAAACAGAGGGGCTGAAACAGAGAGCGCGAAACAGAGGGACTGAAACAGAGGGCGAGAAACAGAGGGGCTGAAACAGAGGGCGAGAAACAGAGGGCCTGAAACAGAGGGCGAGAAACAGAGGGCTGAAACAGAGGGGCTGAAACAGAGGGGCTGAAACAGAGGGGCTGAAACAGAGGGCGAGATACAGAGAGGCTGAAACAGAGGGCGAGAAACAGAGTGGCTGAAACAGAGGGCAAGAAACAGAGGGGCTGAAACAGAGGGCGAGAAACAGAGGGGCTGAAACAGAGGGGCTGAAACAGAGGGCGAGAAACAGAGGGATTGAAACAGAGGGGCTGAAACAGAGGGGATGATACAGAGGGCGAGAAACAGAGCGGCTGAAACAGAGGGCGAGAAACAGAGGGGCTGAAACAAAGGGGCTGAAACAGTGGGGTTAAAACAGAGGGGCTGAAACAGAGGGCGAGAAATAGAGGGTCTGAAACAGAGGGCGAGAAACAGAGGGGCTGAAAGAGAGGGGCTGAAACAGAGGGCGAGAAACAGAGAGGCTGAAACAGAGGGCGAGAAACAGAGGGCCTGAAACAGAGGGCGAGAAACAGAGGGCTGAAACAGAGGGGCTGAAACAGAGGGGCTGAAACAGAGGGGCTGAAACAGAGGGCGAGATACAGAGAGGCTGAAACAGAGGGCGAGAAACAGAGTGGCTGAAACAGAGGGCAAGAAACAGAGGGGCTGAAACAGAGGGCGAGAAACAGAGGGGCTGAAACAGAGGGCGAGAAACAGACGGGCAGAAACAGAGGGCGAGAAACAGAGGGACTGAAACAGAGGGGCTGAAACAGAGAGCGCGAAACAGAGGGACTGAAACAGAGGGCGAGAAACAGAGGGGCTGAAACAGAGGGCGAGAAACAGAGGGCCTGAAACAGAGGGCGAGAAACAGAGGGCTGAAACAGAGGGGCTGAAACAGAGGGGCTGAAACAGAGGGGCTGAAACAGAGGGCGAGATACAGAGAGGCTGAAACAGAGGGCGAGAAACAGAGTGGCTGAAACAGAGGGCAAGAAACAGAGGGGCTGAAACAGAGGGCGAGAAACAGAGGGGCTGAAACAGAGGGGCTGAAACAGAGGGCGAGAAACAGAGGGATTGAAACAGAGGGGCTGAAACAGAGGGGATGATACAGAGGGCGAGAAACAGAGCGGCTGAAACAGAGGGCGAGAAACAGAGGGGCTGAAACAAAGGGGCTGAAACAGTGGGGTTAAAACAGAGGGGCTGAAACAGAGGGCGAGAAATAGAGGGTCTGAAACAGAGGGCGAGAAACAGAGGGGCTGAAAGAGAGGGGCTGAAACAGAGGGCGAGAAACAGAGAGGCTGAAACAGAGGGCGAGAAACAGAGGGCCTGAAACAGAGGGCGAGAAACAGAGGGCTGAAACAGAGGGGCTGAAACAGAGGGGCTGAAACAGAGGGGCTGAAACAGAGGGCGAGATACAGAGAGGCTGAAACAGAGGGCGAGAAACAGAGTGGCTGAAACAGAGGGCAAGAAACAGAGGGGCTGAAACAGAGGGCGAGAAACAGAGGGGCTGAAACAGAGGGGCTGAAACAGAGGGCGAGAAACAGAGGGATTGAAACAGAGGGGCTGAAACAGAGGGGATGATACAGAGGGCGAGAAACAGAGCGGCTGAAACAGAGGGCGAGAAACAGAGGGGCTGAAACAAAGGGGCTGAAACAGTGGGGCTAAAACAGAGGGGCTGAAACAGAGGGCGAGAAATAGAGGGGCTGAAACAGAGGGGCTGAATCGGAGGGGCTGAAACAGAGGGCGAGAAACAGATGGGCTGAAACAGAGGGGCTGAAACAGAGGGGCTGAAACAGAGGGCGAGAAACAGAGGGTCTGAAACAGAGGGCGAGAAACAGAGGGGCTGAAACAGAGGGCGAGAAACAGAGGGGCTGAATCAGAGGGGCTGAAACAGAGGGCGAGAAACAGATGGGCTGAAACAGAGAGCGAGAAACAGTGGGGCTGAAACAGAGGGGCTGAAACAGAGGGTGAGAAACAGAGGGGCTGAAACAGAGGGCGAGAAACAGAGGGGCTGAAACAGAGGGGCTGAAACAGAGGGGCTGAATCAGAGGGGCTGATTCAGAGGGGCTGAATCAGAGGGGCTTAATCAGAGGGGTTGAAACAGAGGGCGAGAAACAGAGGGGCTGAAACAGAGGGCGAGAAACAGAGGGGCAGAAACAGAGGGCGAGAAACAGAGGAGCAGAAACAGAGAGGCTGAAACAGAGAGCGCGAAACAGAGGGGCTGAAACAGATGGCGAGAAACAGAGGGACTGAAACAGAGAGGCTGAAACAGAAGGGCAGAAACAGAGGGGCTGAAACAGAGGGCGAGAAACAAAGGGGCTGAATCAGAGGGGCTGAATCAGAAGGGCTGAAACAGAGGGCAAGAAACAGAGGGGCTGAAACAGAGTGGCTGGAACAGAGGGCGAGAAACAGAGGGGCTGAATCAGACGGGCTGAATCAGAGGGGCTGAAACAGAGGGGCTGAAACAGAGGGCGAGAAACAGAGGGGCTGAAACAGAGGGCGAGAAACAGAGGGCGAGAAACAGAGGGGCTGAAAAAGAGGGGCTGAAACAGAGGGGCTGAGACAAAGCGGCTGATGCAGAGGGCGAGAAATAGCGGGGCTGAGACAGAGGGGCTGAAACAGAGGGGCTGAAACAGAGGGCGAGAAACAGAGAGGCTGAAACAGAGAGGCTGAAACAGAGGGCGAGAAACAGAGTGGCTGAAACAGAGGGCAAGAAACAGAGGGGCTGAAACAGAGGGCGAGAAACAGAGGGGCTGAAACAGAGGGCGAGAAACAGAGGGGCTGAAACAGAGGGCGAGAAACAGACTAGCAGAAACAGAGGGCGAGAAACAAAGGGACTGAAACAGAGGGGCTGAAACAGAGAGCGCGAAACAGAGGGACTGAAACAGAGGGCGAGAAACAGAGGGGCTGAAACAGAGGGCGAGAAACAGAGGGCCTGAAACAGAGGGCGAGAAACAGAGGGCTGAAACAGAGGGGCTGAAACAGAGGGGCTGAAACAGAGGGGCTGAAACAGAGGGCGAGATACAGAGAGGCTGAAACAGAGGGCGAGAAACAGAGTGGCTGAAACAGAGGGCAAGAAACAGAGGGGCTGAAACAGAGGGCGAGAAACAGAGGGGCTGAAACAGAGGGGCTGAAACAGAGGGCGAGAAACAGAGGGATTGAAACAGAGGGGCTGAAACAGAGGGGATGATACAGAGGGCGAGAAACAGAGCGGCTGAAACAGAGGGCGAGAAACAGAGGGGCTGAAACAAAGGGGCTGAAACAGTGGGGCTAAAACAGAGCGGCTGAAACAGAGGGCGAGAAATAGAGGGTCTGAAACAGAGGGCGAGAAACAGAGGGCCTGAAAGAGAGGGGCTGAAACAGAGGGCGAGAAACAGAGAGGCTGAAACAGAGGGCGAGAAACAGAGGGCCTGAAACAGAGGGCGAGAAACAGAGGGCTGAAACAGAGGGGCTGAAACAGAGGGGCTGAAACAGAGGGGCTGAAACAGAGGGCGAGATACAGAGAGGCTGAAACAGAGGGCGAGAAACAGAGTGGCTGAAACAGAGGGCAAAAACAGAGGGGCTGAAACAGAGGGCGAGAAACAGAGGGGCTGAAACAGAGGGGCTGAAACAGAGGGCGAGAAACAGAGGGATTGAAACAGAGGGGCTGAAACAGAGGGGCTGAAACAGAGGACGAGAAACAGAGGGGCTGAAACAGAGGGCGAGAAACAGAGGGGCTGAAACAAAGGGGCTGAAACAGTGGGGCTAAAACAGAGGGGCTGAAACAGAGGGCGAGAAATAGAGGGGCTGAAACAGAGGGCGAGAAACAGAGGGGCTGAAACAGAGGGCGAGAAACAGAGGGGCAGAAACAGAGGACGAGAAACAGAGGAGCAGAAACAGAGAGGCTGAAACAGAGAGCGCGAAACAGAGGGGCTGAAACAGATGGCGAGAAACAGAGGGACTGAAACAGAGAGGCTGAAACAGAAGGGCAGAAACAGAGGGGCTGAAACAGAGGGCGAGAAACAAAGGGGCTGAATCAGAGGGGCTGAATCAGTAGGGCTGAAACAGAGGGCAAGAAACAGAGGGGCTGAAACAGAGTGGCTGGAACAGAGGGCGAGAAACAGAGGGGCTGAATCAGACGGGCTGAATCAGAGGGGCTGAAACAGAGGGGCTGAAACAGAGGGCGAGAAACAGAGGGGCTGAAACAGAGGGCGAGAAACAGAGGGCGAGAAACAGAGGGGCTGAAAAAGAGGGGCTGAAACAGAGGGGCTGAGACAAAGCGGCTGATGCAGAGGGCGAGAAATAGAGGGGCTGAGACAGAGGGGCTGAAACAGAGGGGCTGAAACAGAGGGCGAGAAACAGAGAGGCTGAAACAGAGGGCGAGAAACAGAAGGGCTGAAACAGAGGGGCTGAAACAGAGGGGCTGAAACAGAGGGTCTGAAACAGAGGGCGAGAAACAGAGAGGCTGAAACAGAGGGCGAGAAACAGAGGGGCTGAAACAGAGGGCGAGAAACAGAGGGGCTGAAACAGAGGGCGAGAAACAGAGGGGCTGAAACAGAGGGCGAGAAACAGACTAGCAGAAACAGAGGGCGAGAAACAGAGGGACTGAAACAGAGGGGCTGAAACAGAGAGCGCGAAACAGAGGGACTGAAACAGAGGGCGAGAAACAGAGGGGCTGAAACAGAGGGCGAGAAACAGAGTGCCTGAAACAGAGGGCGAGAAACAGAGGGCTGAAACAGAGGGGCTGAAACAGAGGGGCTGAAACAGAGGGGCTGAAACAGAGGGCGAGATACAGAGAGGCTGAAACAGAGGGCGAGAAACAGAGTGGCTGAAACAGAGGGCAAGAAACAGAGGGGCTGAAACAGAGGGCGAGAAACAGAGGGGCTGAAACAGAGGGGCTGAAACAGAGGGCGAGAAACAGAGGGATTGAAACAGAGGGGCTGAAACAGAGGGGATGATACAGAGGGCGAGAAACAGAGCGGCTGAAACAGAGGGCGAGAAACAGAGGGGCTGAAACAAAGGGGCTGAAACAGTGGGGCTAAAACAGAGGGGCTGAAACAGAGGGCGAGAAATAGAGGGTCTGAAACAGAGGGCGAGAAACAGAGGGCCTGAAAGAGAGGGGCTGAAACAGAGGGCGAGAAACAGAGAGGCTGAAACAGAGGGCGAGAAACAGAGGGCCTGAAACAGAGGGCGAGAAACAGAGGGCTGAAACAGAGGGGCTGAAACAGAGGGGCTGAAACAGAGGGGCTGAAACAGAGGGCGAGATACAGAGAGGCTGAAACAGAGGGCGAGAAACAGAGTGGCTGAAACAGAGGGCAAAAACAGAGGGGCTGAAACAGAGGGCGAGAAACAGAGGGGCTGAAACAGAGGGGCTGAAACAGAGGGCGAGAAACAGAGGGATTGAAACAGAGGGGCTGAAACAGAGGGGATGATACAGAGGGCGAGAAACAGAGCGGCTGAAACAGAGGGCGAGAAACAGAGGGGCTGAAACAAAGGGGCTGAAACAGTGGGGCTAAAACAGAGGGGCTGAAACAGAGGGCGAGAAATAGAGGGGCTGAAACAGAGGGCGAGAAACAGAGGGGCTGAAACAGAGGGCGAGAAACAGATGGGCTGAAACAGAGGGGCTGAAACAGAGGGGCTGAAACAGAGGGCGAGAAACAGAGGGTCTGAAACAGAGGGCGAGAAACAGAGGGGCTGAAACAGAGGGCGAGAAACAGAGGGGCTGAATCAGAGGGGCTGAAACAGAGGGCGAGAAACAGATGGGCTGAAACAGAGAGCGAGAAACAGTGGGGCTGAAATAGAGGGGCTGAAACAGAGGGTGAGAAACAGAGGGGCTGAAACAGAGGGCGAGAAACAGAGGGGCTGAAACAGAGGGGCTGATTCAGAGGGGCTGAATCAGAGGGGCTTAATCAGAGGGGCTGAAACAGAGGGGCTTAATCAGAGGGGTTGAAACAGAGGGCGAGAAACAGAGGGGCTGAAACAGAGGGCGAGAAACAGAGGGGCAGAAACAGAGGGCGAGAAACAGAGGAGCAGAAACAGAGAGGCTGAAACAGAGAGCGCGAAACAGAGGGGCTGAAACAGATGGCGAGAAACAGAGGGACTGAAACAGAGAGGCTGAAACAGAAGGGCGGAAACAGAGGGGCTGAAACAGAGGGCGAGAAACAAAGGGGCTGAATCAGAGGGGCTGAATCAGAAGGGCTGAAACAGAGGGCAAGAAACAGAGGGGCTGAAACAGAGTGGCTGGAACAGAGGGCGAGAAACAGAGGGGCTGAATCAGACGGGCTGAATCAGAGGGGCTGAAACAGAGGGGCTGAAACAGAGGGCGAGAAACAGAGGGGCTGAAACAGAGGGCGAGAAACAGAGGGCGAGAAACAGACGGGCTGAAAAAGAGGGGCTGAAACAGAGGGGCTGAGACAAAGCGGCTGATGCAGAGGGCGAGAAATAGAGGGGCTGAAACAGAGGGGCTGAAACAGAGGGGCTGAAACATAGGGCGAGAAACAGAGAGGCTGAAACAGAGGGCGAGAAACAGAGGGGCTGAAACAGAGGGTGAGAAACAGAAGGGCTGAAACAGAGCGGCTGAAACAGAGGGGCTGAAACAGAGGGGCTGAAACAGAGGGGCTGAAACAGTGGGGCAGAAACAGAGGGGCTGAAACAGAGGGGCTGAAACAGAGGGCAAGAAACAGAGGGGCTGAAACAGAGGGCGAGAAACAGAGGGGCTGAAACAGAGGGCGAGAAACAGAGGGGCTGAAACAGAGGGCGAGAAACAGACGGGCAGAAACAGAGGGCGAGAAACAGAGTGACTGAAACAGAGGGGCTGAAACAGAGAGCGCGAAACAGAGGGACTGAAACAGAGGGCGAGAAACAGAGGGACTGAAACAGAGGGCGAGAAACAGAGGGGCTGAAACAGAGGGGGTGAAACAGAGGGCGAGAAACAGAGGGGCTGAAACAGACGGGCTGAATCAGAGGGGCTGAAACAGAGGGGGTGAAACAGAGGGCGAGAAACAGAGGGGCTGAAACAGAGGGCGAGAAACAGAGGGCGAAATACAGAGGGGCTGAAACAGAGGGGCTGAAACAGAGGGGCTGAAACAGAGGGGCTGAAACAGAGGGCGAGAAACAGAGGGGTGAAACAGAGGGCGAGAAACAGAGGGGCTGAAACAGAGGGCGAGAAACAGAGGGGCTGAAACAGAGGTGATGAAACAGAGGGCGAGAAACAGAGGGGCTGAAACAGAGGGCGAGAAACAGAGGGCGAAATACAGAGGGGCTGAAACAGAGGGGCTGAAACAGAGGGGCTGAAACAGAGGGCGAGAAACAGAGGGGTGAAACAGAGGGCGAGAAACAGAGGGGCTGAAACAGAGGGCGAGAAACAGAGGGGCTGAATCAGAGGGGCTGAAACAGAGGGCGAGAAACAGATGGGCTGAAACAGAGAGCGAGAAACAGTGGGGCTGAAACAGAGGGGCTGAAACAGAGGGTGAGAAACAGAGGGGCTGAAACAGAGGGCGAGAAACAGAGGGGCTGAAACAGAGGGGCTGAAACAGAGGGCGAGAAACAGAGGAGCAGAAACAGAGAGGCTGAAACAGAGAGCGCGAAACAGAGGGGCTGAAACAGATGGCGAGAAACAGAGGGACTGAAACAGAGAGGCTGAAACAGAAGGGCAGAAACAGAGGGGCTGAAACAGAGGGCGAGAAACAAAGGGGCTGAATCAGAGGGGCTGAATCAGAAGGGCTGAAACAGAGGGCAAGAAACAGAGGGGCTGAAACAGAGTGGCTGGAACAGAGGGCGAGAAACAGAGGGGCTGAATCAGACGGGCTGAATCAGAGGGGCTGAAACAGAGGGGCTGAAACAGAGGGCGAGAAACAGAGGGGCTGAAACAGCGGGCGAGAAACAGAGGGCGAGAAACAGAGGGGCTGAAAAAGAGGGGCTGAAACAGAGGGGCTGAGACAAAGCGGCTGATGCAGAGGGCGAGAAATAGAGGGGCTGAAACAGAGGGGCTGAAACAGAGGGGCTGAAACAGAGGGCGAGAAACAGAGAGGCTGAAACAGAGGGCGAGAAACAGAGGGGCTGAAACAGAGGGCGAGAAACAGAAGGGCTGAAACAGAGGGGCTGAATCAGAGGGGCTGAAACAGAGGGGCTGAAACAGAGGGCGAGAAACAGAGAGGCTGAAACAGAGGGCGAGAAACAGAGTGGCTGAAACAGAGGGCAAGAAACAGAGGGGCTGAAACAGAGGGCGAGAAACAGAGGGGCTGAAACAGAGGGCGAGAAACAGAGGGGCTGAAACAGAGGGCGAGAAACAGACGGGCAGAAACAGAGGGCGAGAAACAGAGTGACTGAAACAGAGGGGCTGAAACAGAGAGCGCGAAACAGAGGGACTGAAACAGAGGGCGAGAAACAGAGGGGCTGAAACAGAGGGCGAGAAACAGAGGGGCTTAAACAGCGGGCGAGAAACAGAGGGGCTGAAACAGAGGGCAAGAAACAGAGGGGCTGAAACAGAGTGGCTGAAACAGAGGGCGAGAAACAGAGGGCGAGAAACAGAGGGGCTGAATCAGAGGGGCTGAAACAGAGGGCGAGAAACAGATGGGCTGAAACAGAGAGCGAGAAACAGTGGGGCTGAAACAGAGGGGCTGAAACAGAGGGTGAGAAACAGAGGGGCTGAAACAGAGGGCGAGAAACAGAGGGGCTGAAACAGAGGGGCTGAAACAGAGGGGCTGAATCAGAGGGGCTGATTCAGAGGGCCTGAATCAGAGGGGCATAATCAGAGGGGCTGAAACAGAGGGGCTTAAACAGAGGGCGAGAAACAGAGGGGCTGAAACAGAGGGCAAGAAACAGAGGGGCTGAAACAGAGTGGCTGAAACAGAGGGCGAGAAACAGAGGGGCTGAATCAGACGGGCTGAATCAGAGGGGCTGAAACAGAGGGGTTGAAACAGAGGGCGAGAAACAGAGGCGCTGAATCAGAGGGGCTGAAACAGAGGGCGAGAAACAGATGGGCTGAAACAGAGAGCGAGAAACAGAGGGGCTGAAACAGAGGGGGTGAAACAGAGGGTGAGAAACAGAGGCGCTGAAACAGAGGGCGAGAAACAGAGGGGCTGAAACAGAGGGCGAGAAACAGAGGGGCTGAAACAGAGGGCGAGAAACAGAGGGGCTGAAACAGAGGGGCTGAAACAGAGAGGCTGAAACAGAGGGCGAGAAACAGAGGGGCTGAAACAGAGGGCAAGAAACAGAGGGGCTGAAACAGAGGGCGAGAAACAGAGGGGCTGAAACGGAGTGGCTGAAACAGAGGAGCTGAAATAGAGGGGCTGAAACAGAGGGCGAGAAACAGAGGGGCTGAAACAGAGGGCGAGAAACAGAGGGGCTGAAACAGAGGGCGAGAAACAGAGGGGCTGAAACAGAGGGCGAGAAACAGAGGGGCTGAAACAGAGGGGCTGAAACAGAGAGGCTGAAACAGAGGGCGAGAAACAGAGGGGCTGAAACAGAGGGCAAGAAACAGAGGGGCTGAAACAGAGGGCGAGAAACAGAGGGGCTGAAACGGAGTGGCTGAAACAGAGGAGCTGAAACAGAGGGGCTGAAACAGAGGGCGAGAAACAGAGGGGCTGAAACAGAGGGCGAGAAACAGAGGGGCTGAAACAGAGGGCGAGAAACAGAGGGCGAGAAACAGAGGGACTGAAACAGAGGGGCTGAAACAGAGGGGCTGAAACAGAGGCCGAGAAACAGAGGGGCTGAAACAGAGGGCGAGAAACAGAGGGGCTGAAAGAGAGGGCGAGAAACAGAGGGGCTGAAACAGAGGGGCTGACACAGTGGGGCTGAAACAGAGGGGCTTAAACAGAGGGCGAGAAATAGAGGGGCTGAAACAGAGGGGCTGACACAGTGGGGCTGAAACAGAGGGGCTGAAACAGAGGGCGAGAAACAGAGGGGCTGAAACAGTGGGTCTGAAACAGAGGGGCTGAATCAGAGGGGTTGATTCAAAGGGGGTGAAACTTAGGGGCTGAATCAGAGGGTCTGAAACAGAGGGCGAGAAAAAGAGGGGCTGAAACAGAGCGCGAGAAACAGAGGGCGAGAAACAGAGGGGCTGAAACAGAGGGCGAGAAATAGAGGGGCTGAAACAGAGGGCGAGAAACAGAGGGGCTGAAACAGAGGGGCTGACACAGTGGGGCTGAAACAGAGGGGCTGAAACAGAGGGCGAGAAACAGAGGGGCTGAAACAGAGGTGCTGAAACAGAGGGCGAGAAACAGAGGGGCTGAAACAGAGGGCGAGAAACAGAGGGGCTGAAACAGAGGGGCTGACACAGTGGGGCTGAAACAGAGGGGCTGAAACAGAGGGCGAGAAATAGAGGGGCTGAAACAGAGGGGCTGACACAGTGGGGCTGAAACAGAGGGGCTGAAACAGAGGGCGAGAAACAGAGGGGCTGAAACACAGGGGCTGAAACAGAGAGGTTGAATCAGAGGGGCTGATTCAGAGGGGCTGAAACAGAGGGGCTCAATCAGAGGGTCTGAAACAGAGGGCGAGAAACAGAGGGGCTGAAACAGAGGGCGAGAAACAGAGGGGCTGAAACAGAGGGCGAGAAACAGACGGGCAGAAACAGAGGGCGAGAAACAGAGGGACTGAAACAGAGGGGCTGAAACAGAGAGCGCGAAACAGAGGGACTGAAACAGAGGGTGAGAAACAGAGGGGCTGTAACAGAGGGCGAGAAACAGAGGGGCTGAAACAGAGGGCGAGAAACGGAGGGGCTGAAACAGAGGGGCTGAAACAGAGGGTGAGAAACAGAGGGGCTGAAACAGAGGGCGGGAAACAGAGGGCGAGAAACAGAGGGACTGAAACAGAGGGGCTGAAACAGAGGGGCTGAAACAGAGGACGAGAAACAGAGGGGCTGAAACAGAGGGCGAGAAACAGAGGGGCTGAAACAGAGGGCGAGAAACAGAGGGTCTGAAACAGAGGGGCTGACACAGTGGGGCTGAAACAGATGGGCTGAAACAGAGTGCGAGAAATAGAGAGGCTGAAACAGACGGCGAGAAACAGAGGGACTGAAACAGAGGTCGAGAAACAGAGGGGCTGAAACAGAGGGTTAGAAACAGAGGGCGAGAAACAGAGTGACTGAAACAGAGGGGCTGAAACAGAGGGGCTGAATCAGAGGGCGAGAAACAGAGGGGCTGAAACAGAGAGGCTGAAACAGAGGGCGAGAAACAGAAGGGCTGAAACAGAGGTCAAGAAACAGAGGGGCTGAAACAGAGGGCGGGAAACAGAGGTGCTGAAACAGAGGGGCTGAAACAGAGGGGCTGAAACAGAGGGGCTAAAACAGAGGGCGAGAAGCAGAGGGGCTGAAACAGAGTGCGAGAAACAGAGGGGCTGAAACAGAGGGCGAGAAACAGAGGGCGAGAAACAGAGGGACTGAAACAGAGTTTCTGAAACAGAGGGGCTGAAACAGAGGGCGAGAAACAGAGTGGCTGAAACAGAGGGGCTGACTCAGTGGGGCTGAAACAATGGGGCTGAAACAGAGGGCGAGAAATAGAGGGGCTGAAACAGAGGGCGAGAAACAGAGGGGCTGAAACAGAGGGGCTGAAACAGAGGGGCTGAAACAGAGGGCAAGAAACAGAGGGGCTGAAAAAGAGGGCGAGAAACAGAGGGGCTGAAACAGAGGGCGAGAAACAGAGGGGCTGAATCAGAGGGTCTGAAACAGAGGGCGAGAAACAGAGGGGCTGAAACAGAGGGCGAGAAACAGAGGGGCTGAAACAGAGGGCGGGAAACAGAGGGGCTGAAAAAGAGGGCGAGAAACAGAGGGGCTGAAACAGCTGGTGAGAAACAGAGGGGCTGAAACAGAGGGGCTGAATCAGAGGGGCTGATTCAGAGGTGCTGAAACAGAGGGGCTGAATCAGAGGGGCTGAAACAGAGGGCGAGAAACAGAGGGGCTGAAACAGAGGGCGAGAAACAGAGGGGCTGAAACAGAGGGCGAGAAACAGACGGGCAGAAACAGAGTGCGAGAAACAGAGGGACTGAAACAGAGGGGCTGAAACAGAGAGCGCGAAACAGAGGGACTGAAATAGAGGGCGAGAAACAGAAGGGCTGAAACAGAGGGCGAGAAACAGAGGGGCTGAAACAGAGGGCGAAAAAGGGAGGGGCTGAAACAGAGGGCGAGAAGCAGAGGGGCTGAAACAGAGTGGCTGAAACAAAGGGCGAGAAACAGAGTGGCTGAATCAGACGGGCTGAATCAGAGGGGCTGAAACAGAGGGGCTGAAACAGAGGGCGAGAAACAGAGGGGCTGAAACAGAGGGCGAGAAACAGAGGGGCTGAAACAGAGGGGCTGAAACAGAGGGGCTGAATCAGAGGGGCTGATTCAGAGGGGCTGAAACAGAGGGGCTGAATCAGAGGGTCTGAAACAGAGGGCGAGAAACAGAGGGGCTGAAACAGAGGGGCTGAAACAGCTGGTGAGAAACAGAGGGGCTGAAACAGAGGGGCTGAATCAAAGGGGCTGATTCAGAGGTGCTGAAACAGAGGGGCTGAAACAGAGGGCGAGAAACAGAGGGGCTGAAACAGAGGGCGAGAAACAGAGGGGCTGAAACAGAGGGCGAGAAACAGACGGGCAGAAACAGAGTGCGAGAAACAGAGGGACTGAAACAGAGGGGCTGAAACAGAGAGCGCGAAACAGAGGGACTGAAATAGAGGGCGAGAAACAGAAGGGCTGAAACAGAGGGGCTGAAACAGAGGGCGAAAAAGGGAGGGGCTGAAACAGAGGGCGAGAAGCAGAGGGTGAGAAACAGAGAGCGAGAAACAGAGGGGATAAAATAGAGGGGCTGAAACACAGGGGCTGAAACAGAGGGGCTGAATCAGATGGGCTGATTCAGAGGGGCTGAAACAGAGGGGCTGAATCAGAGGGGCTGAAACAGAGGGCGAGAAATAGAGGGGCTGAAACAGAGGGTGAGAAACAGAGGGGCTGAAACAGAGGGCGAGAAACAGACGGGCAGAAACAGAGGGCGAGAAACAGAGGGACTGAAACAGAGGGGCTGGAACAGAGAGCGCGAATCAGAGGGACTGAAACAGAAGGCGAGAAACAGAGGGGCTGAAACAGAGGGCGAGAAACAGAGGTGCTGAAACAGAGGGCGAGAAACAGAGGGGCTGAAACAGAGGGCAAGAAACAGAGGGGCTGAAACAGAGTGGCTGAAACAGAGGGCGAGAAACAGAGGGGCTGAATCAGACGGGCTGAATCAGAGGGGCTGAAACAGAGGGGCTGAAACAGAGGGCGAGAAACAGTGGGGCTGAAACAGAGGGCGAGAAACAGAGGGCGAGAAACAGAGGGGCTGAAAAAGAGGGGCTGAAACAGAGGGGCTGAAACAAAGCGGCTGATACAGAGGGCGAGAAACAGAGGGGCTGAAACAGAGGGCGAGATACAGAGGGGCTGAAAGAGAGGGGCTGAAACAGAGGGCGAGAAACAGAGAGGCTGAAACTGAGGGCGAGAAACAGAGGACTGAAACAGAGGGGCTGAAACAGAGGGGCTGAAACAGAGGGCGAGATACAGAGAGGCTGAAACAGAGGGCGAGAAACAGAGTGGCTGAAACAGAGGGCAAGAAACAGAGGGGCTGAAACAGAGGGCGAGAAACAGAGGGGCTGAAACAGAGGGGCTGAAACAGAGGGCGAGAAACAGAGGGACTGAAACAGAGGGGCTGAAACAGAGGGGCTGATACAGAAGGCGAGAAACAGAGCGGCTGAAACAGAGGGCGAGAAACAGAGAGGCTGAAACAAAGGGGCTGAAACAGTGGGGCTGAATCAGAGGGGCTGATTCAGAGGGGCTGAAACAGAGGGGCTGAATCAGAGGGTCTGAAACAGAGGGCGAGAAACAGAGGGGCTGAAACAGAGGGCGAGAAACAGAGGGGCTGAAACAGAGGGCGAGAAACAGACGGGCAGAAACAGAGGGCGAGAAACAGAGGGACTGAAACAGAGGGGCTGAAACAGAGAGCGCGAAACAGAGGGACTGAAACAGAGGGTGAGAAACGGAGGGGCTGTAACAGAGGACGAGAAACAGAGGGGCTGAAACAGAGGGCGAGAAACGGAGGGGCTGAAACAGAGGGGCTGAAACAGAGGGGCTGAAACAGAGGGCGAGAAACAGAGGGGCTGAAACAGAGGGCGGGAAACAGAGGGCGAGAAACAGAGGGACTGAAACAGAGGGGCTGAAACAGAGGGGCTGAAACAGAGGACGAGAAACAGAGGGGCTGAAACAGAGGGCGAGAAACAGAGGGGCTGAAACAGAGGGCGAGAAACAGAGGGTCTGAAACAGAGGGGCTGACACAGTGGGGCAGAAACAGATGGGCTGAAACAGAGTGCGAGAAATAGAGAGGCTGAAACAGAGGGCGAGAAACTGAGGGACTGAAACAGAGGTCGAGAAACAGAGGGGCTGAAACAGAGTGTTAGAAACAGAGGGCGAGAAACAGAGTGACTGAAACAGAGGGGCTGAAACAGAGGGGCTGAATCAGAGGGCGAGAAACAGAGGGGCTGAAACAGAGAGGCTGAAACAGAGGGCGAGAAACAGAGGGGCTGAAACAGAGGTCAAGAAACAGAGGGGCTGAAACAGAGGGCGGGAAACAGAGGGGCTGAAACAGAGGGGCTGAAACAGAGGGGCTGAAACAGAGGGGCTAAAACAGAGGGCGAGAAACAGAGGGGCTGAAACAGAGGGCGAGAAACAGAGGGCGAGAAACAGAGGGACTGAAACAGAGGGGCTGAAACAGAGGGGCTAAAACAGAGGGCGAGAAACAGAGTGGCTGAAACAGAGGGGCTGACACAGTGGGGCTGAAACAGAGGGGCTGAAACAGAGGGCGAGAAATAGAGGGGCTGAAACAGAGGGCGAGAAACAGAGGGGCTGAAACAGAGGGCAAGAAACAGAGGGGCTGAAAAAGAGGGCAAGAAACAGAGGGGCTGAAACAGAGGGCGAGAAACAGAGGGGCTGAATCAGAGGGTCTGAAACAGAGGGCGAGAAACAGAGGGGCTGAAACAGAGGGCGAGAAACAGAGGGGCTGAAAGAGAGGGCGAGATAAAAAGAGGGGCTGAAACAGAGGGCAAGAAAGAGAGGGGCTGAAAAAGAGGGCGAGAAACAGAGGGGCTGAAACAGAGGGCGAGAAACAGAGGGGCTGAATCAGAGGGTCTGAAACAGAGGGCGAGAAACAGAGGGGCTGAAACAGAGGGCGAGAAACAGAGGGGCTGAAACAGAGGGGCTGAAACAGAGGGTGAGAAACAGAGGGGCTGAAACAGAGGGGCTGAATCAGAGGGGCTGATTCAGAGGTGCTGAAACAGAGGGGCTGAATCAGAGGGGGAGAAACAGAGGGGGAGAAACAGAGGGGCTGAAACAGAGGGTGAGAAACAGAGGGGCTGAAACAGAGGGCGAGAAACAGAGGGGCTGAAACAGAGGGCAAGAAACAGAGGGGCTGAAACAGAGTGGCTGAAACAGAGGGCGAGAAACAGAGGTGCTGAATCAGACGGGCTGAATCAGAGGGGCTGAAACAGAGGGGCTGAAACAGAGGGCGAGAAACAGTGGGGCTGAAACAGAGGGCGAGAAACAGAGGGCGAGAAACAGAGGGGCTGAAAAAGAGGGGCTGAAACAGAGGGGCTGAAACAAAGCGGCTGATACAGAGGGCGAGAAACAGAGGGGCTGAAACAGAGGGCGAGATACAGAGGGGCTGAAAGAGAGGGGCTGAAACAGAGGGCGAGAAACAGAGAGGCTGAAACTGACGGCGAGAAACAGAGGACTGAAACAGAGGGGCTGAAACAGAGGGGCTGAAACAGAGGGGCTGAAACAGAGGGCGAGATACAGAGAGGCTGAAACAGAGGGCGAGAAACAGAGTGGCTGAAACAGAGGGCAAGAAACAGAGGGGCTGAAACAGAGGGCGAGAAACAGAGGGGTTGAAACAGAGGGGCTGAATCGGAGGGGCTGAAACAGAGGGCGAGAAACAGAGTGGCTGAAACAGAGGGGCAGACTCAGTGGGGCTGAAACAATGGGGCTGAAACAGAGGGCGAGAAATAGAGGGGCTGAAACAGAGGGCGAGAAACAGAGGGGCTGAAACAGAGGGGCTGAAACAGAGGGGCTGAAACAGAGGGCAAGAAACAGAGGGGCTGAAAAAGAGGGCGAGAAACAGAGGGGCTGAAACAGAGGGCGAGAAACAGAGGGGCTGAATCAGAGGGTCTGAAACAGAGGGCGAGAAACAGAGGGGCTGAAACAGAGGGCGAGAAACAAAGGGGCTGAAACAGAGGGGCTGAAACAGCTGGTGAGAAACAGAGGGGCTGAAACAGAGGGGCTGAATCAGAGGGGCTGATTCAGAGGTGCTGAAACAGAGGGGCTGAATCAGAGGGGCTGAAACAGAGGGCGAGAAACAGAGGGGCTGAAACAGAGGGCGAGAAACAGAGGGGCTGAAACAGAGGGCGAGAAACAGACGGGCAGAAACAGAGTGCGAGAAACAGAGGGACTGAAACAGAGGGGCTGAAACAGAGAGCGCGAAACAGAGGGACTGAAATAGAGGGCGAGAAACAGAAGGGCTGAAACAGAGGGCGAGAAACAGAGGGGCTTAAACAGAGGGCGAGAAACAGAGGGGCTGAAACAGAGGGCAAGAAACAGAGGGGCTGAAACAGAGTGGCTGAAACAAAGGGCGAGAAACAGAGTGGCTGAATCAGACGGGCTGAATCAGAGGGGCTGAAACAGAGGGGCTGAAACAGAGGGCGAGAAACAGAGGGGCTGAAACAGAGGGCGAGAAACAGAGGGGCTGAAACAGAGGGCGAAAAAGGGAGGGGCTGAAACAGAGGGCGAGAAGCAGAGGGTGAGAAACAGAGGGCGAGAAACAGAGGGGATGAAATAGAGGGGCTGAAACACAGGGGCTGAAACAGAGGGGCTGAATCAGATGGGCTGATTCAGAGGGGCTGAAACAGAGGGGCTGAATCAGAGGGGCTGAAACAGAGGGCGAGAAACAGAGGGGCTGAAACAGAGGGCGAGAAACAGACGTGCAGAAACAGAGGGCGAGAAACAGAGGGACTGAAACAGAGGGGCTGGAACAGAGAGCGCGAAACAGAGGGACTGAAACAGAGGGCGAGAAACAGAGGGGCTGAAACAGAGGGCGAGAAACAGAGGGGCTGAAACAGAGGGCGAGAAACAGAGGGGCTGAAACAGAGGGCAAGAAACAGAGGGGCTGAAACAGAGGGGCTGAAACAGAGGGCGAGAAACAGAGGGGCTGAAACAGAGGGGCTGAAACAGAGGGCGAGAAACAGAGGGGCTGAAACAGAGGGCGAGAAACAGAGGGGCTGAAACAGAGGGCGAGAAACAGAGGGGCTGACACAGTGGGGCTGAAACAGAGGGGCTGAAACAGAGGGCGAGAAATAGAGGGGCTGAAACAGAGGGGCTGACACAGTGGGGATGAAACAGAGGGGCTGAAACAGAGGGCGAGAAACAGAGGGGCTGAAACAGAGGGGCTGAAACAGAGGGGCTGAATCAGAGGGGCTGATTCAGAGGGGCTGAAACAGAGGGGCTGAATCAGAGGGTCTGAAACAGAGGGCGAGAAACAGAGGGGCTGAAACAGAGGGCGAGAAACAGAGCGGCTGAAACAGAGGGTGAGAAACAGACGGGCAGAAACAGAGGGCAAGAAACAGAGGGACTGAAACAGAGGGTGAGAAACAGAGGGGCTGAAACAGAGGGCGAGAAACAGAGGGGCTGAAACAGAGGGCGAGAAACAGAGGGGCTGAAACAGAGGGCAAGAAACAGAGGGGCTGAAACAGAGGGGCTGAAACAGAGGGCGAGAAACAGAGGGGCTGAAACAGAGGGCGAGAAACAGAGGGGCTGAAACAGAGGGCGAGAAACAGACGGGCAGAAACAGAGGGCGAGAAACAGAGGGACTGAAACAGAGGGGCTGAAACAGAGAGCGCGAAACAGAGGGACTGAAACAGAGGGTGAGAAACAGAGGGGCTGTAACAGAGGGCGAGAAACAGAGGGGCTGAAACAGAGGGCGAGAAACGGAGGGGCTGAAACAGAGGGGCTGAAACAGAGGGGCTGAAACAGAGGGCGAGAAACAGAGGGGCTGAAACAGAGGGCGAGAAACAGAGGGGCTGAAACAGAGGGCGAGAAACAGAGGGCGAGAAACAGAGGGACTGAAACAGAGGGGCTGAAACAGAGGGGCTGAAACAGAGGACGAGAAACAGAGGGGCTGAAACAGAGGGCGAGAAACAGAGGGGCTGAAACAGAGGGCGAGAAACAGAGGGTCTGAAACAGAGGGGCTGACACAGTGGGGCTGAAACAGATGGGCTGAAACAGAGTGCGAGAAATAGAGAGGCTGAAACAGAGGGCGAGAAACAGAGGGACTGAAACAGAGGTCGAGAAACAGAGGGGATGAAACAGAGGGTTAGAAACAGAGGGCGAGAAACAGAGTGACTGAAGCAGAGGGGCTGAAACAGAGGGGCTGAATCAGAGGGCGAGAAACAGAGGGGCTGAAACAGAGAGGCTGAAACAGAGGGCGAGAAACAGAGGGGCTGAAACAGAGGTCAAGAAACAGAGGGGCTGAAACAGAGGGCGGGAAACAGAGGGGCTGAAACAGAGGGGCTGAAACAGAGGGGCTGAAACAGAGGGGCTAAAACAGAGGGCGAGAAACAGAGGGGCTGAAACAGAGGGCGAGAAACAGAGGGGCTGAAACAGAGGGCGAGAAACAGAGGGCGAGAAACAGAGGGACTGAAACAGAGGGGCTGAAACAGAGGGGCTGAAACAGAGGGCGAGAAACAGAGTGGCTGAAACAGAGGGGCTGACACAGTGGGGCTGAAACAGAGGGGCTGAAACAGAGGGCGAGAAATAGAGGGGCTGAAACAGAGGGGGAGAAACAGAGGGGCTGAAACAGAGGGTGAGAAACAGAGGGGCTGAAACAGAGGGCGAGAAACAGAGGGGCTGAAACAGAGGGGCTGAAACAGAGGGGCTGAAACAGAGGGCAAGAAACAGAGGGGCTGAAAGAGAGGGCGAGAAACAGAGGGGCTGAAACAGAGGGCGAGAAACAGAGGGGCTGAATCAGAGGGTCTGAAACAGAGGGCGAGAAACAGAGGGGCTGAAACAGAGGGCGAGAAACAGAGGGGCTTAAACAGAGCGGCTGAAACAGAGGGTGAGAAACAGAGGGGCTGAAACAGAGGGGCTGAATCAGAGGGGCTGATTCAGAGGTGCTGAAACAGAGGGGCTGAATCAGAGGGGCTGAAACAGAGGGCGAGAAACAGAGGGGCTGAAACAGAGGGCGAGAAACAGAGGGGCTGAAACAGAGGGCGAGAAACAGACGGGCAGAAACAGAGGGCGAGAAACAGAGGGACTGAAAAAGAGGGGCTGAAACAGAGAGCGCAAAACAGAGGGACTGAAATAGAGGGTGAGAAACAGAGGGGCTGAAACAGAGGGCGAGAAACAGAGGGCCTGAATCAGACGGGCTGAATCAGAGGGGCTGAAACAGAGGGGCTGAAACAGAGGGCGAGAAACAGAGGGGCTGAAACAGAGGGCGAGAAACAGAGGGGCTGAAACAGAGGGCGAAAAAGGGAGGGGCTGAAACAGAGGGCGAGAAGCAGAGGGTGAGAAACAGAGAGCGAGAAACAGAGGGGATAAAATAGAGGGGCTGAAACACAGGGGCTGAAACAGAGGGGCTGAATCAGATGGGCTGATCCAGAGGGGCTGAAACAGAGGGGCTGAATCAGAGGGGCTGAAACAGAGGGCAAGAAACAGAGGGGCTGAAACAGAGGGTGAGAAACAGAGGGGCTGAAACAGAGGGCGAGAAACAGATGTGCAGAAACAGAGGGCGAGAAACAGAGGGACTGAAACAGAGGGGCTGGAACAGAGAGCGCGAAACAGAGGGACTGAAACAGAAGGCGAGAAACAGAGGGGCTGAAACAGAGGGCGAGAAACAGAGGGGCTGAAACAGAGGGCGAGAAACAGAGGGGCTGAAACAGAGGGCAAGAAACAGAGGGGCTGAAACAGAGTGGCTGAAACAGAGGGCGAGAAACAGAGGGGCTGAATCAGACGGGCTGAATCAGAGGGGCTGAAACAGAGGGGCTGAAACAGAGGGCGAGAAACAGTGGGGCTGAAACAGAGGGCGAGAAACAGAGGGCGAGAAACAGAGGGGCTGAAAAAGAGGGGCTGAAACAGAGGGGCTGAAACAAAGCGGCTGATACAGAGGGCGAGAAACAGAGGGGCTGAAACAGAGGGCGAGATACAGAGGGGCTGAAAGAGAGGGGCTGAAACAGAGGGCGAGAAACAGAGAGGCTGAAACTGAGGGCGAGAAACAGAGGACTGAAACAGAGGGGCTGAAACAGAGGGGCTGAAACAGAGGGGCTGAAACAGAGGGCGAGATACAGAGAGGCTGAAACAGAGGGCGAGAAACAGAGTGGCTGAAACAGAGGGCAAGAAACAGAGGGGCTGAAACAGAGGGCGAGAAACAGAGGGGCTGAAACAGAGGGGCTGAAACAGAGGGCGAGAAACAGAGGGACTGAAACAGAGGGGCTGAAACAGAGGGGCTGATACAGAAGGCGAGAAACAGAGCGGCTGAAACAGAGGGCGAGAAACAGAGAGGCTGAAACAAAGGGGCTGAAACAGTGGGGCTGAATCAGAGGGGCTGATTCAGAGGGGCTGAAACAGAGGGGCTGAATCAGAGGGTCTGAAACAGAGGGCGAGAAACAGAGGGGCTGAAACAGAGGGCGAGAAACAGACGGGCAGAAACAGAGGGCGAGAAACAGAGGGACTGAAACAGAGGGGCTGAAACAGAGAGCGCGAAACAGAGGGACTGAAACAGAGGGTGAGAAACAGAGGGGCTGTAACAGAGGACGAGAAACAGAGGGGCTGAAACAGAGGGCGAGAAACGGAGGGGCTGAAACAGAGGGGCTGAAACAGAGGGGCTGAAACAGAGGGCGAGAAACAGAGGGGCTGAAACAGAGGGCGGGAAACAGAGGGCGAGAAACAGAGGGACTGAAACAGAGGGGCTGAAACAGAGGGGCTGAAACAGAGGACGAGAAACAGAGGGGCTGAAACAGAGGGCGAGAAACAGAGGGGCTGAAACAGAGGGCGAGAAACAGAGGGTCTGAAACAGAGGGGCTGACACAGTGGGGCTGAAACAGATGGGCTGAAACAGAGTGCGAGAAATAGACAGGCTGAAACAGAGGGCGAGAAACTGAGGGACTGAAACAGAGGTCGAGAAACAGAGGGGCTGAAACAGAGTGTTAGAAACAGAGGGCGAGAAACAGAGTGACTGAACAGAGGGGCTGAAACAGAGGGGCTGAATCAGAGGGCGAGAAACAGAGGGGCTGAAACAGAGAGGCTGAAACAGAGGGCGAGAAACAGAGGGGCTGAAACAGAGGTCAAGAAACAGAGGGGCTGAAACAGAGTGCGGGAAACAGAGGGGCTGAAACAGAGGGGCTGAAACAGAGGGGCTGAAACAGAGGGGCTAAAACAGAGGGCGAGAAACAGAGGGGCTGAAACAGAGGGCGAGAAACAGAGGGCGAGAAACAGAGGGACTGAAACAGAGGGGCTGAAACAGAGGGGCTAAAACAGAGGGCGAGAAACAGAGTGGCTGAAACAGAGGGGCTGACACAGTGGGGCTGAAACAGAGGGGCTGAAACAGAGGGCGAGAAATAGAGGGGCTGAAACAGAGGGCGAGAAACAGAGGGGCTGAAACAGAGGGCAAGAAACAGAGGGGCGGAAAAAGAGGGCGAGAAACAGAGGGGCTGAAACAGAGGGCGAGAAACAGAGGGGCTGAATCAGAGGGTCTGAAACAGAGGGCGAGAAACAGAGGGGCTGAAACAGAGGGCGAGAAACAGAGGGGCTGAAACAGAGGGCGAGATAAAAAGAGGGGCTGAAACAGAGGGCAAGAAACAGAGGGGCTGAAAAAGAGGGCGAGAAACAGAGGGGCTGAAACAGAGGGCGAGAAACAGAGGGGCTGAATCAGAGGGTCTGAAACAGAGGGCGAGAAACAGAGGGGCTGAAACAGAGGGCGAGAAACAGAGGGGCTGAAACAGAGGGGCTGAAACAGAGGGTGAGAAACAGAGGGGCTGAAACAGAGGGGCTGAATCAGAGGGGCTGATTCAGAGGTGCTGAAACAGAGGGGCTGAATCAGAGGGGGAGAAACAGAGGGGGAGAAACAGAGGGGCTGAAACAGAGGGTGAGAAACAGAGGGGCTGAAACAGAGGGCGAGAAACAGAGGGGCTGAAACAGAGGGCAAGAAACAGAGGGACTGAAACAGAGTGGCTGAAACAGAGGGCGAGAAACAGAGGGGCTGAATCAGACGGGCTGAATCAGAGGGGCTGAAACAGAGGGGCTGAAACAGAGGGCGAGAAACAGTGGGGCTGAAACAGAGGGCGAGAAACAGAGGGCGAGAAACAGAGGGGCTGAAAAAGAGGGGCTGAAAAAGAGGGGCTGAAACAAAGCGGCTGATACAGAGGGCGAGAAACAGAGGGGCTGAAACAGAGGGCGAGATACAGAGGGGCTGAAAGAGAGGGGCTGAAACAGAGGGCGAGAAACAGAGAGGCTGAAACTGAGGGCGAGAAACAGAGGACTGAAACAGAGGGGCTGAAACAGAGGGGCTGAAACAGAGGGGCTGAAACAGAGGGCGAGATACAGAGAGGCTGAAACAGAGGGCGAGAAACAGAGTGGCTGAAACAGAGGGCAAGAAACAGAGGGGCTGAAACAGAGGGCGAGAAACAGAGGGGCTGAAACAGAGGGGCTGAAACAGTGGGCGAGAAACAGAGGGACTGAAACAGAGGGGCTGAAACAGAGGGGCTGATACAGAAGGCGAGAAACTGAGCGGCTGAAACAGAGGGCGAGAAACAGAGGGGCTGAAACAAAGGGGCTGAAACAGTGGGGCTGAATCAGAGGGGCTGATTCAGAGGGGCTGAAACAGAGGGGCTGAATCAGAGGGTCTGAAACAGAGGGCGAGAAACAGAGGGGCTGAAACAGAGGGCGAGAAACAGAGGGGCTGAAACAGAGGGCGAGAAACAGACGGGCAGAAACAGAGGGCGAGAAACAGAGGGACTGAAACAGAGGGGCTGAAACAGAGAGCGCGAAACAGAGGGACTGAAACAGAGGGTGAGAAACAGAGGGGCTGTAACAGAGGACGAGAAACAGAGGGGCTGAAACAGAGGGCGAGAAACGGAGGGGCTGAAACAGAGGGGCTGAAACAGAGGGGCTGAAACAGAGGGCGAGAAACAGAGGGGCTGAAACAGAGGGCGGGAAACAGAGGGCGAGAAACAGAGGGACTGAAACAGAGGGGCTGAAACAGAGGGGCTGAAACAGAGGACGAGAAACAGAGGGGCTGAAACAGAGGGCGAGAAACAGAGGGGCTGAAACAGAGGGCGAGAAACAGAGGGTCTGAAACAGAGGGGCTGACACAGTGGGGCTGAAACAGATGGGCTGAAACAGAGTGCGAGAAATAGAGAGGCTGAAACAGAGGGCGAGAAACAGAAGGGCTGAAACAGAGGGGCTGAAACAGAGGGGCTGAAACAGAGGGTCTGAAACAGAGGGCGAGAAACAGAGAGGCTGAAACAGAGGGCGAGAAACAGAGTGGCTGAAACAGAGGGCAAGAAACAGAGGGGCTGAAACAGAGGGCGAGAAACAGAGGGGCTGAAACAGAGGGCGAGAAACAGAGGGGCTGAAACAGAGGGCGAGAAACAGACTAGCAGAAACAGAGGGTGAGAAACAGAGGGACTGAAACAGAGGGGCTGAAACAGAGAGCGCGAAACAGAGGGACTGAAACAGAGGGCGAGAAACAGAGGGGCTGAAACAGAGGGCGAGAAACAGAGGGGCTGAAACAGAGGGGCTGAAACAGAGGGGCTGAAACAGAGGGGCTGAAACAGAGGGCGAGATACAGAGAGGCTGAAACAGAGGGCGAGAAACAGAGTGGCTGAAACAGAGGGCAAGAAACAGAGGGGCTGAAACAGAGGGCGAGAAACAGAGGGACTGAAACAGAGGGGCTGAAACAGAGGGCGAGAAACAGAGGGATTGAAACAGAGGGGCTGAAACAGAGGGGATGATACAGAGGGCGAGAAACAGAGCGGCTGAAACAGAGGGCGAGAAACAGAGGGGCTGAAACAAAGGGGCTGAAACAGTGGGGCTAAAACAGAGGGGCTGAAACAGAGGGCGAGAAATAGAGGGTCTGAAACACAGGGCGAGAAACAGAGGGGCTGAAAGAGAGGGGCTGAAACAGAGGGCGAGAAACAGAGAGGCTGAAACAGAGGGCGAGAAACAGAGGGCTGAAACAGAGGGGCTGAAACAGAGGGGCTGAAACAGAGGGGCTGAAACAGAGGGCGAGATACAGAGAGTCTGAAACAGAGGGCGAGAAACAGAGTGGCTGAAACAGAGGGCAAAAACAGAGGGGCTGAAACAGAGGGCGAGAAACAGAGGGGCTGAAACAGAGGGGCTGAAACAGAGGGCGAGAAACAGAGGGATTGAAACAGAGGGGCTGAAACAGAGGGGATGATACAGAGGGCGAGAAACAGAGCGGCTGAAACAGAGGGCGAGAAACAGAGGGGCTGAAACAAAGGGGCTGAAACAGTGGGGCTAAAACAGAGGGGCTGAAACAGAGGGCGAGAAATAGAGGGGCTGAAAGAGAGGGCGAGAAACAGAGGGGCTGAAACAGAGGGCGAGAAACAGATGGGCTGAAACAGAGGGGCTGAAACAGAGGGGCTGAAACAGAGGGCGAGAAACAGAGGGGCTGAAACAGAGGGCGAGAAACAGAGGGTCTGAATCAGAGGGGCTGAAACAGAGGGCGAGAAACAGATGGGCTGAAACAGAGAGCGAGAAACAGTGGGGCTGAAATAGAGGGGCTGAAACAGAGGGTGAGAAACAGAGGGGCTGAAACAGAGGGCGAGAAACAGAGGGGCTGAAACAGAGGGGCTGATTCAGAGGGGCTGAATCAGAGGGGCTTAATCAGAGGGGCTGAAACAGAGGGGCTTAATCAGAGGGGTTGAAACAGAGGGCGAGAAACAGAGGGGCTGAAACAGAGGGCGAGAAACAGAGGGGCAGAAACAGAGGGCGAGAAACAGAGGAGCAGAAACAGAGAGGCTGAAACAGAGAGCGCGAAACAGAGGGGCTGAAACAGATGGCGAGAAACAGAGGGACTGAAACAGAGAGGCTGAAACAGAAGGGCGGAAACAGAGGGGCTGAAACAGAGGGCGAGAAACAGATGGGCTGAAACAGAGAGCGAGAAACAGTGGGGCTGAAACAGAGGGGCTGAAACAGAGGGTGAGAAACAGAGGGGCTGAAACAGAGGGCGAGAAACAGAGGGGCTGAAACAGAGGGGCTGAAACAGAGGGCGAGAAACAGAGGAGCAGAAACAGAGAGGCTGAAACAGAGAGCGCGAAACAGAGGGGCTGAAACAGATGGCGAGAAACAGAGGGACTGAAACAGAGAGGCTGAAACAGAAGGGCAGAAACAGAGGGGCTGAAACAGAGGGCGAGAAACAAAGGGGCTGAATCAGAGGGGCTGAATCAGAAGGGCTGAAACAGAGGGCAAGAAACAGAGGGGCTGAAACAGAGTGGCTGGAACAGAGGGCGAGAAACAGAGGGGCTGAATCAGACGGGCTGAATCAGAGGGGCTGAAACAGAGGGGCTGAAACAGAGGGCGAGAAACAGAGGGGCTGAAACAGCGGGCGAGAAACAGAGGGCGAGAAACAGAGGGGCTGAAAAAGAGGGGCTGAAACAGAGGGGCTGAGACAAAGCGGCTGATGCAGAGGGCGAGAAATAGAGGGGCTGAAACAGAGGGGCTGAAACAGAGGGGCTGAAACAGAGGGCGAGAAACAGAGAGGCTGAAACAGAGGGCGAGAAACAGAGGGGCTGAAACAGAGGGCGAGAAACAGAAGGGCTGAAACAGAGGGGCTGAATCAGAGGGGCTGAAACAGAGGGGCTGAAACAGAGGGCGAGAAACAGAGAGGCTGAAACAGAGGGCGAGAAACAGAGTGGCTGAAACAGAGGGCAAGAAACAGAGGGGCTGAAACAGAGGGCGAGAAACAGAGGGGCTGAAACAGAGGGCGAGAAACAGAGGGGCTGAAACAGAGGGCGAGAAACAGACGGGCAGAAACAGAGGGCGAGAAACAGAGTGACTGAAACAGAGGGGCTGAAACAGAGAGCGCGAAACAGAGGGACTGAAACAGAGGGCGAGAAACAGAGGGGCTGAAACAGAGGGCGAGAAACAGAGGGGCTTAAACAGCGGGCGAGAAACAGAGGGGCTGAAACAGAGGGCAAGAAACAGAGGGGCTGAAACAGAGTGGCTGAAACAGAGGGCGAGAAACAGAGGGCGAGAAACAGAGGGGCTGAATCAGAGGGGCTGAAACAGAGGGCGAGTAACAGATGGGCTGAAACAGAGAGCGAGAAACAGTGGGGCTGAAACAGAGGGGCTGAAACAGAGGGTGAGAAACAGAGGGGCTGAAACAGAGGGCGAGAAACAGAGGGGCTGAAACAGAGGGGCTGAATCAGAGGGGCTGAATCAGAGGGGCTGATTCAGAGGGCCTGAATCAGAGGGGCTTAATCAGAGGGGCTGAAACAGAGGGGCTTAAACAGAGGGCGAGAAACAGAGGGGCTGAAACAGAGGGCAAGAAACAGAGGGGCTGAAACAGAGTGGCTGAAACAGAGGGCGAGAAACAGAGGGGCTGAATCAGACGGGCTGAATCAGAGGGGCTGAAACAGAGGGGTTGAAACAGAGGGCGAGAAACAGAGGCGCTGAATCAGAGGGGCTGAAACAGAGGGCGAGAAACAGATGGGCTGAAACAGAGAGCGAGAAACAGAGGGGCTGAAACAGAGGGGGTGAAACAGAGGGTGAGAAACAGAGGCGCTGAAACAGAGGGCGAGAAACAGAGGGGCTGAAACAGAGGGCGAGAAACAGAGGGGCTGAAACAGAGGGCGAGAAACAGAGGGGCTGAAACAGAGGGGCTGAAACAGAGAGGCTGAAACAGAGGGCGAGAAACAGAGGGGCTGAAACAGAGGGCAAGAAACAGAGGGGCTGAAACAGAGGGCGAGAAACAGAGGGGCTGAAACGGAGTGGCTGAAACAGAGGAGCTGAAATAGAGGGGCTGAAACAGAGGGCGAGAAACAGAGGGGCTGAAACAGAGGGCGAGAAACAGAGGGGCTGAAACAGAGGGCGAGAAACAGAGGGGCTGAAACAGAGGGCGAGAAACAGAGGGGCTGAAACAGAGGGGCTGAAACAGAGAGGCTGAAACAGAGGGCGAGAAACAGAGGGGCTGAAACAGAGGGCAAGAAACAGAGGGGCTGAAACAGAGGGCGAGAAACAGAGGGGCTGAAACGGAGTGGCTGAAACAGAGGAGCTGAAACAGAGGGGCTGAAACAGAGGGCGAGAAACAGAGGGGCTGAAACAGAGGGCGAGAAACAGAGGGGCTGAAACAGAGGGCGAGAAACAGAGGGCGAGAAACAGAGGGACTGAAACAGAGGGGCTGAAACAGAGGGGCTGAAACAGAGGCCGAGAAACAGAGGGGCTGAAACAGAGGGCGAGAAACAGAGGGGCTGAAAGAGAGGGCGAGAAACAGAGGGGCTGAAACAGAGGGGCTGACACAGTGGGGCTGAAACAGAGGGGCTGAAACAGAGGGCGAGAAATAGAGGGGCTGAAACAGAGGGGCTGACACAGTGGGGCTGAAACAGAGGGGCTGAAACAGAGGGCGAGAAACAGAGGGGCTGAAACAGTGGGTCTGAAACAGAGGGGCTGAATCAGAGGGGTTGATTCAGAGGGGCTGAAACTTAGGGGCTGAATCAGAGGGTCTGAAACAGAGGGCGAGAAAAAGAGGGGCTGAAACAGAGCGCGAGAAACAGAGGGCGAGAAACAGAGGGGCTGAAACAGAGGGCGAGAAATAGAGGGGCTGAAACAGAGGGCGAGAAACAGAGGGGCTGAAACAGAGGGGCTGACACAGTGGGGCTGAAACAGAGGGGCTGAAACAGAGGGCGAGAAACAGAGGGGCTGAAACAGAGGTGCTGAAACAGAGGGCGAGAAACAGAGGGGCTGAAACAGAGGGCGAGAAACAGAGGGGCTGAAACAGAGGGGCTGACACAGTGGGGCTGAAACAGAGGGGCTGAAACAGAGGGCGAGAAATAGAGGGGCTGAAACAGAGGGGCTGACACAGTGGGGCTGAAACAGAGGGGCTGAAACAGAGGGCGAGAAACAGAGGGGCTGAAACACAGGGGCTGAAACAGAGAGGTTGAATCAGAGGGGCTGATTCAGAGGGGCTGAAACAGAGGGGCTCAATCAGAGGGTCTGAAACAGAGGGCGAGAAACAGAGGGGCTGAAACAGAGGGCGAGAAACAGAGGGGCTGAAACAGAGGGCGAGAAACAGACGGGCAGAAACAGAGGGCGAGAAACAGAGGGACTGAAACAGAGGGGCTGAAACAGAGAGCGCGAAACAGAGGGACTGAAACAGAGGGTGAGAAACAGAGGGGCTGTAACAGAGGGCGAGAAACAGAGGGGCTGAAACAGAGGGCGAGAAACGGAGGGGCTGAAACAGAGGGGCTGAAACAGAGGGTGAGAAACAGAGGGGCTGAAACAGAGGGCGGGAAACAGAGGGCGAGAAACAGTGGGACTGAAACAGAGGGGCTGAAACAGAGGGGCTGAAACAGAGGACGAGAAACAGAGGGGCTGAAACAGAGGGCGAGAAACAGAGGGGCTGAAACAGAGGGCGAGAAACAGAGGGTCTGAAACAGAGGGGCTGACACAGTGGGGCTGAAACAGATGGGCTGAAACAGAGTGCGAGAAATAGAGAGGCTGAAACAGACGGCGAGAAACAGAGGGACTGAAACAGAGGTCGAGAAACAGAGGGGCTGAAACAGAGGGTTAGAAACAGAGGGCGAGAAACAGAGTGACTGAAACAGAGGGGCTGAAACAGAGGGGCTGAATCAGAGGGCGAGAAACAGAGGGGCTGAAACAGAGAGGCTGAAACAGAGGGCGAGAAACAGAAGGGCTGAAACAGAGGTCAAGAAACAGAGGGGCTGAAACAGAGGGCGGGAAACAGAGGTGCTGAAACAGAGGGGCTGAAACAGAGGGGCTGAAACAGAGGGGCTAAAACAGAGGGCGAGAAGCAGAGGGGCTGAAACAGAGTGCGAGAAACAGAGGGGCTGAAACAGAGGGCGAGAAACAGAGGGCGAGAAACAGAGGGACTGAAACAGAGTTTCTGAAACAGAGGGGCTGAAACAGAGGGCGAGAAACAGAGTGGCTGAAACAGAGGGGCTGACTCAGTGGGGCTGAAACAATGGGGCTGAAACAGAGGGCGAGAAATAGAGGGGCTGAAACAGAGGGCGAGAAACAGAGGGGCTGAAACAGAGGGGCTGAAACAGAGGGGCTGAAACAGAGGGCAAGAAACAGAGGGGCTGAAAAAGAGGGCGAGAAACAGAGGGGCTGAAACAGAGGGCGAGAAACAGAGGGGCTGAATCAGAGGGTCTGAAACAGAGGGCGAGAAACAGAGGGGCTGAAACAGAGGGCGAGAAACAGAGGGGCTGAAACAGAGGGGCTGAAACAGCTGGTGAGAAACAGAGGGGCTGAAACAGAGGGGCTGAATCAGAGGGGCTGATTCAGAGGTGCTGAAACAGAGGGGCTGAATCAGAGGGGCTGAAACAGAGGGCGAGAAACAGAGGGGCTGAAACAGAGGGCGAGAAACAGAGGGGCTGAAACAGAGGGCGAGAAACAGACGGGCAGAAACAGAGTGCGAGAAACAGAGGGACTGAAACAGAGGGGCTGAAACAGAGAGCGCGAAACAGAGGGACTGAAATAGAGGGCGAGAAACAGAAGGGCTGAAACAGAGGGCGAGAAACAGAGGGGCTGAAACAGAGGGCGAAAAAGGGAGGGGCTGAAACAGAGGGCGAGAAGCAGAGGGGCTGAAACAGAGTTGCTGAAACAAAGGGCGAGAAACAGAGTGGCTGAATCAGACGGGCTGAATCAGAGGGGCTGAAACAGAGGGGCTGAAACAGAGGGCGAGAAACAGAGGGGCTGAAACAGAGGGCGAGAAACAGAGGGGCTGAAACAGAGGGGCTGAAACAGAGGGGCTGAATCAGAGGGGCTGATTCAGAGGGGCTGAAACAGAGGGGCTGAATCAGAGGGTCTGAAACAGAGGGCGAGAAACAGAGGGGCTGAAACAGAGGGGCTGAAACAGCTGGTGAGAAACAGAGGGGCTGAAACAGAGGGGCTGAATCAGAGGGGCTGATTCAGAGGTGCTGAAACAGAGGGGCTGAAACAGAGGGCGAGAAACAGAGGGGCTGAAACAGAGGGCGAGAAACAGAGGGGCTGAAACAGAGGGCGAGAAACAGACGGGCAGAAACAGAGTGCGAGAAACAGAGGGACTGAAACAGAGGGGCTGAAACAGAGAGCGCGAAACAGAGGGACTGAAATAGAGGGCGAGAAACAGAAGGGCTGAAACAGAGGGGCTGAAACAGAGGGCGAAAAAGGGAGGGGCTGAAACAGAGGGCGAGAAGCAGAGGGTGAGAAACAGAGAGCGAGAAACAGAGGGGATAAAATAGAGGGGCTGAAACACAGGGGCTGAAACAGAGGGGCTGAATCAGATGGGCTGATTCAGAGGGGCTGAAACAGAGGGGCTGAATCAGAGGGGCTGAAACAGAGGGCGAGAAACAGAGGGGCTGAAACAGAGGGTGAGAAACAGAGGGGCTGAAACAGAGGGCGAGAAACAGACGGGCAGAAACAGAGGGCGAGAAACAGAGGGACTGAAACAGAGGGGCTGGAACAGAGAGCGCGAATCAGAGGGACTGAAACAGAAGGCGAGAAACAGAGGGGCTGAAACAGAGGGCGAGAAACAGAGGTGCTGAAACAGAGGGCGAGAAACAGAGGGGCTGAAACAGAGGGCAAGAAACAGAGGGGCTGAAACAGAGTGGCTGAAACAGAGGGCGAGAAACAGAGGGGCTGAATCAGACGGGCTGAATCAGAGGGGCTGAAACAGAGGGGCTGAAACAGAGGGCGAGAAACAGTGGGGCTGAAACAGAGGGCGAGAAACAGAGGGCGAGAAACAGAGGGGCTGAAAAAGAGGGGCTGAAACAGAGGGGCTGAAACAAAGCGGCTGATACAGAGGGCGAGAAACAGAGGGGCTGAAACAGAGGGCGAGATACAGAGGGGCTGAAAGAGAGGGGCTGAAACAGAGGGCGAGAAACAGAGAGGCTGAAACTGAGGGCGAGAAACAGAGGACTGAAACAGAGGGGCTGAAACAGAGGGGCTGAAACAGAGGGCGAGATACAGAGAGGCTGAAACAGAGGGCGAGAAACAGAGTGGCTGAAACAGAGGGCAAGAAACAGAGGGGCTGAAACAGAGGGCGAGAAACAGAGGGGCTGAAACAGAGGGGCTGAAACAGAGGGCGAGAAACAGAGGGACTGAAACAGAGGGGCTGAAACAGAGGGGCTGATACAGAAGGCGAGAAACAGAGCGGCTGAAACAGAGGGCGAGAAACAGAGAGGCTGAAACAAAGGGGCTGAAACAGTGGGGCTGAATCAGAGGGGCTGATTCAGAGGGGCTGAAACAGAGGGGCTGAATCAGAGGGTCTGAAACAGAGGGCGAGAAACAGAGGGGCTGAAACAGAGGGCGAGAAACAGAGGGGCTGAAACAGAGGGCGAGAAACAGACGGGCAGAAACAGAGGGCGAGAAACAGAGGGACTGAAACAGAGGGGCTGAAACAGAGAGCGCGAAACAGAGGGACTGAAACAGAGGGTGAGAAACAGAGGGGCTGTAACAGAGGACGAGAAACAGAGGGGCTGAAACAGAGGGCGAGAAACGGAGGGGCTGAAACAGAGGGGCTGAAACAGAGGGGCTGAAACAGAGGGCGAGAAACAGAGGGGCTGAAACAGAGGGCGGGAAACAGAGGGCGAGAAACAGAGGGACTGAAACAGAGGGGCTGAAACAGAGGGGCTGAAACAGAGGACGAGAAACAGAGGGGCTGAAACAGAGGGCGAGAAACAGAGGGGCTGAAACAGAGGGCGAGAAACAGAGGGTCTGAAACAGAGGGGCTGACACAGTGGGGCAGAAACAGATGGGCTGAAACAGAGTGCGAGAAATAGAGAGGCTGAAACAGAGGGCGAGAAACTGAGGGACTGAAACAGAGGTCGAGAAACAGAGGGGCTGAAACAGAGTGTTAGAAACAGAGGGCGAGAAACAGAGTGACTGAAACAGAGGGGCTGAAACAGAGGGGCTGAATCAGAGGGCGAGAAACAGAGGGGCTGAAACAGAGAGGCTGAAACAGAGGGCGAGAAACAGAGGGGCTGAAACAGAGGTCAAGAAACAGAGGGGCTGAAACAGAGGGCGGGAAACAGAGGGGCTGAAACAGAGGGGCTGAAACAGAGGGGCTGAAACAGAGGGGCTAAAACAGAGGGCGAGAAACAGAGGGGCTGACACAGTGGGGCTGAAACAGAGGGGCTGAAACAGAGGGCGGGAAACAGAGGGGCTGAAACAGAGGGGCTGAAACAGAGGGGCTGAATCAGAGGGCGAGAAACAGAGGGGCTGAAACAGAGAGGCTGAAACAGAGGGCGAGAAACAGAGGGGCTGAAACAGAGGTCAAGAAACAGAGGGCGAGAAACAGAGGGCGAGAAACAGAGGGACTGAAACAGAGGGGCTGAAACAGAGGGGCTAAAACAGAGGGCGAGAAACAGAGTGGCTGAAACAGAGGGGCTGACACAGTGGGGCTGAAACAGAGGGGCTGAAACAGAGGGCGAGAAATAGAGGGGCTGAAACAGAGGGCGAGAAACAGAGGGGCTGAAACAGAGGGCAAGAAACAGAGGGGCTGAAAAAGAGGGCAAGAAACAGAGGGGCTGAAACAGAGGGCGAGAAACAGAGGGGCTGAATCAGAGGGTCTGAAACAGAGGGCGAGAAACAGAGGGGCTGAAACAGAGGGCGAGAAACAGAGGGGCTGAAAGAGAGGGCGAGATAAAAAGAGGGGCTGAAACAGAGGGCAAGAAAGAGAGGGGCTGAAAAAGAGGGCGAGAAACAGAGGGGCTGAAACAGAGGGCGAGAAACAGAGGGGCTGAATCAGAGGGTCTGAAACAGAGGGCGAGAAACAGAGGGGCTGAAACAGAGGGCGAGAAACAGAGGGGCTGAAACAGAGGGGCTGAAACAGAGGGTGAGAAACAGAGGGGCTGAAACAGAGGGGCTGAATCAGAGGGGCTGATTCAGAGGTGCTGAAACAGAGGGGCTGAATCAGAGGGGGAGAAACAGAGGGGGAGAAACAGAGGGGCTGAAACAGAGGGTGAGAAACAGAGGGGCTGAAACAGAGGGCGAGAAACAGAGGGGCTGAAACAGAGGGCAAGAAACAGAGGGGCTGAAACAGAGTGGCTGAAACAGAGGGCGAGAAACAGAGGTGCTGAATCAGACGGGCTGAATCAGAGGGGCTGAAACAGAGGGGCTGAAACAGAGGGCGAGAAACAGTGGGGCTGAAACAGAGGGCGAGAAACAGAGGGCGAGAAACAGAGGGGCTGAAAAAGAGGGGCTGAAACAGAGGGGCTGAAACAAAGCGGCTGATACAGAGGGCGAGAAACAGAGGGGCTGAAACAGAGGGCGAGATACAGAGGGGCTGAAAGAGAGGGGCTGAAACAGAGGGCGAGAAACAGAGAGGCTGAAACTGACGGCGAGAAACAGAGGACTGAAACAGAGGGGCTGAAACAGAGGGGCTGAAACAGAGGGGCTGAAACAGAGGGCGAGATACAGAGAGGCTGAAACAGAGGGCGAGAAACAGAGTGGCTGAAACAGAGGGCAAGAAACAGAGGGGCTGAAACAGAGGGCGAGAAACAGAGGGGTTGAAACAGAGGGGCTGAATCGGAGGGGCTGAAACAGAGGGCGAGAAACAGAGTGGCTGAAACAGAGGGGCAGACTCAGTGGGGCTGAAACAATGGGGCTGAAACAGAGGGCGAGAAATAGAGGGGCTGAAACAGAGGGCGAGAAACAGAGGGGCTGAAACAGAGGGGTTGAAACAGAGGGGCTGAAACAGAGGGCAAGAAACAGAGGGGCTGAAAAAGAGGGCGAGAAACAGAGGGGCTGAAACAGAGGGCGAGAAACAGAGGGGCTGAATCAGAGGGTCTGAAACAGAGGGCGAGAAACAGAGGGGCTGAAACAGAGGGCGAGAAACAAAGGGGCTGAAACAGAGGGGCTGAAACAGCTGGTGAGAAACAGAGGGGCTGAAACAGAGGGGCTGAATCAGAGGGGCTGATTCAGAGGTGCTGAAACAGAGGGGCTGAATCAGAGGGGCTGAAACAGAGGGCGAGAAACAGAGGGGCTGAAACAGAGGGCGAGAAACAGAGGGGCTGAAACAGAGGGCGAGAAACAGACGGGCAGAAACAGAGTGCGAGAAACAGAGGGACTGAAACAGAGGGGCTGAAACAGAGAGCGCGAAACAGAGGGACTGAAATAGAGGGCGAGAAACAGAAGGGCTGAAACAGAGGGCGAGAAACAGAGGGGCTTAAACAGAGGGCGAGAAACAGAGGGGCTGAAACAGAGGGCAAGAAACAGAGGGGCTGAAACAGAGTGGCTGAAACAAAGGGCGAGAAACAGAGTGGCTGAATCAGACGGGCTGAATCAGAGGGGCTGAAACAGAGGGGCTGAAACAGAGGGCGAGAAACAGAGGGGCTGAAACAGAGGGCGAGAAACAGAGGGGCTGAAACAGAGGGCGAAAAAGGGAGGGGCTGAAACAGAGGGCGAGAAGCAGAGGGTGAGAAACAGAGGGCGAGAAACAGAGGGGATGAAATAGAGGGGCTGAAACACAGGGGCTGAAACAGAGGGGCTGAATCAGATGGGCTGATTCAGAGGGGCTGAAACAGAGGGGCTGAATCAGAGGGGCTGAAACAGAGGGCGAGAAACAGAGGGGCTGAAACAGAGGGCGAGAAACAGACGTGCAGAAACAGAGGGCGAGAAACAGAGGGACTGAAACAGAGGGGCTGGAACAGAGAGCGCGAAACAGAGGGACTGAAACAGAGGGCGACAAACAGAGGGGCTGAAACAGAGGGCGAGAAACAGAGGGGCTGAAACAGAGGGCGAGAAACAGAGGGGCTGAAACAGAGGGCAAGAAACAGAGGGGCTGAAACAGAGGGGCTGAAACAGAGGGCGAGAAACAGAGGGGCTGAAACAGAGGGGCTGAAACAGAGGGCGAGAAACAGAGGGGCTGAAACAGAGGGCGAGAAACAGAGGGGCTGAAACAGAGGGCGAGAAACAGAGGGGCTGACACAGTGGGGCTGAAACAGAGGGGCTGAAACAGAGGGCGAGAAATAGAGGGGCTGAAACAGAGGGGCTGACACAGTGGGGATGAAACAGAGGGGCTGAAACAGAGGGCGAGAAACAGAGGGGCTGAAACAGAGGGGCTGAAACAGAGGGGCTGAATCAGAGGGGCTGATTCAGAGGGGCTGAAACAGAGGGGCTGAATCAGAGGGTCTGAAACAGAGGGCGAGAAACAGAGGGGCTGAAACAGAGGGCGAGAAACAGAGCGGCTGAAACAGAGGGTGAGAAACAGACGGGCAGAAACAGAGGGCAAGAAACAGAGGGACTGAAACAGAGGGTGAGAAACAGAGGGGCTGAAACAGAGGGCGAGAAACAGAGGGGCTGAAACAGAGGGCGAGAAACAGAGGGGCTGAAACAGAGGGCAAGAAACAGAGGGGCTGAAACAGAGGGGCTGAAACAGAGGGCGAGAAACAGAGGGGCTGAAACAGAGGGCGAGAAACAGAGGGGCTGAAACAGAGGGCGAGAAACAGACGGGCAGAAACAGAGGGCGAGAAACAGAGGGACTGAAACAGAGGGGCTGAAACAGAGAGCGCGAAACAGAGGGACTGAAACAGAGGGTGAGAAACAGAGGGGCTGTAACAGAGGGCGAGAAACAGAGGGGCTGAAACAGAGGGCGAGAAACGGAGGGGCTGAAACAGAGGGGCTGAAACAGAGGGGCTGAAACAGAGGGCGAGAAACAGAGGGGCTGAAACAGAGGGCGAGAAACAGAGGGGCTGAAACAGAGGGCGAGAAACAGAGGGCGAGAAACAGAGGGACTGAAACAGAGGGGCTTAAACAGAGGGGCTGAAACAGAGGACGAGAAACAGAGGGGCTGAAACAGAGGGCGAGAAACAGAGGGGCTGAAACAGAGGGCGAGAAACAGAGGGTCTGAAACAGAGGGGCTGACACAGTGGGGCTGAAACAGATGGGCTGAAACAGAGTGCGAGAAATAGAGAGGCTGAAACAGAGGGCGAGAAACAGAGGGACTGAAACAGAGGTCGAGAAACAGAGGGGATGAAACAGAGGGTTAGAAACAGAGGGCGAGAAACAGAGTGACTGAAGCAGAGGGGCTGAAACAGAGGGGCTGAATCAGAGGGCGAGAAACAGAGGGGCTGAAACAGAGAGGCTGAAACAGAGGGCGAGAAACAGAAGGGCTGAAACAGAGGTCAAGAAACAGAGGGGCTGAAACAGAGGGCGGGAAACAGAGGGGCTGAAACAGAGGGGCTGAAACAGAGGGGCTGAAACAGAGGGGCTAAAACAGAGGGCGAGAAACAGAGGGGCTGAAACAGAGGGCGAGAAACAGAGGGGCTGAAACAGAGGGCGAGAAACAGAGGGCGAGAAACAGAGGGACTGAAACAGAGGGGCTGAAACAGAGGGGCTGAAACAGAGGGCGAGAAACAGAGTGGCTGAAACAGAGGGGCTGACACAGTGGGGCTGAAACAGAGGGGCTGAAACAGAGGGCGAGAAATAGAGGGGCTGAAACAGAGGGGGAGAAACAGAGGGGCTGAAACAGAGGGTGAGAAACAGAGGGGCTGAAACAGAGGGCGAGAAACAGAGGGGCTGAAACAGAGGGGCTGAAACAGAGGGGCTGAAACAGAGGGCAAGAAACAGAGGGGCTGAAAGAGAGGGCGAGAAACAGAGGGGCTGAAACAGAGGGCGAGAAACAGAGGGGCTGAATCAGAGGGTCTGAAACAGAGGGCGAGAAACAGAGGGGCTGAAACAGAGGGCGAGAAACAGAGGGGCTTAAACAGAGCGGCTGAAACAGAGGGTGAGAAACAGAGGGGCTGAAACAGAGGGGCTGAATCAGAGGGGCTGATTCAGAGGTGCTGAAACAGAGGGGCTGAATCAGAGGGGCTGAAACAGAGGGCGAGAAACAGAGGGGCTGAAACAGAGGGCGAGAAACAGAGGGGCTGAAACAGAGGGCGAGAAACAGACGGGCAGAAACAGAGGGCGAGAAACAGAGGGACTGAAAAAGAGGGGCTGAAACAGAGAGCATAAAACAGAGGGACTGAAATAGAGGGTGAGAAACAGAGGGGCTGAAACAGAGGGCGAGAAACAGAGGGCCTGAATCAGACGGGCTGAATCAGAGGGGCTGAAACAGAGGGGCTGAAACAGAGGGCGAGAAACAGAGGGGCTGAAACAGAGGGCGAGAAACAGAGGGGCTGAAACAGAGGGCGAAAAAGGGAGGGGCTGAAACAGAGGGCGAGAAGCAGAGGGTGAGAAACAGAGAGCGAGAAACAGAGGGGATAAAATAGAGGGGCTGAAACACAGGGGCTGAAACAGAGGGGCTGAATCAGATGGGCTGATCCAGAGGGGCTGAAACAGAGGGGCTGAATCAGAGGGGCTGAAACAGAGGGCAAGAAACAGAGGGGCTGAAACAGAGGGTGAGAAACAGAGGGGCTGAAACAGAGGGCGAGAAACAGACGTGCAGAAACAGAGGGCGAGAAACAGAGGGACTGAAACAGAGGGGCTGGAACAGAGAGCGCGAAACAGAGGGACTGAAACAGAAGGCGAGAAACAGAGGGGCTGAAACAGAGGGCGAGAAACAGAGGGGCTGAAACAGAGGGCGAGAAACAGAGGGGCTGAAACAGAGGGCAAGAAACAGAGGGGCTGAAACAGAGTGGCTGAAACAGAGGGCGAGAAACAGAGGGGCTGAATCAGACGGGCTGAATCAGAGGGGCTGAAACAGAGGGGCTGAAACAGAGGGCGAGAAACAGTGGGGCTGAAACAGAGGGCGAGAAACAGAGGGCGAGAAACAGAGGGGCTGAAAAAGAGGGGCTGAAACAGAGGGGCTGAAACAAAGCAGCTGATACAGAGGGCGAGAAACAGAGGGGCTGAAACAGAGGGCGAGATACAGAGGGGCTGAAAGAGAGGGGCTGAAACAGAGGGCGAGAAACAGAGAGGCTGAAACTGAGGGCGAGAAACAGAGGACTGAAACAGAGGGGCTGAAACAGAGGGGCTGAAACAGAGGGGCTGAAACAGAGGGCGAGATACAGAGAGGCTGAAACAGAGGGCGAGAAACAGAGTGGCTGAAACAGAGGGCAAGAAACAGAGGGGCTGAAACAGAGGGCGAGAAACAGAGGGGCTGAAACAGAGGGGCTGAAACAGAGGGCGAGAAACAGAGGGACTGAAACAGAGGGGCTGAAACAGAGGGGCTGATACAGAAGGCGAGAAACAGAGCGGCTGAAACAGAGGGCGAGAAACAGAGAGGCTGAAACAAAGGGGCTGAAACAGTGGGGCTGAATCAGAGGGGCTGATTCAGAGGGGCTGAAACAGAGGGGCTGAATCAGAGGGTCTGAAACAGAGGGCGAGAAACAGAGGGGCTGAAACAGAGGGCGAGAAACAGAGGGGCTGAAACAGAGGGCGAGAAACAGACGGGCAGAAACAGAGGGCGAGAAACAGAGGGACTGAAACAGAGGGGCTGAAACAGAGAGCGCGAAACAGAGGGACTGAAACAGAGGGTGAGAAACAGAGGGGCTGTAACAGAGGACGAGAAACAGAGGGGCTGAAACAGAGGGCGAGAAACGGAGGGGCTGAAACAGAGGGGCTGAAACAGAGGGGCTGAAACAGAGGGCGAGAAACAGAGGGGCTGAAACAGAGGGCGGGAAACAGAGGGCGAGAAACAGAGGGACTGAAACAGAGGGGCTGAAACAGAGGGGCTGAAACAGAGGACGAGAAACAGAGGGGCTGAAACAGAGGGCGAGAAACAGAGGGGCTGAAACAGAGGGCGAGAAACAGAGGGTCTGAAACAGAGGGGCTGACACAGTGGGGCTGAAACAGATGGGCTGAAACAGAGTGCGAGAAATAGACAGGCTGAAACAGAGGGCGAGAAACTGAGGGACTGAAACAGAGGTCGAGAAACAGAGGGGCTGAAACAGAGTGTTAGAAACAGAGGGCGAGAAACAGAGTGACTGAACAGAGGGGCTGAAACAGAGGGGCTGAATCAGAGGGCGAGAAACAGAGGGGCTGAAACAGAGAGGCTGAAACAGAGGGCGAGAAACAGAGGGGCTGAAACAGAGGTCAAGAAACAGAGGGGCTGAAACAGAGTGCGGGAAACAGAGGGGCTGAAACAGAGGGGCTGAAACAGAGGGGCTGAAACAGAGGGGCTAAAACAGAGGGCGAGAAACAGAGGGGCTGAAACAGAGGGCGAGAAACAGAGGGCGAGAAACAGAGGGACTGAAACAGAGGGGCTGAAACAGAGGGGCTAAAACAGAGGGCGAGAAACAGAGTGGCTGAAACAGAGGGGCTGACACAGTGGGGCTGAAACAGAGGGGCTGAAACAGAGGGCGAGAAATAGAGGGGCTGAAACAGAGGGCGAGAAACAGAGGGGCTGAAACAGAGGGCAAGAAACAGAGGGGCGGAAAAAGAGGGCGAGAAACAGAGGGGCTGAAACAGAGGGCGAGAAACAGAGGGGCTGAATCAGAGGGTCTGAAACAGAGGGCGAGAAACAGAGGGGCTGAAACAGAGGGCGAGAAACAGAGGGGCTGAAACAGAGGGCGAGATAAAAAGAGGGGCTGAAACAGAGGGCAAGAAACAGAGGGGCTGAAAAAGAGGGCGAGAAACAGAGGGGCTGAAACAGAGGGCGAGAAACAGAGGGGCTGAATCAGAGGGTCTGAAACAGAGGGCGAGAAACAGAGGGGCTGAAACAGAGGGCGAGAAACAGAGGGGCTGAAACAGAGGGGCTGAAACAGAGGGTGAGAAACAGAGGGGCTGAAACAGAGGGGCTGAATCAGAGGGGCTGATTCAGAGGTGCTGAAACAGAGGGGCTGAATCAGAGGGGGAGAAACAGAGGGGGAGAAACAGAGGGGCTGAAACAGAGGGTGAGAAACAGAGGGGCTGAAACAGAGGGCGAGAAACAGAGGGGCTGAAACAGAGGGCAAGAAACAGAGGGACTGAAACAGAGTGGCTGAAACAGAGGGCGAGAAACAGAGGGGCTGAATCAGACGGGCTGAATCAGAGGGGCTGAAACAGAGGGGCTGAAACAGAGGGCGAGAAACAGTGGGGCTGAAACAGAGGGCGAGAAACAGAGGGCGAGAAACAGAGGGGCTGAAAAAGAGGGGCTGAAAAAGAGGGGCTGAAACAAAGCGGCTGATACAGAGGGCGAGAAACAGAGGGGCTGAAACAGAGGGCGAGATACAGAGGGGCTGAAAGAGAGGGGCTGAAACAGAGGGCGAGAAACAGAGAGGCTGAAACTGAGGGCGAGAAACAGAGGACTGAAACAGAGGGGCTGAAACAGAGGGGCTGAAACAGAGGGGCTGAAACAGAGGGCGAGATACAGAGAGGCTGAAACAGAGGGCGAGAAACAGAGTGGCTGAAACAGAGGGCAAGAAACAGAGGGGCTGAAACAGAGGGCGAGAAACAGAGGGGCTGAAACAGAGGGGCTGAAACAGAGGGCGAGAAACAGAGGGACTGAAACAGAGGGGCTGAAACAGAGGGGCTGATACAGAAGGCGAGAAACTGAGCGGCTGAAACAGAGGGCGAGAAACAGAGGGGCTGAAACAAAGGGGCTGAAACAGTGGGGCTGAATCAGAGGGGCTGATTCAGAGGGGCTGAAACAGAGGGGCTGAATCAGAGGGTCTGAAACAGAGGGCGAGAAACAGAGGGGCTGAAACAGAGGGCGAGAAACAGAGGGGCTGAAACAGAGGGCGAGAAACAGACGGGCAGAAACAGAGGGCGAGAAACAGAGGGACTGAAACAGAGGGGCTGAAACAGAGAGCGCGAAACAGAGGGACTGAAACAGAGGGTGAGAAACAGAGGGGCTGTAACAGAGGACGAGAAACAGAGGGGCTGAAACAGAGGGCGAGAAACGGAGGGGCTGAAACAGAGGGGCTGAAACAGAGGGGCTGAAACAGAGGGCGAGAAACAGAGGGGCTGAAACAGAGGGCGGGAAACAGAGGGCGAGAAACAGAGGGACTGAAACAGAGGGGCTGAAACAGAGGGGCTGAAACAGAGGACGAGAAACAGAGGGGCTGAAACAGAGGGCGAGAAACAGAGGGGCTGAAACAGAGGGCGAGAAACAGAGGGTCTGAAACAGAGGGGCTGACACAGTGGGGCTGAAACAGATGGGCTAAAACAGAGTGCGAGAAATAGAGAGGCTGAAACAGAGGGCGAGAAACAGAAGGGCTGAAACAGAGGGGCTGAAACAGAGGGGCTGAAACAGAGGGTCTGAAACAGAGGGCGAGAAACAGAGAGGCTGAAACAGAGGGCGAGAAACAGAGTGGCTGAAACAGAGGGCAAGAAACAGAGGGGCTGAAACAGAGGGCGAGAAACAGAGGGGCTGAAACAGAGGGCGAGAAACAGAGGGGCTGAAACAGAGGGCGAGAAACAGACTAGCAGAAACAGAGGGCGAGAAACAGAGGGACTGAAACAGAGGGGCTGAAACAGAGAGCGCGAAACAGAGGGACTGAAACAGAGGGCGAGAAACAGAGGGGCTGAAACAGAGGGCGAGAAACAGAGGGGCTGAAACAGAGGGGCTGAAACAGAGGGGCTGAAACAGAGGGGCTGAAACAGAGGGCGAGATACAGAGAGGCTGAAACAGAGGGCGAGAAACAGAGTGGCTGAAACAGAGGGCAAGAAACAGAGGGGCTGAAACAGAGGGCGAGAAACAGAGGGACTGAAACAGAGGGGCTGAAACAGAGGGCGAGAAACAGAGGGATTGAAACAGAGGGGCTGAAACAGAGGGGATGATACAGAGGGCGAGAAACAGAGCGGCTGAAACAGAGGGCGAGAAACAGAGGGGCTGAAACAAAGGGGCTGAAACAGTGGGGCTAAAACAGAGGGGCTGAAACAGAGGGCGAGAAATAGAGGGTCTGAAACAGAGGGCGAGAAACAGAGGGGCTGAAAGAGAGGGGCTGAAACAGAGGGCGAGAAACAGAGAGGCTGAAACAGAGGGCGAGAAACAGAGGGCCTGAAACAGAGGGCGAGAAACAGAGGGCTGAAACAGAGGGGCTGAAACAGAGGGGCTGAAACAGAGGGGCTGAAACAGAGGGCGAGATACAGAGAGTCTGAAACAGAGGGCGAGAAACAGAGTGGCTGAAACAGAGGGCAAAAACAGAGGGGCTGAAACAGAGGGCGAGAAACAGAGGGGCTGAAACAGAGGGGCTGAAACAGAGGGCGAGAAACAGAGGGATTGAAACAGAGGGGCTGAAACAGAGGGGATGATACAGAGGGCGAGAAACAGAGCGGCTGAAACAGAGGGCGAGAAACAGAGGGGCTGAAACAAAGGGGCTGAAACAGTGGGGCTAAAACAGAGGGGCTGAAACAGAGGGCGAGAAATAGAGGGGCTGAAAGAGAGGGCGAGAAACAGAGGGGCTGAAACAGAGGGCGAGAAACAGATGGGCTGAAACAGAGGGGCTGAAACAGAGGGGCTGAAACAGAGGGCGAGAAACAGAGGGGCTGAAACAGAGGGCGAGAAACAGAGGGGCTGAATCAGAGGGGCTGAAACAGAGGGCGAGAAACAGATGGGCTGAAACAGAGAGCGAGAAACAGTGGGGCTGAAATAGAGGGGCTGAAACAGAGGGTGAGAAACAGAGGGGCTGAAACAGAGGGCGAGAAACAGAGGGGCTGAAACAGAGGGGCTGATTCAGAGGGGCTGAATCAGAGGGGCTTAATCAGAGGGGCTGAAACAGAGGGGCTTAATCAGAGGGGTTGAAACAGAGGGCGAGAAACAGAGGGGCTGAAACAGAGGGCGAGAAACAGAGGGGCAGAAACAGAGGGCGAGAAACAGAGGAGCAGAAACAGAGAGGCTGAAACAGAGAGCGCGAAACAGAGGGGCTGAAACAGATGGCGAGAAACAGAGGGACTGAAACAGAGAGGCTGAAACAGAAGGGCGGAAACAGAGGGGCTGAAACAGAGGGCGAGAAACAAAGGGGCTGAATCAGAGGGGCTGAATCAGAAGGGCTGAAACAGAGGGCAAGAAACAGAGGGGCTGAAACAGAGTGGCTGGAACAGAGGGCGAGAAACAGAGGGGCTGAATCAGACGGGCTGAATCAGAGGGGCTGAAACAGAGGGGCTGAAACAGAGGGCGAGAAACAGAGGGCGAGAAACAGACGGGCTGAAAAAGAGGGGCTGAAACAGAGGGGCTGAGACAAAGCGGCTGATGCAGAGTGCGAGAAATAGAGGGGCTGAAACAGAGGGGCTGAAACAGAGGGGCTGAAACAGAGGGCGAGAAACAGAGAGGCTGAAACAGAGGGCGAGAAACAGAGGGGCTGAAACAGAGGGTGAGAAACAGAAGGGCTGAAACAGAGCGGCTGAAACAGAGGGGCTGAAACAGAGGGGCTGAAACAGAGGGGCTGAAACAGTGGGGCAGAAACAGAGGGGCTGAAACAGAGGGGCTGAAACAGAGGGCAAGAAACAGAGGGGCTGAAACAGAGGGCGAGAAACAGAGGGGCTGAAACAGAGGGCGAGAAACAGAGGGGCTGAAACAGAGGGCGAGAAACAGACGGGCAGAAACAGAGGGCGAGAAACAGAGTGACTGAAACAGAGGGGCTGAAACAGAGAGCGCGAAACAGAGGGACTGAAACAGAGGGCGAGAAACAGAGGGGCTGAAACAGAGGGCGAGAAACAGAGGGGCTTAAACAGAGGGCGAGAAACAGAGGGGCTGAATCAGACGGGCTGAATCAGAGGGGCTGAAACAGAGGGGGTGAAACAGAGGGCGAGAAACAGAGGGGCTGAAACAGAGGGCGAGAAACAGAGGGCGAAATACAGAGGGGCTGAAACAGAGGGGCTGAAACAGAGGGGCTGAAACAGAGGGGCTGAAACAGAGGGCGAGAAACAGAGGGGTGAAACAGAGGGCGAGAAACAGAGGGGCTGAAACAGAGGGCGAGAAACAGAGGGGCTGAAACAGAGGTGATGAAAAAGAGGGCGAGAAACAGAGGGGCTGAAACAGAGGGCGAGAAACAGAGGGCGAAATACAGAGGGGCTGAAACAGAGGGGCTGAAACAGAGGGGCTGAAACAGAGGGGCTGAAACAGAGGGCGAGAAACAGAGGGGTGAAACAGAGGGCGAGAAACAGAGGGGCTGAAACAGAGGGCGAGAAACAGAGGGGCTGAATCAGAGGGGCTGAAACAGAGGGCAAGAAACAGATGGGCTGAAACAGAGAGCGAGAATCAGTGGGGCTGAAACAGAGGGGCTGAAACAGAGGGTGAGAAACAGAGGGGCTGAAACAGAGGGCGAGAAACAGAGGGGCTGAAACAGAGGGGCTGATTCAGAGGGCGAGAAACAGAGGAGCAGAAACAGAGAGTCTGAAACAGAGAGCGCGAAACAGAGGGGCTGAAACAGATGGCGAGAAACAGAGGGACTGAAACAGAGAGGCTGAAACAGAAGGGCAGAAACAGAGGGGCTGAAACAGAGGGCGAGAAACAAAGGGGCTGAATCAGAGGGGCTGAATCAGAAGGGCTGAAACAGAGGGCAAGAAACAGAGGGGCTGAAACAGAGTGGCTGGAACAGAGGGCGAGAAACAGAGGGGCTGAATCAGACGGGCTGAATCAGAGGGGCTGAAACAGAGGGGCTGAAACAGAGGGCGAGAAACAGAGGGGCTGAAACAGAGGGCGAGAAACAGAGGGCGAGAAACACAGGGGCTGAAAAAGAGGGGCTGAAACAGAGGGGCTGAGACAAAGCGGCTGATGCAGAGGGCGAGAAATAGAGGGGCTGAAACAGAGGGGCTGAAAGAGAGGGGCTGAAACAGAGGGCGAGAAACAGAGAGGCTGAAACAGAGGGCGAGAAACAGAGGGGCTGAAACAGAGGGCGAGAAACAGAAGGGCTGAAACAGAGGGGCTGAAACAGAGGGGCTGAAACAGAGTGGCTGAAACAGAGGGCGAGAAATAGAGAGGCTGAAACAGAGGGCGAGAAACAGAGTGGCTGAAACAGAGGGCAAGAAACAGAGGGGCTGAAACAGAGGGCGAGAAACAGAGGGGCTGAAACAGAGGGCGAGAAACAGACGGGCAGAAACAGAGGGCGAGAAACAGAGTGACTGAAACAGAGGGGCTGAAACAGAGAGCGCGAAACAGAGGGACTGAAACAGAGGGCGAGAAACAGAGGGGCTGAAACAGAGGGCGAGAAACAGAGGGGCTTAAACAGAGGGCGAGAAACAGAGGGGCTGAAACAGAGGGCAAGAAACAGAGGGGCTGAAACAGAGTGGCTGAAACAGAGGGCGAGAAACAGAGGGGCTGAATCAGACGGGCTGAATCAGAGGGGCTGAAACAGAGGGGCTGAAACAGAGGGCGAGAAACAGAGGGGCTGAATCAGAGGGGCTGAAACAGAGGGCGAGAAACAGATGGGCTGAAACAGAGAGCGAGAAACAGTGGGGCTGAAACAGAGGGGCTGAAACAGAGGGTGAGAAACAGAGGGGCTGAAACAGAGGGCGAGAAACAGAGGGGCTGAAACAGAGGGGCTGAAACAGAGGGGCTGAATCAGAGGGGCTGATTCAGAGGGCCTGAATTAGAGGGGCTTAATCAGAGGGGCTGAAACAGAGGGGCTTAAACAGAGGGCGAGAAACAGAGGGGCTGAAACAGAGGGCAAGAAACAGAGGGGCTGAAACAGAGTGGCTGAAACAGAGGGCGAGAAACAGAGGGGCTGAATCAGACGGGCTGAATCAGAGGGGCTGAAACAGAGGGGTTGAAACAGAGGGCGAGAAACAGAGGGGCTGAATCAGAGGGGCTGAAACAGAGGGCGAGAAACAGATGGGCTGAAACAGAGAGCGAGAAACAGAGGGGCTGAAACAGAGGGGGTGAAACAGAGGGTGAGAAACAGAGGGGCTGAAACAGAGGGCGAGAAACAGTGGGGCTGAAACAGAGGGCGAGAAACAGAGGGGCTGAAACAGAGGGCGAGAAACAGAGGGGCTGAAACAGAGGGGCTGAAACAGAGAGGCTGAAACAGAGGGCGAGAAACAGAGGGGCTGAAACAGAGGGCAAGAAACAGAGGGGCTGAAACAGAGGGCGAGAAACAGAGGGGCTGAAACGGAGTGGCTGAAACAGAGGAGCTGAAACAGAGGGGCTGAAACAGAGGGCGAGAAACAGAGGGGCTGAAACAGAGGGCGAGAAACAGAGGGGCTGAAATAGAGGGCGAGAAACAGAGGGGCTGAAACAGAGGGCGAGAAACAGAGGGGCTGAAACAGAGGGGCTGAAACAGAGAGGCTGAAACAGAGGGCGAGAAACAGAGGGGCTGAAACAGAGGGCAAGAAACAGAGGGGCTGAAACAGAGGGCGAGAAACAGAGGGGCTGAAACGGAGTGGCTGAAACAGAGGAGCTGAAACAGAGGGGCTGATACAGAGGGCGAGAAACAGAGGGGCTGAAACAGAGGGCGAGAAACAGAGGGGCTGAAACAGAGGGCGAGAAACAGAGGGCGAGAAACAGAGGGACTGAAACAGAGGGGCTGAAACAGAGGGGCTGAAACAGAGGGCGAGAAACAGAGGGGCTGAAACAGAGGGCGAGAAACAGAGGGGCTGAAACAGAGGGGCTGACACAGTGGGGCTGAAACAGAGGGGCTGAAACAGAGGGCGAGAAATAGAGGGGCTGAAACAGAGGGGCTGACACAGTGGGGCTGAAACAGAGGGGCTGAAACAGAGGGCGAGAAACAGAGGGGCTGAAACAGAGGGTCTGAAACAGAGGGGCTGAATCAGAGGGGCTGATTCAGAGGGGCTGAAACAGAGGGGCTGAATCAGAGGGTCTGAAACAGAGGGCGAGAAAAAGAGGGGCTGAAACAGAGCGCGAGAAACAGAGGGCGAGAAACAGAGGGGCTGAAACAGAGGGCGAGAAATAGAGGGGCTGAAACAGAGGGCGAGAAACAGAGGGGCTGAAACAGAGGGGCTGACACAGTGGGGCTGAAACAGAGGGGCTGAAACAGAGGGCGAGAAACAGAGGGGCTGAAACAGAGGTGCTGAAACAGAGGGCGAGAAACAGAGGGGCTGAAACAGAGGGCGAGAAACAGAGGGGCTGAAACAGAGGGGCTGACACAGTGGGGCTGAAACAGAGGGGCTGAAACAGAGGGCGAGAAATAGAGGGGCTGAAACAGAGGGGCTGACACAGTGGGGCTGAAACAGAGGGGCTGAAACAGAGGGCGAGAAACAGAGGGGCTGAAACAGAGGGGCTGAAACAGAGAGGTTGAATCAGAGGGGCTGATTCAGAGGGGCTGAAACAGAGGGGCTGAATCAGAGGGTCTGAAACAGAGGGCGAGAAACAGAGGGGCTGAAACAGAGGGCGAGAAACAGAGGGGCTGAAACAGAGGGCGAGAAACAGACGGGCAGAAACAGAGGGCGAGAAACAGAGGGACTGAAACAGAGGGGCTGAAACAGAGAGCGCGAAACAGAGGGACTGAAACAGAGGGTGAGAAACAGAGGGGCTGTAACAGAGGGCGAGAAACAGAGGGGCTGAAACAGAGGGCGAGAAACGGAGGGGCTGAAACAGAGGGGCTGAAACAGAGGGGCTGAAACAGAGGGTGAGAAACTGAGGGGCTGAAACAGAGGGCGGGAAACAGAGGGCGAGAAACAGAGGGACTGAAACAGAGGGGCTGAAACAGAGGGGCTGAAACAGAGGACGAGAAACAGAGGGGCTGAAACAGAGGGCGAGAAACAGAGGGGCTGAAACAGAGGGCGAGAAACAGAGGGTCTGAAACAGAGGGGCTGACACAGTGGGGCTGAAACAGATGGGCTGAAACAGAGTGCGAGAAATAGAGAGGCTGAAACAGACGGCGAGAAACAGAGGGACTGAAACAGAGGTCGAGAAACAGAGGGGCTGAAACAGAGGGTTAGAAACAGAGGGCGAGAAACAGAGTGACTGAAACAGAGGGGCTGAAACAGAGGGGCTGAATCAGAGGGCGAGAAACAGAGGGGCTGAAACAGAGAGGCTGAAACAGAGGGCGAGAAACAGAAGGGCTGAAACAGAGGTCAAGAAACAGAGGGGCTGAAACAGAGGGCGGGAAACAGAGGTGCTGAAACAGAGGGGCTGAAACAGAGGGGCTGAAACAGAGGGGCTAAAACAGAGGGCGAGAAACAGAGGGGCTGAAACAGAGGGCGAGAAACAGAGGGGCTGAAACAGAGGGCGAGAAACAGAGGGCGAGAAACAGAGGGACTGAAACAGAGTTTCTGAAACAGAGGGGCTGAAACAGAGGGCGAGAAACAGAGTGGCTGAAACAGAGGGGCTGACTCAGTGGGGCTGAAACAATGGGGCTGAAACAGAGGGCGAGAAATAGAGGGGCTGAAACAGAGGGCGAGAAACAGAGGGGCTGAAACAGAGGGGCTGAAACAGAGGGGCTGAAACAGAGGGCAAGAAACAGAGGGGCTGAAAAAGAGGGCGAGAAACAGAGGGGCTGAAACAAAGGGCGAGAAACAGAGGGGCTGAATCAGAGGGTCTGAAACAGAGGGCGAGAAACAGAGGGGCTGAAATAGAGGGCGAGAAACAGAGGGGCTGAAACAGAGGGCGAGAAACAGAGGGGCTGAAACAGAGGGGCTGAAACAGAGAGGCTGAAACAGAGGGCGAGAAACAGAGGGGCTGAAACAGAGGGCAAGAAACAGAGGGGCTGAAACAGAGGGCGAGAAACAGAGGGGCTGAAACGGAGTGGCTGAAACAGAGGAGCTGAAACAGAGGGGCTGATACAGAGGGCGAGAAACAGAGGGGCTGAAACAGAGGGCGAGAAACAGAGGGGCTGAAACAGAGGGCGAGAAACAGAGGGCGAGAAACAGAGGGACTGAAACAGAGGGGCTGAAACAGAGGGGCTGAAACAGAGGGCGAGAAACAGAGGGGCTGAAACAGAGGGCGAGAAACAGAGGGGCTGAAACAGAGGGGCTGACACAGTGGGGCTGAAACAGAGGGGCTGAAACAGAGGGCGAGAAATAGAGGGGCTGAAACAGAGGGGCTGACACAGTGGGGCTGAAACAGAGGGGCTGAAACAGAGGGCGAGAAACAGAGGGGCTGAAACAGAGGGTCTGAAACAGAGGGGCTGAATCAGAGGGGCTGATTCAGAGGGGCTGAAACAGAGGGGCTGAATCAGAGGGTCTGAAACAGAGGGCGAGAAAAAGAGGGGCTGAAACAGAGCGCGAGAAACAGAGGGCGAGAAACAGAGGGGCTGAAACAGAGGGCGAGAAATAGAGGGGCTGAAACAGAGGGCGAGAAACAGAGGGGCTGAAACAGAGGGGCTGACACAGTGGGGCTGAAACAGAGGGGCTGAAACAGAGGGCGAGAAACAGAGGGGCTGAAACAGAGGTGCTGAAACAGAGGGCGAGAAACAGAGGGGCTGAAACAGAGGGCGAGAAACAGAGGGGCTGAAACAGAGGGGCTGACACAGTGGGGCTGAAACAGAGGGGCTGAAACAGAGGGCGAGAAATAGAGGGGCTGAAACAGAGGGGCTGACACAGTGGGGCTGAAACAGAGGGGCTGAAACAGAGGGCGAGAAACAGAGGGGCTGAAACAGAGGGGCTGAAACAGAGAGGTTGAATCAGAGGGGCTGATTCAGAGGGGCTGAAACAGAGGGGCTGAATCAGAGGGTCTGAAACAGAGGGCGAGAAACAGAGGGGCTGAAACAGAGGGCGAGAAACAGAGGGGCTGAAACAGAGGGCGAGAAACAGACGGGCAGAAACAGAGGGCGAGAAACAGAGGGACTGAAACAGAGGGGCTGAAACAGAGAGCGCGAAACAGAGGGACTGAAACAGAGGGTGAGAAACAGAGGGGCTGTAACAGAGGGCGAGAAACAGAGGGGCTGAAACAGAGGGCGAGAAACGGAGGGGCTGAAACAGAGGGGCTGAAACAGAGGGGCTGAAACAGAGGGTGAGAAACTGAGGGGCTGAAACAGAGGGCGGGAAACAGAGGGCGAGAAACAGAGGGACTGAAACAGAGGGGCTGAAACAGAGGGGCTGAAACAGAGGACGAGAAACAGAGGGGCTGAAACAGAGGGCGAGAAACAGAGGGGCTGAAACAGAGGGCGAGAAACAGAGGGTCTGAAACAGAGGGGCTGACACAGTGGGGCTGAAACAGATGGGCTGAAACAGAGTGCGAGAAATAGAGAGGCTGAAACAGACGGCGAGAAACAGAGGGACTGAAACAGAGGTCGAGAAACAGAGGGGCTGAAACAGAGGGTTAGAAACAGAGGGCGAGAAACAGAGTGACTGAAACAGAGGGGCTGAAACAGAGGGGCTGAATCAGAGGGCGAGAAACAGAGGGGCTGAAACAGAGAGGCTGAAACAGAGGGCGAGAAACAGAAGGGCTGAAACAGAGGTCAAGAAACAGAGGGGCTGAAACAGAGGGCGGGAAACAGAGGTGCTGAAACAGAGGGGCTGAAACAGAGGGGCTGAAACAGAGGGGCTAAAACAGAGGGCGAGAAACAGAGGGGCTGAAACAGAGGGCGAGAAACAGAGGGGCTGAAACAGAGGGCGAGAAACAGAGGGCGAGAAACAGAGGGACTGAAACAGAGTTTCTGAAACAGAGGGGCTGAAACAGAGGGCGAGAAACAGAGTGGCTGAAACAGAGGGGCTGACTCAGTGGGGCTGAAACAATGGGGCTGAAACAGAGGGCGAGAAATAGAGGGGCTGAAACAGAGGGCGAGAAACAGAGGGGCTGAAACAGAGGGGCTGAAACAGAGGGGCTGAAACAGAGGGCAAGAAACAGAGGGGCTGAAAAAGAGGGCGAGAAACAGAGGGGCTGAAACAAAGGGCGAGAAACAGAGGGGCTGAATCAGAGGGTCTGAAACAGAGGGCGAGAAACAGAGGGGCTGAAACAGAGGGCGAGAAACAGAGGGGCTGAAACAGAGGGGCTGAAACAGCTGGTGAGAAACAGAGGGGCTGAAACAGAGGGGCTGAATCAGAGGGGCTGATTCAGAGGTGCTGAAACAGAGGGGCTGAATCAGAGGGGCTGAAACAGAGGGCGAGAAACAGAGGGGCTGAAACAGAGGGCAAGAAACAGAGGGGCTGAAACAGAGGGCGAGAAACAGACGGGCAGAAACAGAGTGCGAGAAACAGAGGGACTGAAACAGAGGGGCTGAAACAGAGAGCGCGAAACAGAGGGACTGAAATAGAGGGCGAGAAACAGAGGGGCTGAAACAGAGGGCGAAAAAGGGAGGGGCTGAAACAGAGGGCGAGAAGCAGAGGGTGAGAAACAGAGGGCGAGAAACAGAGGGGATGAAATAGAGGGGCTGAAACACAGGGGCTGAAACAGAGGGGCTGAATCAGATGGGCTGATTCAGAGGGGCTGAAACAGAGGGGCTGAATCAGAGGGGCTGAAACAGAGGGCGAGAAACAGAGGGGCTGAAACAGAGGGCGAGAAACAGACGTGCAGAAACAGAGGGCGAGAAACAGAGGGACTGAAACAGAGGGGCTGGAACAGAGAGCGCGAAACAGAGGGACTGAAACAGAGGGCGAGAAACAGAGGGGCTGAAACAGAGGGCGAGAAACAGAGGGGCTGAAACAGAGGGCGAGAAACAGAGGGGCTGAAACAGAGGGCAAGAAACAGAGGGGCTGAAACAGAGGGGCTGAAACAGAGGGCGAGAAACAGAGGGGCTGAAACAGAGGGGCTGAAACAGAGGGCGAGAAACAGAGGGGCTGAAACAGAGGGCGAGAAACAGAGGGGCTGAAACAGAGGGCGAGAAACAGAGGGGCTGACACAGTGGGGCTGAAACAGAGGGGCTGAAACAGAGGGCGAGAAATAGAGGGGCTGAAACAGAGGGGCTGACACAGTGGGGATGAAACAGAGGGGCTGAAACAGAGGGCGAGAAACAGAGGGGCTGAAACAGAGGGGCTGAAACAGAGGGGCTGAATCAGAGGGGCTGATTCAGAGGGGCTGAAACAGAGGGGCTGAATCAGAGGGTCTGAAACAGAGGGCGAGAAACAGAGGGGCTGAAACAGAGGGCGAGAAACAGAGCGGCTGAAACAGAGGGTGAGAAACAGACGGGCAGAAACAGAGGGCAACAAACAGAGGGACTGAAACAGAGGGTGAGAAACAGAGGGGCTGAAACAGAGGGCGAGAAACAGAGGGGCTGAAACAGAGGGCGAGAAACAGAGGGGCTGAAACAGAGGGCAAGAAACAGAGGGGCTGAAACAGAGGGGCTGAAACAGAGGGCGAGAAACAGAGGGGCTGAAACAGAGGGCGAGAAACAGAGGGGCTGAAACAGAGGGCGAGAAACAGACGGGCAGAAACAGAGGGCGAGAAACAGAGGGACTGAAACAGAGGGGCTGAAACAGAGAGCGCGAAACAGAGGGACTGAAACAGAGGGTGAGAAACAGAGGGGCTGTAACAGAGGGCGAGAAACAGAGGGGCTGAAACAGAGGGCGAGAAACGGAGGGGCTGAAACAGAGGGGCTGAAACAGAGGGGCTGAAACAGAGGGCGAGAAACAGAGCGGCTGAAACAGAGGGCGAGAAACAGAGGGGCTGAAACAGAGGGCGAGAAACAGAGGGCGAGAAACAGAGGGACTGAAACAGAGGGGCTGAAACAGAGGGGCTGAAACAGAGGACGAGAAACAGAGGGGCTGAAACAGAGGGCGAGAAACAGAGGGGCTGAAACAGAGGGCGAGAAACAGAGGGTCTGAAACAGAGGGGCTGACACAGTGGGGCTGAAACAGATGGGCTGAAACAGAGTGCGAGAAATAGAGAGGCTGAAACAGAGGGCGAGAAACAGAGGGACTGAAACAGAGGTCGAGAAACAGAGGGGATGAAACAGAGGGTTAGAAACAGAGGGCGAGAAACAGAGGGGCTGAAACAGAGGGGCTGAATCAGAGGGCGAGAAACAGAGGGGCTGAAACAGAGAGGCTGAAACAGAGGGCGAGAAACAGAGGGGCTGAAACAGAGGTCAAGAAACAGAGGGGCTGAAACAGAGAGCGGGAAACAGAGGGGCTGAAACAGAGGGGCTGAAACAGAGGGGCTGAAACAGAGGGGCTAAAACAGAGGGCGAGAAACAGAGGGGCTGAAACAGAGGGCGAGAATCAGAGGGGCTGAAACAGAGGGCGAGAAACAGAGGGCGAGAAACAGAGGGACTGAAACAGAGGGGCTGAAACAGAGGGGCTGAAACAGAGGGCGAGAAACAGAGTGGCTGAAACAGAGGGGCTGACACAGTGGGGCTGAAACAGAGGGGCTGAAACAGAGGGCGAGAAATAGAGGGGCTGAAACAGAGGGGGAGAAACAGAGGGGCTGAAACAGAGGGTGAGAAACAGAGGGGCTGAAACAGAGGGCGAGAAACAGAGGGGCTGAAACAGAGGGGCTGAAACAGAGGGGCTGAAACAGAGGGCAAGAAACAGAGGGGCTGAAAAAGAGGGCGAGAAACAGAGGGGCTGAAACAGAGGGCGAGAAACAGAGGGGCTGAATCAGAGGGTCTGAAACAGAGGGCGAGAAACAGAGGGGCTGAAACAGAGGGCGAGACACAGAGGGGCTTAAACAGAGCGGCTGAAACAGAGGGTGAGAAACAGAGGGGCTGAAACAGATGGGCTGAATCAGAGGGGCTGATTCAGAGGTGCTGAAACAGAGGGGCTGAATCAGAGGGGCTGAAACAGAGGGCGAGAAACAGAGGGGCTGAAACAGAGGGCGAGAAACAGAGGGGCTGAAACAGAGGGCGAGAAACAGACGGGCAGAAACAGAGGGCGAGAAACAGAGGGACTGAAAAAGAGGGGCTGAAACAGAGAGCGCGAAACAGAGGGACTGAAATAGAGGGTGAGAAACAGAGGGGCTGAAACAGAGGGCGAGAAACAGAGCGGCTTAAACAGAGGGCGAGAAACAGAGGGGCTGAAACAGAGGGCAAGAAACAGAGGGGCTGAAACAGAGTGGCTGAAACAAAGGGCGAGAAACAGAGGGCCTGAATCAGACGGGCTGAATCAGAGGGGCTGAAACAGAGGGGCTGAAACAGAGGGCGAGAAACAGAGGGGCTGAAACAGAGGGCGAGAAACAGAGGGGCTGAAACAGAGGGCGAAAAAGGGAGGGGCTGAAACAGAGGGCGAGAAGCAGAGGGTGAGAAACAGAGGGCGAGAAACAGAGGGGATAAAATAGAGGGGCTGAAACACAGGGGCTGAAACAGAGGGGCTGAATCAGATGGGCTGATTCAGAGGGGCTGAAACAGAGGGGCTGAATCAGAGGGGCTGAAACAGAGGGCGAGAAACAGAGGGGCTGAAACAGAGGGTGAGAAACAGAGGGGCTGAAACAGAGGGCGAGAAACAGACGTGCAGAAACAGAGGGCGAGAAACAGAGGGACTGAAACAGAGGGGCTGGAACAGAGAGCGCGAATCAGAGGGACTGAAACAGAAGGCGAGAAACAGAGGGGCTGAAACAGAGGGCGAGAAACAGAGGGGCTGAAACAGAGGGCGAGAAACAGAGGGGCTGAAACAGAGGGCAAGAAACAGAGGGGCTGAAACAGAGTGGCTGAAACAGAGGGCGAGAAACAGAGGGGCTGAATCAGACGGGCTGAATCAGAGGGGCTGAAACAGAGGGGCTGAAACAGAGGGCGAGAAACAGTGGGGCTGAAACAGAGGGCGAGAAACAGAGGGCGAGAAACAGAGGGGCTGAAAAAGAGGGGCTGAAACAGAGGGGCTGAAACAAAGCGGCTGATACAGAGGGCGAGAAACAGAGGGGCTGAAACAGAGGGCGAGATACAGAGGGTCTGAAAGAGAGGGGCTGAAACAGAGGGCGAGAAACAGAGAGGCTGAAACTGAGGGCGAGAAACAGAGGACTGAAACAGAGGGGCTGAAACAGAGGGGCTGAAACAGAGGGGCTGAAACAGAGGGCGAGATACAGAGAGGCTGAAACAGAGGGCGAGAAACAGAGTGGCTGAAACAGAGGGCAAGAAACAGAGGGGCTGAAACAGAGGGCGAGAAACAGAGGGGCTGAAACAGAGGGGCTGAAACAGAGGGCGAGAAACAGAGGGACTGAAACAGAGGGGCTGAAACAGAGGGGCTGATACAGAAGGCGAGAAACAGAGCGGCTGAAACAGAGGGCGAGAAACAGAGAGGCTGAAACAAAGGGGCTGAAACAGTGGGGCTGAATCAGAGGGGCTGATTCAGAGGGGCTGAAACAGAGGGGCTGAATCAGAGGGTCTGAAACAGAGGGCGAGAAACAGAGGGGCTGAAACAGAGGGCGAGAAACAGAGGGGCTGAAACAGAGGGCGAGAAACAGACGGGCAGAAACAGAGGGCGAGAAACAGAGGGACTGAAACAGAGGGGCTGAAACAGAGAGCGCGAAACAGAGGGACTGAAACAGAGGGTGAGAAACAGAGGGGCTGTAACAGAGGACGAGAAACAGAGGGGCTGAAACAGAGGGCGAGAAACGGAGGGGCTGAAACAGAGGGGCTGAAACAGAGGGGCTGAAACAGAGGGCGAGAAACAGAGGGGCTGAAACAGAGGGCGGGAAACAGAGGGCGAGAAACAGAGGGACTGAAACAGAGGGGCTGAAACAGAGGGGCTGAAACAGAGGACGAGAAACAGAGGGGCTGAAACAGAGGGCGAGAAACAGAGGGGCTGAAACAGAGGGCGAGAAACAGAGGGTCTGAAACAGAGGGGCTGACACAGTGGGGCTGAAACAGATGGGCTGAAACAGAGTGCGAGAAATAGACAGGCTGAAACAGAGGGCGAGAAACTGAGGGACTGAAACAGAGGTCGAGAAACAGAGGGGCTGAAACAGAGTGTTAGAAACAGAGGGCGAGAAACAGAGTGACTGAAACAGAGGGGCTGAAACAGAGGGGATGATACAGAGGGCGAGAAACAGAGCGGCTGAAACAGAGGGCGAGAAATAGAGGGGCTGAAACAAAGGGGCTGAAACAGTGGGGCTAAAACAGAGGGGCTGAAACAGAGGGCGAGAAATAGAGGGTCTGAAACAGAGGGCGAGAAACAGAGGGGCTGAAAGAGAGGGGCTGAAACAGAGGGCGAGAAACAGAGAGGCTGAAACAGAGGGCGAGAAACAGAGGGCCTGAAACAGAGGGCGAGAAACAGAGGGCTGAAACAGAGGGGCTGAAACAGAGGGGCTGAAACAGAGGGGCTGAAACAGAGGGCGAGATACAGAGAGGCTGAAACAGAGGGCGAGAAACAGAGTGGCTGAAACAGAGGGCAAAAACAGAGGGGCTGAAACAGAGGGCGAGAAACAGAGGGGCTGAAACAGAGGGGCTGAAACAGAGGGCGAGAAACAGAGGGATTGAAACAGAGGGGCTGAAACAGAGGGCGAGAAACAGAGGGATTGAAACAGAGGGGCTGAAACAGAGGGGATGATACAGAAGGCGAGAAACAGAGCGGCTGAAACAGAGGGCGAGAAACAGAGGGGCTGAAACAAAGGGGCTGAAACAGTGGGGCTAAAACAGAGGGGCTGAAACAGAGGGCGAGAAATAGAGGGGCTGAAACAGAGGGCGAGAAACAGAGGGGCTGAAACAGAGGGCGAGAAACAGATGGGCTGAAACAGAGGGGCTGAAACAGAGGGGCTGAAACAGAGGGCGAGAAACAGAGGGGCTGAAACAGAGGGCGAGAAACAGAGGGGCTGAATCAGAGGGGCTGAAACAGAGGGCGAGAAACAGATGGGCTGAAACAGAGAGCGAGAAACAGTGGGGCTGAAATAGAGGGGCTGAAACAGAGGGTGAGAAACAGAGGGGCTGAAACAGAGGGCGAGAAACAGAGGGGCTGAAACAGAGGGGCTGATTCAGAGGGGCTGAATCAGAGGGGCTTAATCAGAGGGGCTGAAACAGAGGGGCTTAATCAGAGGGGTTGAAACAGAGGGCGAGAAACAGAGGGGCTGAAACAGAGGGCGAGAAACAGAGGGGCAGAAACAGAGGGCGAGAAACAGAGGAGCAGAAACAGAGAGGCTGAAACAGAGAGCGCGAAACAGAGGGGCTGAAACAGATGGCGAGAAACAGAGGGACTGAAACAGAGAGGCTGAAACAGAAGGGCGGAAACAGAGGGGCTGAAACAGAGGGCGAGAAACAAAGGGGCTGAATCAGAGGGGCTGAATCAGAAGGGCTGAAACAGAGGGCAAGAAACAGAGGGGCTGAAACAGAGTGGCTGGAACAGAGGGCGAGAAACAGAGGGGCTGAATCAGACGGGCTGAATCAGAGGGGCTGAAACAGAGGGGCTGAAACAGAGGGCGAGAAACAGAGGGGCTGAAACAGAGGGCGAGAAACAGAGGGCGAGAAACAGACGGGCTGAAAAAGAGGGGCTGAAACAGAGGGGCTGAGACAAAGCGGCTGATGCAGAGTGCGAGAAATAGAGGGGCTGAAACAGAGGGGCTGAAACAGAGGGGCTGAAACAGAGGGCGAGAAACAGAGAGGCTGAAACAGAGGGCGAGAAACAGAGGGGCTGAAACAGAGGGTGAGAAACAGAAGGGCTGAAACAGAGCGGCTGAAACAGAGGGGCTGAAACAGAGGGGCTGAAACAGAGGGGCTGAAACAGTGGGGCAGAAACAGAGGGGCTGAAACAGAGGGGCTGAAACAGAGGGCAAGAAACAGAGGGGCTGAAACAGAGGGCGAGAAACAGAGGGGCTGAAACAGAGGGCGAGAAACAGAGGGGCTGAAACAGAGGGCGAGAAACAGACGGGCAGAAACAGAGGGCGAGAAACAGAGTGACTGAAACAGAGGGGCTGAAACAGAGAGCGCGAAACAGAGGGACTGAAACAGAGGGCGAGAAACAGAGGGGCTGAAACAGAGGGCGAGAAACAGAGGGGCTTAAACAGAGGGCGAGAAACAGAGGGGCTGAATCAGACGGGCTGAATCAGAGGGGCTGAAACAGAGGGGGTGAAACAGAGGGCGAGAAACAGAGGGGCTGAAACAGACGGGCTGAATCAGAGGGGCTGAAACAGAGGGGGTGAAACAGAGGGCGAGAAACAGAGGGGCTGAAACAGAGGGCGAGAAACAGAGGGCGAAATACAGAGGGGCTGAAACAGAGGGGCTGAAACAGAGGGGCTGAAACAGAGGGGCTGAAACAGAGGGCGAGAAACAGAGGGGTGAAACTGAGGGCGAGAAACAGAGGGGCTGAAACAGAGGGCGAGAAACAGAGGGGCTGAAACAGAGGTGATGAAAAAGAGGGCGAGAAACAGAGGGGCTGAAACAGAGGGCGAGAAACAGAGGGCGAAATACAGAGGGGCTGAAACAGAGGGGCTGAAACAGAGGGGCTGAAACAGAGGGGCTGAAACAGAGGGCGAGAAACAGAGGGGTGAAACAGAGGGCGAGAAACAGAGGGGCTGAAACAGAGGGCGAGAAACAGAGGGGCTGAATCAGAGGGGCTGAAACAGAGGGCGAGAAACAGATGGGCTGAAACAGAGAGCGAGAATCAGTGGGGCTGAAACAGAGGGGCTGAAACAGAGGGTGAGAAACAGAGGGGCTGAAAAAGAGGGCGAGAAACAGAGGGGCTGAAACAGAGGGGCTGAAACAGAGGGCGAGAAACAGAGGAGCAGAAACAGAGAGGCTGAAACAGAGAGCGCGAAACAGAGGGGCTGAAACAGATGGCGAGAAACAGAGGGACTGAAACAGAGAGGCTGAAACAGAAGGGCAGAAACAGAGGGGCTGAAACAGAGGGCGAGAAACAAAGGGGCTGAATCAGAGGGGCTGAATCAGAAGGGCTGAAACAGAGGGCAAGAAACAGAGGGGCTGAAACAGAGTGGCTGGAACAGAGGGCGAGAAACAGAGGGGCTGAATCAGACGGGCTGAATCAGAGGGGCTGAAACAGAGGGGCTGAAACAGAGGGCGAGAAACAGAGGGGCTGAAACAGAGGGCGAGAAACAGAGGGCGAGAAACACAGGGGCTGAAAAAGAGGGGCTGAAACAGAGGGGCTGAGACAAAGCGGCTGATGCAGAGTGCGAGAAATAGAGGGGCTGAAACAGAGGGGCTGAAACAGAGGGGCTGAAACAGAGGGCGAGAAACAGAGAGGCTGAAACAGAGGGCGAGAAACAGAGGGGCTGAAACAGAGGGCGAGAAACAGAAGGGCTGAAACAGAGGGGCTGAAACAGAGGGGCTGAAACAGAGTGGCTGAAACAGAGGGCGAGAAACAGAGAGGCTGAAACAGAGGGCGAGAAACAGAGTGGCTGAAACAGAGGGCAAGAAACAGAGGGGCTGAAACAGAGGGCGAGAAACAGAGGGGCTGAAACAGAGGGCGAGAAACAGAGGGGCTGAAACAGAGGGCGAGAAACAGACGGGCAGAAACAGAGGGCGAGAAACAGAGTGACTGAAACAGAGGGGCTGAAACAGAGAGCGCGAAACAGAGGGACTGAAACAGAGGGCGAGAAACAGAGGGGCTGAAACAGAGGGCGAGAAACAGAGGGGCTTAAACAGAGGGCGAGAAACAGAGGGGCTGAAACAGAGGGCAAGAAACAGAGGGGCTGAAACAGAGTGGCTGAAACAGAGGGCGAGAAACAGAGGGGCTGAATCAGACGGGCTGAATCAGAGGGGCTGAAACAGAGGGGCTGAAACAGAGGGCGAGAAACAGAGGGGCTGAATCAGAGGGGCTGAAACAGAGGGCGAGAAACAGATGGGCTTAAACAGAGAGCGAGAAACAGTGGGGCTGAAACAGAGGGGCTGAAACAGAGGGTGATAAACAGAGGGGCTGAAACAGAGGGCGAGAAACAGAGGGGCTGAAACAGAGGGGCTGAAACAGAGGGGCTGAATCAGAGGGGCTGAGTCAGAGGGCCTGAATCAGAGGGGCTTAATCAGAGGGGCTGAAACAGAGGGGCTTAAACAGAGGGCGAGAAACAGAGGGGCTGAAACAGAGGGCAAGAAACAGAGGGGCTGAAACAGAGTGGCTGAAACAGAGGGCGAGAAACAGAGGGGCTGAATCAGACGGGCTGAATCAGAGGGGCTGAAACAGAGGGGTTGAAACAGAGGGCGAGAAACAGAGGGGCTGAATCAGAGGGGCTGAAACAGAGGGCGAGAAACAGATGGGCTGAAACAGAGAGCGAGAAACAGAGGGGCTGAAACAGAGGGGGTGAAACAGAGGGTGAGAAACAGAGGGGCTGAAACAGAGGGCGAGAAACAGTGGGGCTGAAACAGAGGGCGAGAAACAGAGGGGCTGAAACAGAGGGCGAGAAACAGAGGGGCTGAAACAGAGGGGCTGAAACAGAGAGGCTGAAACAGAGGGCGAGAAACAGAGGGGCTGAAACAGAGGGCAAGAAACAGAGGGGCTGAAACAGAGGGCGAGAAACAGAGGGGCTGAAACGGAGTGGCTGAAACAGAGGAGCTGAAACAGAGGGGCTGAAACAGAGGGCGAGAAACAGAGGGGCTGAAACAGAGGGCGAGAAACAGAGGGGCTGAAATAGAGGGCGAGTAACAGAGGGGCTGAAACAGAGGGCGAGAAACAGAGGGGCTGAAACAGAGGGGCTGAAACAGAGAGGCTGAAACAGAGGGCGAGAAACAGAGGGGCTGAAACAGAGGGCAAGAAACAGAGGGGCTGAAACAGAGGGCGAGAAACAGAGGGGCTGAAACGGAGTGGCTGAAACAGAGGAGCTGAAACAGAGGGGCTGAAACAGAGGGCGAGAAACAGAGGGGCTGAAACAGAGGGCGAGAAACAGAGGGGCTGAAACAGAGGGCGAGAAACAGAGGGCGAGAAACAGAGGGACTGAAACAGAGGGCAAGAAACAGAGGGGCTGAAACAGAGGCCGAGAAACAGAGGGGCTGAAACAGAGGGCGAGAAACAGAGGGGCTGAAACAGAGGGCGAGAAACAGAGGGGCTGAAACAGAGGGGCTGACACAGTGGGGCTGAAACAGAGGGGCTGAAACAGAGGGCGAGAAATAGAGGGGCTGAAACAGAGGGGCTGACACAGTGGGGCTGAAACAGAGGGGCTGAAACAGAGGGCGAGAAACAGAGGGGCTGAAACAGAGGGTCTGAAACAGAGGGGCTGAATCAGAGGGGCTGATTCAGAGGGGCTGAAACAGAGGGGCTGAATCAGAGGGTCTGAAACAGAGGGCGAGAAAAAGAGGGGCTGAAACAGAGCGCGAGAAACAGAGGGCGAGAAACAGAGGGGCTGAAACAGAGGGCGAGAAATAGAGGGGCTGAAACAGAGGGCGAGAAACAGAGGGGCTGAAACAGAGGGGCTGACACAGTGGGGCTGAAACAGAGGGGCTGAAACAGAGGGCGAGAAACAGAGGGGCTGAAACAGAGGTGCTGAAACAGAGGGCGAGAAACAGAGGGGCTGAAACAGAGGGCGAGAAACAGAGGGGCTGAAACAGAGGGGCTGACACAGTGGGGCTGAAACAGAGGGGCTGAAACAGAGGGCGAGAAATAGAGGGGCTGAAACAGAGGGGCTGACACAGTGGGGCTGAAACAGAGGGGCTGAAACAGAGGGCGTGAAACAGAGGGGCTGAAACAGAGGGGCTGAAACAGAGAGGTTGAATCAGAGGGGCTGATTCAGAGGGGCTGAAACAGAGGGGCTGAATCAGAGGGTCTGAAACAGAGGGCAAGAAACAGAGGGGCTGAAACAGAGGGCGAGAAACAGAGGGGCTGAAACAGAGGGCGAGAAACAGACGGGCAGAAACAGAGGGCGAGAAACAGAGGGACTGAAACAGAGGGGCTGAAACAGAGAGCGCGAAACAGAGGGACTGAAACAGAGGGTGAGAAACAGAGGGGCTGTAACAGAGGGCGAGAAACAGAGGGGCTGAAACAGAGGGCGAGAAACGGAGGGGCTGAAACAGAGGGGCTGAAACAGAGGGGCTGAAACAGAGGGTGAGAAACAGAGGGGCTGAAACAGAGGGCGGGAAACAGAGGGCGAGAAACAGAGGGACTGAAACAGAGGGGCTGAAACAGAGGGGCTGAAACAGAGGACGAGAAACAGAGGGGCTGAAACAGAGGGCGAGAAACAGAGGGGCTGAAACAGAGGGCGAGAAACAGAGGGTCTGAAACAGAGGGGCTGACACAGTGGGGCTGAAACAGATGGGCTGAAACAGAGTGCGAGAAATAGAGAGGCTGAAACAGACGGCGAGAAACAGAGGGACTGAAACAGAGGTCGAGAAACAGAGGGGCTGAAACAGAGGGTTAGAAACAGAGGGCGAGAAACAGAGTGACTGAAACAGAGGGGCTGAAACAGAGGGGCTGAATCAGAGGGCGAGAAACAGAGGGGCTGAAACAGAGAGGCTGAAACAGAGGGCGAGAAACAGAAGGGCTGAAACAGAGGTCAAGAAACAGAGGGGCTGAAACAGAGGGCGGGAAACAGAGGTGCTGAAACAGAGGGGCTGAAACAGAGGGGCTGAAACAGAGGGGCTAAAACAGAGGGCGAGAAACAGAGGGGCTGAAACAGAGGGCGAGAAACAGAGGGGCTGAAACAGAGGGCGAGAAACAGAGGGCGAGAAACAGAGGGACTGAAACAGAGTTTCTGAAACAGAGGGGCTGAAACAGAGGGCGAGAAACAGAGTGGCTGAAACAGAGGGGCTGACTCAGTGGGGCTGAAACAATGGGGCTGAAACAGAGGGCGAGAAATAGAGGAGCTGAAACAGAGGGCGAGAAACAGAGGGGCTGAAACAGAGGGGCTGAAACAGAGGGGCTGAAACAGAGGGCAAGAAACAGAGGGGCTGAAAAAGAGGGCGAGAAACAGAGGGGCTGAAACAGAGGGCGAGAAACAGAGGGGCTGAATCAGAGGGTCTGGAACAGAGGGCGAGAAACAGAGGGGCTGAAACAGAGGGCGAGAAACAGAGGGGCTGAAACAGAGGGGCTGAAACAGCTGGTGAGAAACAGAGGGGCTGAAACAGAGGGGCTGAATCAGAGGGGCTGATTCAGAGGTGCTGAAACAGAGGGGCTGAATCAGAGGGGCTGAAACAGAGGGCGAGAAACAGAGGGGCTGAAACAGAGGGCGAGAAACAGAGGGGCTGAAACAGAGGGCGAGAAACAGACGGGCAGAAACAGAGTGCGAGAAACAGAGGGACTGAAACAGAGGGGCTGAAACAGAGAGCGCGAAACAGAGGGACTGAAATAGAGGGCGAGAAACAGAAGGGCTGAAACAGAGGGCGAGAAACAGAGGGGCTTAAACAGAGGGCGAGAAACAGAGGGGCTGAAACAGAGGGCAAGAAACAGAGGGGCTGAAACAGAGTGGCTGAAACAAAGGGCGAGAAACAGAGTGGCTGAATCAGACGGGCTGAATCAGAGGGGCTGAAACAGAGGGGCTGAAACAGAGGGCGAGAAACAGAGGGGCTGAAACAGAGGGCGAGAAACAGAGGGGCTGAAACAGAGGGCGAAAAAGGGAGGGGCTGAAACAGAGGGCGAGAAGCAGAGGGTGAGAAACAGAGGGCGAGAAACAGAGGGGATGAAATAGAGGGGCTGAAACACAGGGGCTGAAACAGAGGGGCTGAATCAGATGGGCTGATTCAGAGGGGCTGAAACAGAGGGGCTGAATCAGAGGGGCTGAAACAGAGGGCGAGAAACAGAGGGGCTGAAACAGAGGGCGAGAAACAGACGTGCAGAAACAGAGGGCGAGAAACAGAGGGACTGAAACAGAGGGGCTGGAACAGAGAGCGCGAAACAGAGGGACTGAAACAGAGGGCGAGAAACAGAGGGGCTGAAACAGAGGGCGAGAAACAGAGGGGCTGAAACAGAGGGCGAGAAACAGAGGGGCTGAAACAGAGGGCAAGAAACAGAGGGGCTGAAACAGAGGGGCTGAAACAGAGGGCGAGAAACAGAGGGGCTGAAACAGAGGGGCTGAAACAGAGGGCGAGAAACAGAGGGGCTGAAACAGAGGGCGAGAAACAGAGGGGCTGAAACAGAGGGCGAGAAACAGAGGGGCTGACACAGTGGGGCTGAAACAGAGGGGCTGAAACAGAGGGCGAGAAATAGAGGGGCTGAAACAGAGGGGCTGACACAGTGGGGATGAAACAGAGGGGCTGAAACAGGGGGCGAGAAACAGAGGGGCTGAAACAGAGGGGCTGAAACAGAGGGGCTGAATCAGAGGGGCTGATTCAGAGGGGCTGAAACAGAGGGGCTGAATCAGAGGGTCTGAAACAGAGGGCGAGAAACAGAGGGGCTGAAACAGAGGGCGAGAAACAGAGCGGCTGAAACAGAGGGTGAGAAACAGACGGGCAGAAACAGAGGGCAAGAAACAGAGGGACTGAAACAGAGGGTGAGAAACAGAGGGGCTGAAACAGAGGGCGAGAAACAGAGGGGCTGAAACAGAGGGCGAGAAACAGAGGGGCTGAAACAGAGGGCAAGAAACAGAGGGGCTGAAACAGAGGGGCTGAAACAGAGGGCGAGAAACAGAGGGGCTGAAACAGAGGGCGAGAAACAGAGGGGCTGAAACAGAGGGCGAGAAACAGACGGGCAGAAACAGAGGGCGAGAAACAGAGGGACTGAAACAGAGGGGCTGAAACAGAGAGCGCGAAACAGAGGGACTGAAACAGAGGGTGAGAAACAGAGGGGCTGTAACAGAGGGCGAGAAACAGAGGGGCTGAAACAGAGGGCGAGAAACGGAGGGGCTGAAACAGAGGGGCTGAAACAGAGGGGCTGAAACAGAGGGCGAGAAACAGAGCGGCTGAAACAGAGGGCGAGAAACAGAGGGGCTGAAACAGAGGGCGAGAAACAGAGGGCGAGAAACAGAGGGACTGAAACAGAGGGGCTGAAACAGAGGGGCTGAAACAGAGGACGAGAAACAGAGGGGCTGAAACAGAGGGCGAGAAACAGAGGGGCTGAAACAGAGGGCGAGAAACAGAGGGTCTGAAACAGAGGGGCTGACACAGTGGGGCTGAAACAGATGGGCTGAAACAGAGTGCGAGAAATAGAGAGGCTGAAACAGAGGGCGAGAAACAGAGGGACTGAAACAGAGTTCGAGAAACAGAGGGGATGAAACAGAGGGTTAGAAACAGAGGGCGAGAAACAGAGTGACTGAAGCAGAGGGGCTGAAACAGAGGGGCTGAATCGGAGGGCGAGAAACAGAGGGGCTGAAACAGAGAGGCTGAAACAGAGGGCGAGAAACAGAGGGGCTGAAACAGAGGTCAAGAAACAGTGGGGCTGAAACAGAGGGCGGGAAACAGAGGGGCTGAAACAGAGGGGCTGAAACAGAGGGGCTGAAACAGAGGGGCTAAAACAGAGGGCGAGAAACAGAGGGGCTGAAACAGAGGGCGAGAAACAGAGGGGCTGAAACAGAGGGCGAGAAACAGAGGGCGAGAAACAGAGGGACTGAAACAGAGGGGCTGAAACAGAGGGGCTGAAACAGAGGGCGAGAAACAGAGTGGCTGAAACAGAGGGGCTGACACAGTGGGGCTGAAACAGCGGGGCTGAAACAGAGGGCGAGAAATAGAGGGGCTGAAACAGAGGGGGAGAAACAGAGGGGCTGAAACAGAGGGTGAGAAACAGAGGGGCTGAAACAGAGGGCGAGAAACAGAGGGGCTGAAACAGAGGGGCTGAAACAGAGGGGCTGAAACAGAGGGCAAGAAGCAGAGGGGCTGAAAAAGAGGGCGAGAAACAGAGGGGCTGAAACAGAGGGCGAGAAACAGAGGGGCTGAATCAGAGGGTCTGAAACAGAGGGCGAGAAACAGAGGGGCTGAGACAGAGGGCGAGAAACAGAGGGGCTTAAACAGAGCGGCTGAAACAGAGGGTGAGAAACAGAGGGGCTGAAACAGAGGGGCTGAATCAGAGGGGCTGATTCAGAGGTGCTGAAACAGAGGGGCTGAATCAGAGGGGCTGAAACAGAGGGCGAGAAACAGAGGGGCTGAAACAGAGGGCGAGAAACAGAGGGGCTGAAACAGAGGGCGAGAAACAGACGGGCAGAAACAGAGGGCGAGAAACAGAGGGACTGAAAAAGAGGGGCTGAAACAGAGAGCGCGAAACAGAGGGACTGAAATAGAGGGTGAGAAACAGAGGGGCTGAAACAGAGGGCGAGAAACAGAGCGGCTTAAACAGAGGGCGAGAAACAGAGGGGCTGAAACAGAGGGCAAGAAACAGAGGGGCTGAAACAGAGTGGCTGAAACAAAGGGCGAGAAACAGAGGGCCTGAATCAGACGGGCTGAATCAGAGGGGCTGAAACAGAGGGGCTGAAACAGAGGGCGAGAAACAGAGGGGCCGAAACAGAGGGCGAGAAACAGAGGGGCTGAAACAGAGGGCGAAAAAGGGAGGGGCTGAAACAGAGGGCGAGAAGCAGAGGGTGAGAAACAGAGGGCGAGAAACAGAGGGGATAAAATAGAGGGGCTGAAACACAGGGGCTGAAACAGAGGGGCTGAATCAGATGGGCTGATTCAGAGGGGCTGAAACAGAGGGGCTGAATCAGAGGGGCTGAAACAGAGGGCGAGAAACAGAGGGGCTGAAACAGAGGGTGAGAAACAGAGGGGCTGAAACAGAGGGCGAGAAACAGACGTGCAGAAACAGAGGGCGAGAAACAGAGGGACTGAAACAGAGGGGCTGGAACAGAGAGCGCGAAACAGAGGGACTGAAACAGAAGGCGAGAAACAGAGGGGCTGAAACAGAGGGCGAGAAACAGAGGGGCTGAAACAGAGGGCGAGAAACAGAGGGGCTGAAACAGAGGGCAAGAAACAGAGGGGCTGAAACAGAGTGGCTTAAACAGAGGGCGAGAAACAGAGGGGCTGAATCAGACGGGCTGAATCAGAGGGGCTGAAACAGAGGGGCTGAAACAGAGGGCGAGAAACAGTGGGGCTGAAACAGAGGGCGAGAAACAGAGGGCGAGAAACAGAGGGGCTGAAAAAGAGGGGCTGAAACAGAGGGGCTGAAACAAAGCGGCTGATACAGAGGGCGAGAAACAGAGGGGCTGAAACAGAGAGCGAGATACAGAGGGGCTGAAAGAGAGGGGCTGAAACAGAGGGCGAGAAACAGAGAGGCTGAAACTGAGGGCGAGAAACAGAGGACTGAAACAGAGGGGCTGAAACAGAGGGGCTGAAACAGAGGGGCTGAAACAGAGGGCGAGATACAGAGAGGCTGAAACAGAGGGCGAGAAACAGAGTGGCTGAAACAGAGGGCAAGAAACAGAGGGGCTGAAACAGAGGGCGAGAAACAGAGGGGCTGAAACAGAGGGGCTGAAACAGAGGGCGAGAAACAGAGGGACTGAAACAGAGGGCGAGAAACAGAGGGGCTGAAACAGAGGGCGAGAAACAGAGGGCGAGAAACAGAGGGACTGAAACAGAGGGGCTGAAACAGAGGGGCTGAAACAGAGGGCGAGAAACAGAGTGGCTGAAACAGAGGGGCTGACACAGTGGGGCTGAAACAGAGGGGCTGAAACAGAGGGCGAGAAATAGAGGGGCTGAAACAGAGGGGGAGAAACAGAGGGGCTGAAACAGAGGGTGAGAAACAGAGGGGCTGAAACAGAGGGCGAGAAACAGAGGGGCTGAAACAGAGGGGCTGAAACAGAGGGGCTGAAACAGAGGGCAAGAAGCAGAGGGGCTGAAAAAGAGGGCGAGAAACAGAGGGGCTGAAACAGAGGGCGAGAAACAGAGGGGCTGAATCAGAGGGTCTGAAACAGAGGGCGAGAAACAGAGGGGCTGAAACAGAGGGCGAGAAACAGAGGGGCTTAAACAGAGCGGCTGAAACAGAGGGTGAGAAACAGAGGGGCTGAAACAGAGGGCGAGAAACAGAGGGGCTGAATCAGAGGGGCTGATTCAGAGGTGCTGAAACAGAGGGGCTGAATCAGAGGGGCTGAAACAGAGGGCGAGAAACAGAGGGGCTGAAACAGAGGGCGAGAAACAGAGGGGCTGAAACAGAGGGCGAGAAACAGATGGGCAGAAACAGAGGGCGAGAAACAGAGGGACTGAAAAAGAGGGGCTGAAACAGAGAGCGCGAAACAGAGGGACTGAAATAGAGGGTGAGAAACAGAGGGGCTGAAACAGAGGGCGAGAAACAGAGCGGCTTAAACAGAGGGCGAGAAACAGAGGGGCTGAAACAGAGGGCAAGAAACAGAGGGGCTGAAACAGAGTGGCTGAAACAAAGGGCGAGAAACAGAGGGCCTGAATCAGACGGGCTGAATCAGAGGGGCTGAAACAGAGGGGCTGAAACAGAGGGCGAGAAACAGAGGGGCCGAAACAGAGGGCGAGAAACAGAGGGGCTGAAACAGAGGGCGAAAAAGGGAGGGGCTGAAACAGAGGGCGAGAAGCAGAGGGTGAGAAACAGAGGGCGAGAAACAGAGGGGATAAAATAGAGGGGCTGAAACACAGGGGCTGAAACAGAGGGGCTGAATCAGATGGGCTGATTCAGAGGGGCTGAAACAGAGGGGCTGAATCAGAGGGGCTGAAACAGAGGGCGAGAAACAGAGGGGCTGAAACAGAGGGTGAGAAACAGAGGGGCTGAAACAGAGGGCGAGAAACAGACGTGCAGAAACAGAGGGCGAGAAACAGAGGGACTGAAACAGAGGGGCTGGAACAGAGAGCGCGAAACAGAGGGACTGAAACAGAAGGCGAGAAACAGAGGGGCTGAAACAGAGGGCGAGAAACAGAGGGGCTGAAACAGAGGGCGAGAAACAGAGGGGCTGAAACAGAGGGCAAGAAACAGAGGGGCTGAAACAGAGTGGCTGAAACAGAGGGCGAGAAACAGAGGGGCTGAATCAGACGGGCTGAATCAGAGGGGCTGAAACAGAGGGGCTGAAACAGAGGGCGAGAAACAGTGGGGCTGAAACAGAGGGCGAGAAACAGAGGGCGAGAAACAGAGGGGCTGAAAAAGAGGGGCTGAAACAGAGGGGCTGAAACAAAGTGGCTGATACAGAGGGCGAGAAACAGAGGGGCTGAAACAGAGAGCGAGATACAGAGGGGCTGAAAGAGAGGGGCTGAAACAGAGGGCGAGAAACAGAGAGGCTGAAACTGAGGGCGAGAAACAGAGGACTGAAACAGAGGGGCTGAAACAGAGGGGCTGAAACAGAGGGGCTGAAACAGAGGGCGAGATACAGAGAGGCTGAAACAGTGGGCGAGAAACAGAGTGGCTGAAACAGAGGGCAAGAAACAGAGGGGCTGAAACAGAGGGCGAGAAACAGAGGGGCTGAAACAGAGGGGCAGAAACAGAGGGCGAGAAACAGAGGGACTGAAACAGAGGGGCTGAAACAGAGGGGCTGATACAGAAGGCGAGAAACAGAGCGGCTGAAACAGAGGGCGAGAAACAGAGAGGCTGAAACAAAGGGGCTGAAACAGTGGGGCTGAATCAGAGGGGCTGATTCAGAGGGGCTGAAACAGAGGGGCTGAATCAGAGGGTCTGAAACAGAGGGCGAGAAACAGAGGGGCTGAAACAGAGGGCGAGAAACAGAGGGGCTGAAACAGAGGGCGAGAAACAGACGGGCAGAAACAGAGGGCGAGAAACAGAGGGACTGAAACAGAGGGGCTGAAACAGAGAGCGCGAAACAGAGGGACTGAAACAGAGGGTGAGAAACAGAGGGGCTGTAACAGAGGACGAGAAACAGAGGGGCTGAAACAGAGGGCGAGAAACGGAGGGGCTGAAACAGAGGGGCTGAAACAGAGGGGCTGAAACAGAGGGCGAGAAACAGAGGGGCTGAAACAGAGGGCGGGAAACAGAGGGCGAGAAACAGAGGGACTGAAACAGAGGGGCTGAAACAGAGGGGCTGAAACAGAGGACGAGAAACAGAGGGGCTGAAACAGAGGGCGAGAAACAGAGGGGCTGAAACAGAGGGCGAGAAACAGAGGGTCTGAAACAGAGGGGCTGACACAGTGGGGCTGAAACAGATGGGCTGAAACAGAGTGCGAGAAATAGAGAGGCTGAAACAGAGGGCGAGAAACTGAGGGACTGAAACAGAGGTCGAGAAACAGAGGGGCTGAAACAGAGTGTTAGAAACAGAGGGCGAGAAACAGAGTGACTGAAACAGAGGGGCTGAAACAGAGGGGCTGAATCAGAGGGCGAGAAACAGAGGGGCTGAAACAGAGAGGCTGAAACAGAGGGCGAGAAACAGAGGGGCTGAAACAGAGGTCAAGAAACAGAGGGGCTGAAACAGAGGGCGGGAAACAGAGGGGCTGAAACAGAGGGGCTGAAACAGAGGGGCTGAAACAGAGGGGCTAAAACAGAGGGTGAGAAACAGAGGGGCTGAAACAGAGGGCGAGAAACAGAGGGCGAGAAACAGAGGGACTGAAACAGAGGGGCTGAAACAGAGGGGCTAAAACAGAGGGCGAGAAACAGAGTGGCTGAAACAGAGGGGCTGACACAGTGGGGCTGAAACAGAGGGGCTGAAACAGAGGGCGAGAAATAGAGGGGCTGAAACAGAGGGCGAGAAACAGAGGGGCTGAAACAGAGGGCAAGAAACAGAGGGGCTGAAAAAGAGGGCGAGAAACAGAGGGGCTGAAACAGAGGGCGAGAAACAGAGGGGCTGAATCAGAGGGTCTGAAACAGAGGGCGAGAAACAGAGGGGCTGAAACAGAGGGCGAGAAACAGAGGGGCTGAAACAGAGGGGCTGAAACAGAGGGGCTGAAACAGAGGGCAAGAAACAGAGGGGCTGAAAAAGAGGGCGAGAAACAGAGGGGCTGAAACAGAGGGCGAGAAACAGAGGGGCTGAATCAGAGGGTCTGAAACAGAGGGCGAGAAACAGAGGGGCTGAAACAGAGGGTGAGAAACAGAGGGGCTGAAACAGAGGGGCTGGATCAGAGGGGCTGATTCAGAGGTGCTGAAACAGAGGGGCTGAATCAGAGGGGGAGAAACAGAGGGGGAGAAACAGAGGGGCTGAAACAGAGGGTGAGAAACAGAGGGGCTGAAACAGAGGGCGAGAAACAGAGGGGCTGAAACAGAGTGGCTGAAACAGAGGGCGAGAAACAGAGGGGCTGAATCAGACGGGCTGAATCAGAGGGGCTGAAACAGAGGGGCTGAAACAGAGGGCGAGAAACAGTGGGGCTGAAACAGAGGGCGAGAAACAGAGGGCGAGAAACAGAGGGGCTGAAAAAGAGGGGCTGAAACAGAGGGGCTGAAACAAAGCGGCTGATACAGAGGGCGAGAAACAGAGGGGCTGAAACAGAGGGCGAGATACAGAGGGGCTGAAAGAGAGGGGCTGAAATAGAGGGCGAGAAACAGAGAGGCTGAAACTGAGGGCGAGAAACAGAGGACTGAAACAGAGGGGCTGAAACAGAGGGCGAGAAGCAGAGGGGCTGAAACAGAGGGCGAGAAACAGAGGGGCTGAAACAGAGGGCGAGAAACAGACGGGCAGAAACAGAGGGCGAGAAACAGAGGGACTGAAACAGAGGGGCTGAAACAGAGGGGCTGAAACAGAGGGCGAGAAACAGAGTGGCTGAAACAGAGGGGCTGACACAGTGGGGCTGAAACAGAGGGGCTGAAACAGCGGGCGAGAAATAGAGGGGCTGAAACAGAGGGGGAGAAACAGAGGGGCTGAAACAGAGGGTGAGAAACAGAGGGGCTGAAACAGAGGGCGAGAAACAGAGGGGCTGAAACAGAGGGCAAGAAACAGAGGGGCTGAAACAGAGGGGCTGAAACAGAGGGCGAGAAACAGAGGGACTGAAACAGAGGGTGAGAAACAGAGGGGCTGAAACAGAGGGCGATAAACAGAGGGGCTGAAACAGAGGGCGAGAAACAGACGGGCTGAAACAGAGGGCAAGAAACAGAGGGGCTGAAACAGAGGGGCTGAAACAGAGGGCGAGAAACAGAGGGGCTGAAACAGAGGGCGAGAAACAGAGGGGCTGAAACAGAGGGCGAGAAACAGACGGGCAGAAACAGAGGGCGAGAAACAGAGGGACTGAAACAGAGGGGCTTAAACAGAGAGCGCGAAACAGAGGGACTGAAACAGAGGGTGAGAAACAGAGGGGCTGTAACAGAGGGCGAGAAACAGAGGGGCTGAAACAGAGGTCGAGAAACGGAGGGGCTGAAACAGAGGGGCTGAAACAGAGGGGCTGAAACAGAGGGGCTGAAACAGAGGGGCTGAAACAGAGGGCGAGGAACAGAGGGGCTGAAACAGAGGGCGAGAAACAGAGGGCGAGAAACAGAGGGACTGAAACAGAGGGGCTGAAACAGAGGACGAGAAACAGAGGGGCTGAAACAGAGGGCGAGAAACAGAGGGGCTGAAACAGAGGGCGAGAAACAGAGGGTCTGAAACAGAGGGGCTGACACAGTGGGGCTGAAACAGATGGGCTGAAACAGAGTGCGAGAAATAGAGAGGCTGAAACAGAGGGCGAGAAACAGAGGGACTGAAACAGAGGTCGAGAAACAGAGGGGATGAAACAGAGGGTTAGAAACAGAGGGCGAGAAACAGAGTGACTGAAGCAGAGGGGCTGAAACAGAGGGGCTGAATCAGAGGGCGAGAAACAGAGGGGCTGAAACAGAGAGGCTGAAACAGAGGGCGAGAAACAGAGGGGCTGAAACAGAGGTCAAGAAACAGTGGGGCTGAAACAGAGGGCGGGAAACAGAGGGGCTGAAACAGAGGGGCTGAAACAGAGGGGCTGAAACAGAGGGGCTAAAACAGAGGGCGAGAAACAGAGGGGCTGAAACAGAGGGCGAGAAACAGAGGGGCTGAAACAGAGGGCGAGAAACAGAGGGCGAGAAACAGAGGGACTGAAACAGAGGGGCTGAAACAGAGGGGCTGAAACAGAGGGCGAGAAACAGAGTGGCTGAAACAGAGGGGCTGACACAGTGGGGCTGAAACAGAGGGGCTGAAACAGAGGGCGAGAAATAGAGGGGCTGAAACAGAGGGGGAGAAACAGAGGGTGAGAAACAGAGGGGCTGAAACAGAGGGCGAGATACAGAGGGGCTGAAAGAGAGGGGCTGAAATAGAGGGCGAGAAACAGAGAGGCTGAAACTGAGGGCGAGAAACAGAGGACTGAAACAGAGGGGCTGAAACAGAGGGCGAGAAACAGAGGGGCTGAAACAGAGGGCGAGAAACAGAGGGGCTGAAACAGAGGGCGAGAAACAGACGGGCAGAAACAGAGGGCGAGAAACAGAGGGACTGAAACAGAGGGGCTGAAACAGAGGGGCTGAAACAGAGGGCGAGAAACAGAGTGGCTGAAACAGAGGGGCTGACACAGTGGGGCTGAAACAGAGGGGCTGAAACAGCGGGCGAGAAATAGAGGGGCTGAAACAGAGGGGGAGAAACAGAGGGGCTGAAACAGAGGGTGAGAAACAGAGGGGCTGAAACAGAGGGCGAGAAACAGAGGGGCTGAAACAGAGGGCAAGAAACAGAGGGGCTGAAACAGAGGGGCTGAAACAGAGGGCGAGAAACAGAGGGACTGAAACAGAGGGTGAGAAACAGAGGGGCTGAAACAGAGGGCGAGAAACAGAGGGGCTGAAACAGAGGGCGAGAAACAGAGGGGCTGAAACAGAGGGCAAGAAACAGAGGGGCTGAAACAGAGGGGCTGAAACAGAGGGCGAGAAACAGAGGGGCTGAAACAGAGGGCGAGAAACAGAGGGGCTGAAACAGAGGGCGAGAAACAGACGGGCAGAAACAGAGGGCGAGAAACAGAGGGACTGAAACAGAGGGGCTTAAACAGAGAGCGCGAAACAGAGGGACTGAAACAGAGGGTGAGAAACAGAGGGGCTGTAACAGAGGGCGAGAAACAGAGGGGCTGAAACAGAGGTCGAGAAACGGAGGGGCTGAAACAGAGGGGCTGAAACAGAGGGGCTGAAACAGAGGGCGAGAAACAGAGGGGCTGAAACAGAGGGCGAGGAACAGAGGGGCTGAAACAGAGGGCGAGAAACAGAGGGCGAGAAACAGAGGGACTGAAACAGAGGGGCTGAAACAGAGGGGCTGAAACAGAGGACGAGAAACAGAGGGGCTGAAACAGAGTGCGAGAAACAGAGGGGCTGAAACAGAGGGCGAGAAACAGAGGGTCTGAAACAGAGGTCGAGAAACAGAGGGGATGAAACAGAGGGTTAGAAACAGAGGGCGAGAAACAGAGTGACTGAAGCAGAGGGGCTGAAACAGAGGGGCTGAATCAGAGGGCGAGAAACAGAGGGGCTGAAACAGAGAGGCTGAAACAGAGGGCGAGAAACAGTGGGGCTGAAACAGAGGGCGGGAAACAGAGGGGCTGAAACAGAGGGGCTGAAACAGAGGGGCTGAAACAGAGGGGCTAAAACAGAGGGCGAGAAACAGAGGGGCTGAAACAGAGGGCGAGAAACAGAGGGGCTGAAACAGAGGGCGAGAAACAGAGGGCGAGAAACAGAGGGACTGAAACAGAGGGGCTGAAACAGAGGGGCTGAAACAGAGGGCGAGAAACAGAGTGGCTGAAACAGAGGGGCTGACACAGTGGGGCTGAAACAGAGGGGCTGAAACAGAGGGCGAGAAATAGAGGGGCTGAAACAGAGGGGGAGAAACAGAGGGGCTGAAACAGAGGGTGAGAAACAGAGGGGCTGAAACAGAGGGCGAGAAACAGAGGGGCTGAAACAGAGGGGCTGAAACAGAGGGGCTGAAACAGAGGGCAAGAAACAGAGGGGCTGAAAAAGAGGGCGAGAAACAGAGGGGCTGAAACAGAGGGCGAGAAACAGAGGGGCTGAATCAGAGGGTCTGAAACAGAGGGCGAGAAACAGAGGGGCTGAAACAGAGGGCGAGAAACAGAGGGGCTGAAACAGAGGGCGAGAAACAGAGGGGCTTAAACAGAGGGCGAGAAACAGAGGGGCTGAAACAGAGGGCAAGAAACAGAGGGGCTGAAACAGAGTGGCTGAAACAAAGGGCGAGAAACAGAGGGCCTGAATCAGACGGGCTGAATCAGAGGGGCTGAAACAGAGGGGCTGAAACAGAGGGCGAGAAACAGAGGGGCTGAAACAGAGGGCGAGAAACAGAGGGGCTGAAACAGAGGGCGAAAAAGGGAGGGGCTGAAACAGAGGGCGAGAAGCAGAGGGTGAGAAACAGAGGGCGAGAAACAGAGGGGATAAAATAGAGGGGCTGAAACACAGGGGCTGAAACAGAGGGGCTGAATCAGATGGGCTGATTCAGAGGGGCTGAAACAGAGGGGCTGAATCAGAGGGGCTGAAACAGAGGGCGAGAAACAGAGGGGCTGAAACAGAGGGTGAGAAACAGAGGGGCTGAAACAGAGGGCGAGAAACAGACGTGCAGAAACAGAGGGCGAGAAACAGAGGGACTGAAACAGAGGGGCTGGAACAGAGAGCGCGAAACAGAGGGACTGAAACAGAAGGCGAGAAACAGAGGGGCTGAAACAGAGGGCGAGAAACAGAGGGGCTGAAACAGAGGGCGAGAAACAGAGGGGCTGAAACAGAGGGCAAGAAACAGAGGGGCTGAAACAGAGTGGCTGAAACAGAGGGCGAGAAACAGAGGGGCTGAATCAGACGGGCTGAATCAGAGGGGCTGAAACAGAGGGGCTGAAACAGAGGGCGAGAAACAGTGGGGCTGAAACAGAGGGCGAGAAACAGAGGGCGAGAAACAGAGGGGCTGAAAAAGAGGGGCTGAAACAGAGGGGCTGAAACAAAGCGGCTGATACAGAGGGCGAGAAACAGAGGGGCTGAAACAGAGGGCGAGATACAGAGGGGCTGAAAGAGAGGGGCTGAAACAGAGGGCGAGAAACAGAGAGGCTGAAACTGAGGGCGAGAAACAGAGGACTGAAACAGAGGGGCTGAAACAGAGGGGCTGAAACAGAGGGGCTGAAACAGAGGGCGAGATACAGAGAGGCTGAAACAGAGGGCGAGAAACAGAGTGGCTGAAACAGAGGGCAAGAAACAGAGGGGCTGAAACAGAGGGCGAGAAACAGAGGGGCTGAAACAGAGGGGCTGAAACAGAGGGCGAGAAACAGAGGGACTGAAACAGAGGGGCTGAAACAGAGGGGCTGATACAGAAGGCGAGAAACAGAGCGGCTGAAACAGAGGGCGAGAAACAGAGAGGCTGAAACAAAGGGGCTGAAACAGTGGGGCTGAATCAGAGGGGCTGATTCAGAGGGGCTGAAACAGAGGGGCTGAATCAGAGGGTCTGAAACAGAGGGCGAGAAACAGAGGGGCTGAAACAGAGGGCGAGAAACAGAGGGGCTGAAACAGAGGGCGAGAAACAGACGGGCAGAAACAGAGGGCGAGAAACAGAGGGACTGAAACAGAGGGGCTGAAACAGAGAGCGCGAAACAGAGGGACTGAAACAGAGGGTGAGAAACAGAGGGGCTGTAACAGAGGACGAGAAACAGAGGGGCTGAAACAGAGGGCGAGAAACGGAGGGGCTGAAACAGAGGGGCTGAAACAGAGGGGCTGAAACAGAGGGCGAGAAACAGAGGGGCTGAAACAGAGGGCGGGAAACAGAGGGCGAGAAACAGAGGGACTGAAACAGAGGGGCTGAAACAGAGGGGCTGAAACAGAGGACGAGAAACAGAGGGGCTGAAACAAAGGGCGAGAAACAGAGGGGCTGAAACAGAGGGCGAGAAACAGAGGGTCTGAAACAGAGGGGCTGACACAGTGGGGCTGAAACAGATGGGCTGAAACAGAGTGCGAGAAATAGAGAGGCTGAAACAGAGGGCGAGAAACTGAGGGACTCAAACAGAGGTCGAGAAACAGAGGGGCTGAAACAGAGTGTTAGAAACAGAGGGCGAGAAACAGAGTGACTGAAACAGAGGGGCTGAAACAGAGGGGCTGGATCAGAGGGCGAGAAACAGAGGGGCTGAAACAGAGAGGCTGAAACAGAGGGCGAGAAACAGAGGGGCTGAAACAGAGGTCAAGAAACAGAGGGGCTGAAACAGAGTGCGGGAAACAGAGGGTCTGAAACAGAGGGGCTGAAACAGAGGGCGGGAAACAGAGGGGCTGAAACAGAGGGGCTGAAACAGAGGGGCTGAAACAGAGGGGCTAAAACAGAGGGCGAGAAACAGAGGGGCTGAAACAGAGGGCGAGAAACAGAGGGGCTGAAACAGAGGGCGAGAAACAGAGGGCGAGAAACAGAGGGACTGAAACAGAGGGGCTGAAACAGAGGGGCTGAAACAGAGGGCGAGAAACAGAGTGGCTGAAACAGAGGGGCTGACACAGTGGGGCTGAAACAGAGGGGCTGAAACAGAGGGCGAGAAATAGAGGGGCTGAAACAGAGGGGGAGAAACAGAGGGGCTGAAACAGAGGGTGAGAAACAGAGGGGCTGAAACAGAGGGCGAGAAACAGAGGGGCTGAAACAGAGGGGCTGAAACAGAGGGGCTGAAACAGAGGGCAAGAAACAGAGGGGCTGAAAAAGAGGGCGAGAAACAGAGGGGCTGAAACAGAGGGCGAGAAACAGAGGGGCTGAATCAGAGGGTCTGAAACAGAGGGCGAGAAACAGAGGGGCTGAAACAGAGGGCGAGAAACAGAGGGGCTGAAACAGAGGGCGAGAAACAGAGGGGCTTAAACAGAGGGCGAGAAACAGAGGGGCTGAAACAGAGGGCAAGAAACAGAGGGGCTGAAACAGAGTGGCTGAAACAAAGGGCGAGAAACAGAGGGCCTGAATCAGACGGGCTGAATCAGAGGGGCTGAAACAGAGGGGCTGAAACAGAGGGCGAGAAACAGAGGGGCTGAAACAGAGGGCGAGAAACAGAGGGGCTGAAACAGAGGGCGAAAAAGGGAGGGGCTGAAACAGAGGGCGAGAAGCAGAGGGTGAGAAACAGAGGGCGAGAAACAGAGGGGATAAAATAGAGGGGCTGAAACACAGGGGCTGAAACAGAGGGGCTGAATCAGATGGGCTGATTCAGAGGGGCTGAAACAGAGGGGCTGAATCAGAGGGGCTGAAACAGAGGGCGAGAAACAGAGGGCCTGAAACAGAGGGTGAGAAACAGAGGGGCTGAAACAGAGGGCGAGAAACAGACGTGCAGAAACAGAGGGCGAGAAACAGAGGGACTGAAACAGAGGGGCTGGAACAGAGAGCGCGAAACAGAGGGACTGAAACAGAAGGCGAGAAACAGAGGGGCTGAAACAGAGGGCGAGAAACAGAGGGGCTGAAACAGAGGGCGAGAAACAGAGGGGCTGAAACAGAGGGCAAGAAACAGAGGGGCTGAAACAGAGTGGCTGAAACAGAGGGCGAGAAACAGAGGGGCTGAATCAGACGGGCTGAATCAGAGGGGCTGAAACAGAGGGGCTGAAACAGAGGGCGAGAAACAGTGGGGCTGAAACAGAGGGCGAGAAACAGAGGGCGAGAAACAGAGGGGCTGAAAAAGAGGGGCTGAAACAGAGGGGCTGAAACAAAGCGGCTGATACAGAGGGCGAGAAACAGAGGGGCTGAAACAGAGGGCGAGATACAGAGGGGCTGAAAGAGAGGGGCTGAAACAGAGGGCGAGAAACAGAGAGGCTGAAACTGAGGGCGAGAAACAGAGGACTGAAACAGAGGGGCTGAAACAGAGGGGCTGAAACAGAGGGGCTGAAACAGAGGGCGAGATACAGAGAGGCTGAAACAGAGGGCGAGAAACAGAGTGGCTGAAACAGAGGGCAAGAAACAGAGGGGCTGAAACAGAGGGCGAGAAACAGAGGGGCTGAAACAGAGGGGCTGAAACAGAGGGCGAGAAACAGAGGGACTGAAACAGAGGGGCTGAAACAGAGGGGCTGATACAGAAGGCGAGAAACAGAGCGGCTGAAACAGAGGGCGAGAAACAGAGAGGCTGAAACAAAGGGGCTGAAACAGTGGGGCTGAATCAGAGGGGCTGATTCAGAGGGGCTGAAACAGAGGGGCTGAATCAGAGGGTCTGAAACAGAGGGCGAGAAACAGAGGGGCTGAAACAGAGGGCGAGAAACAGAGGGGCTGAAACAGAGGGCGAGAAACAGACGGGCAGAAACAGAGGGCGAGAAACAGAGGGACTGAAACAGAGGGGCTGAAACAGAGAGCGCGAAACAGAGGGACTGAAACAGAGGGTGAGAAACAGAGGGGCTGTAACAGAGGACGAGAAACAGAGGGGCTGAAACAGAGGGCGAGAAACGGAGGGGCTGAAACAGAGGGGCTGAAACAGAGAGGCTGAAACAGAGGGCGAGAAACAGAGGGGCTGAAACAGAGGGCGGGAAACAGAGGGCGAGAAACAGAGGGACTGAAACAGAGGGGCTGAAACAGAGGGGCTGAAACAGAGGACGAGAAACAGAGGGGCTGAAACAAAGGGCGAGAAACAGAGGGGCTGAAACAGAGGGCGAGAAACAGAGGGTCTGAAACAGAGGGGCTGACACAGTGGGGCTGAAACAGATGGGCTGAAACAGAGTGCGAGAAATAGAGAGGCTGAAACAGAGGGCGAGAAACTGAGGGACTCAAACAGAGGTCGAGAAACAGAGGGGCTGAAACAGAGTGTTAGAAACAGAGGGCGAGAAACAGAGTGACTGAAACAGAGGGGCTGAAACAGAGGGGCTGGATCAGAGGGCGAGAAACAGAGGGGCTGAAACAGAGAGGCTGAAACAGAGGGCGAGAAACAGAGGGGCTGAAACAGAGGTCAAGAAACAGAGGGGCTGAAACAGAGTGCGGGAAACAGAGGGTCTGAAACAGAGGGGCTGAAACAGAGGGGCTGAAACAGAGGGGCTAAAACAGAGGGCGAGAAACAGAGGGGCTGAAACAGAGGGCGAGAAACAGAGGGCGAGAAACAGAGGGACTGAAACAGAGGGGCTGAAACAGAGGGGCTAAAACAGAGGGCGAGAAACAGAGTGGCTGAAACAGAGGGGCTGACACAGTGGGGCTGAAACAGAGGGGCTGAAACAGAGGGCGAGAAATAGAGGGGCTGAAACAGAGGGCGAGAAACAGAGGGGCTGAAACAGAGGGCAAGAAACAGAGGGGCTGAAAAAGAGGGCGAGAAACAGAGGGGCTGAAACAGAGGGCGAGAAACAGAGGGGCTGAATCAGAGGGTCTGAAACAGAGGGCGAGAAACAGAGGGGCTGAAACAGAGGGTGAGAAACAGAGGGGCTGAAACAGAGGGGCTGAATCAGAGGGGCTGATTCAGAATTGCTGAAACAGAGGGGCTGAATCAGAGGGGGAGAAACAGAGGGGGAGAAACAGAGGGGCTGAAACAGAGGGTGAGAAACAGAGGGGCTGAAACAGAGGGCGAGAAACAGAGGGGCTGAAACAGAGGGCAAGAAACAGAGGGGCTGAAACAGAGTGGCTGAAACAGAGGGCGAGAAACAGAGGGGCTGAATCAGACGGGCTGAATCAGAGGGGCTGAAACAGAGGGGCTGAAACAGAGGGCGAGAAACAGTGGGGCTGAAACAGAGGGCGAGAAACAGAGGGCGAGAAACAGAGGGGCTGAAAAAGAGGGGCTGAAACAGAGGGGCTGAAACAGAGGGCGAGATACAGAGGGGCTGAAACAGAGTGGCTTTAACAGAGGGCGAGAAACAGAGGGGCTGAATCAGACGGGCTCAATCAGAGGGGCTGAAACAGAGGGGCTGAAACAGAGGGCGAGAAACAGAGGGGCTGAATCAGACGGGCTGAATCAGAGGGGCTGAAACAGAGGGGCTGAAACAGAGGGCGAGATACAGAGGGGCTGAAAGAGAGGGGCTGAAACAGAGGGCGAGAAACAGAGAGGCTGAAACTGAGGGCGAGAAACAGAGGACTGAAACAGAGGGGCTGAAACAGAGGGGCTGAAACAGAGGGGCTGAAACAGAGGGCGAGATACAGAGAGGCTGAAACAGAGGGCGAGAAACAGAGTGGCTGAAACAGAGGGCAAGAAACAGAGGGGCTGAAACAGAGGGCGAGAAACAGAGGGGCTGAAACAGAGGGGCTGAAACAGAGGGCGAGAAACAGAGGGGCTGAAACAAAGGGGCTGAAACAGTGGGGCTGAATCAGAGGGGCTGATTCAGAGGGGCTGAAACAGAGGGGCTGAATCAGAGGGTCTGAAACAGAGGGCGAGAAACAGAGGGGCTGAAACAGAGGGCGAGAAACAGAGGGGCTGAAACAGAGGGCGAGAAACAGACGGGCAGAAACAGAGGGCGAGAAACAGAGGGACTGAAACAGAGGGGCTGAAACAGAGAGCGCGAAACAGAGGGACTGAAACAGAGGGTGAGAAACAGAGGGGCTGTAACAGAGGACGAGAAACAGAGGGGCTGAAACAGAGGGCGAGAAACAGAGGGACTGAAACAGTGGGCGAGAAACGGAGGGGCTGAAACAGAGGGGCTGAAACAGAGGGGCTGAAACAGAGGGCGAGAAACAGAGGGGCTGAAACAGAGGGCGGGAAACAGAGGGCGAGAAACAGAGGGACTGAAACAGAGGGGCTGAAACAGAGGGGCTGAAACAGAGGACGAGAAACAGAGGGGCTGAAACAGAGGGCGAGAAACAGAGGGGCTGAAACAGAGGGCGAGAAACAGAGGGTCTGAAACAGAGGGGCTGACACAGTGGGGCTGAAACAGATGGGCTGAAACAGAGTGCGAGAAATAGAGAGGCTGAAACAGAGGGCGAGAAACTGAGGGACTGAAACAGAGGTCGAGAAACAGAGGGGCTGAAACAGAGGGTTAGAAACAGAGGGCGAGAAACAGAGTGACTGAAACAGAGGGGCTGAAACAGAGGGGCTGAATCAGAGGGCGAGAAACAGAGGGGCTGAAACAGAGAGGCTGAAACAGAGGGCGAGAAACAGAGGGGCTGAAACAGAGGTCAAGAAACAGAGGGGCTGAAACAGAGGGCGGGAAACAGAGGGGCTGAAACAGAGGGGCTGAAACAGAGGGGCTGAAACAGAGGGGCTAAAACAGAGGGCGAGAAACAGAGGGGCTGAAACAGAGGGCGAGAAACAGAGGGCGAGAAACAGAGGGACTGAAACAGAGGCGATGAAACAGAGGGGCTAAAACAGAGGGCGAGAAACAGAGTGGCTGAAACAGAGGGGCTGACACAGTGGGGCTGAAACAGAGGGGCTGAAACAGAGGGCGAGAAATAGAGGGGCTAAAACAGAGGGGGAGAAACAGAGGGGCTGAAACAGAGGGTGAGAAACAGAGGGGCTGAAACAGAGGGCGAGAAACAGAGGGGCTGAAACAGAGGGCAAGAAACAGAGGGGCTGAAAAAGAGGGCGAGAAACAGAGGGGCTGAAACAGAGGGCGAGAAACAGAGGGGCTGAATCAGAGGGTCTGAAACAGAGGGCGAGAAACAGAGGGGCTGAAACAGAGGGCGAGAAACAGAGGGGCTGAAACAGAGGGGCTGAAACAGAGGGTGAGAAACAGAGGGGCTGAAACAGAGGGGCTGAATCAGAGGGGCTGATTCAGAGGTGCTGAAACAGAGGGGCTGAATCAGAGGGGCTGAAACAGAGGGCGAGAAACAGAGGGGCTGAAACAGAGGGCGAGAAACAGAGGGGCTGAAACAGAGGGCGAGAAACAGACAGGCAGAAACAGAGGGCGAGAAACAGAGGGACTGAAACAGAGGGGCTGAAACAGAGAGCGCGAAACAGAGGGACTGAAATAGAGGGCGAGAAACAGAGGGGCTGAAACAGAGGGCGAGAAACAGAGGGGCTTAAACAGAGGGCGAGAAACAGAGGGGCTGAAACAGAGGGCAAGAAACAGAGGGGCTGAAACAGAGTGGCTGAAACAAAGGGCGAGAAACAGAGGGGCTGAATCAGACGGGCTGAATCAGAGGGGCTGAAACAGAGGGGCTGAAACAGAGGGCGAGAAACAGAGGGGCTGAAACAGAGGGCGAGAAACAGAGGGGCTGAAACAGAGGGCGAAAAAGGGAGGGGCTGAAACAGAGGGCGAGAAGCAGAGGGTGAGAAACAGAGGGCGAGAAACAGAGGGGATGAAATAGAGGGGCTGAAACACAGGGGCTGAAACAGAGGGGCTGAATCAGATGGGCTGATTCAGAGGGGCTGAAACAGAGGGGCTGAATCAGAGGGGCTGAAACAGAGGGCGAGAAACAGAGGGGCTGAAACAGAGGGCGAGAAACAGAGGGGCTGAAACAGAGGGCGAGAAACAGACGTGCAGAAACAGAGGGCGAGAAACAGAGGGACTGAAACACAGGGGCTGGAACAGAGAGCGCGAAACAGAGGGACTGAAACAGAGGGCGAGAAACAGAGGGGCTGAAACAGAGGGCGAGAAACAGAGGGGCTGAAACAGAGGGGCTGACACAGTGGGGCTGAAACAGATGGGCTGAAACAGAGTGCGAGAAATAGAGAGGCTGATACAGAGGGCGAGAAACTGAGGGACTGAAACAGAGGTCGAGAAACAGAGGGGCTGAAACAGAGGGTTAGAAACAGAGGGCGAGAAACAGAGTGACTGAAAAAGAGGGCGAGAAACAGAGGGGCTGAAACAGAGGGCGAGAAACAGAGGGGCTGAAACAGAGGGCGAGAAACAGAGGGGCTGAAACAGAGGGCAAGAAACAGAGGGGCTGAAACAGAGGGGCTGAAACAGAGGGCGAGAAACAGAGGGGCTGAAACAGAGGGGCTGAAACAGAGGGCGAGAAACAGAGGGGCTGAAACAGAGGGCGAGAAACAGAGGGGCTGAAACAGAGGGCGAGAAACAGAGGGGCTGACACAGTGGGGCTGAAACAGAGGGGCTGAAACAGAGGGCGAGAAATAGAGGGGCTGAAACAGAGGGGCTGACACAGTGGGGCAGAAACAGAGGGTCTGAAACAGAGGGCGAGAAACAGAGGGGCTGAAACAGAGGGGCTGAAACAGAGGGCAAGAAACAGAGGGGCTGAAACAGAGGGGCTGAAACAGAGGGTGAGAAACAGAGGGGCTGATTCAGAGGGGCTGAAACAGAGGGGCTGAATCAGAGGGGCTGAAACAGAGGGGCTGACACAGTGGCGCTGAAACAGAGGGGCTGAAACAGAGGGCGAGAAATAGAGGGGCTGAAACAGAGGGGCTGACACAGTGGGGCTGAAACAGAGGGGCTGAAACGGAGGGCGAGAAACAGAGGGGCTGAAACAGAGGGGCTGAAACAGAGGGGCTGAATCAGAGGGGCTGATTCAGAGGGGCTGAAACAGAGGGGCTGAATCAGAGGGTCTGAAACAGAGGGCGAGAAACAGAGGGGCTGAAACAGTGTGCGAGAAACAGAGGGGCTGAAACAGAGGGCGAGAAACAGACGGGCAGAAACAGAGGGCGAGAAACAGAGGGACTGAAACAGAGGGGCTGAAACAGAGAGTGCGAAACAGAGGGACTGAAACAGAGGGTGAGAAACAGAGGGGCTGAAACAGAGGGCGAGAAACAGAGGGGCTGAAACAGAGGGCGAGAAACAGAGGGGCTGAAACAGAGGGCAAGAAACAGAGGGGCTGAAACAGAGGGGCTGAAACAGAGGGCGAGAAACAGAGGGGCTGAAACAGAGGGCGAGAATCAGAGGGGCTGAAACAGAGGGCGAGAAACAGATGGGCAGAAACAGAGGGCGAGAAACAGAGGGGCTGAAACAGAGGGGCTGAAACAGAGAGCGCGAAACAGAGGGACTGAAACAGAGGGTGAGAAACAGAGGGGCTGTAACAGAGGGCGAGAAACAGAGGGGCTGAAACAGAGGGTGAGAAACGGAGGGGCTGAAAGAGAGGGGCTGAAACAGAGGGCGAGAAACAGAGGGGATAAAACAGAGGGCGAGAAACAGAGGGGCTGAAACAGAGGGCGAGAAACAGAGGGCGAGAAACAGAGGGACTGAAACTGAGGGGCTGAAACAGAGGGGCTGAAACAGAGGACGAGACACAGAGGGGCTGAAACAGAGGGCGAGAAACAGAGGGGCTGAAACAGAGGGCGAGAAACAGAGGGGCTGAATCAGACGGGCTGAATCAGAGGGGCTGAAACAGAGGTGCTGAAACAGAGGGCGAGAAACAGAGTGGCTGAAACAGAGGGCGAGAAACAGAGGGGCTGAAACAGAGGGCGAAAAAGGGAGGGGCTGAAACAGAGGGCGAGAAGCAGAGGGTGAGAAACAGAGGGCGAGAAACAGAGGGGATGAAATAGAGGGGCTGAAACACAGGGGCTGAAACAGAGGGGCTGAATCAGATAGGCTGATTCAGAGGGGCTGAAACAGAGGGGCTGAATCAGAGGGGCTGAAACAGAGGGCGAGAAACAGAGGGGCTGAAACAGAGGGCGAGAAACAGAGGAGCTGAAACAGAGGGCGAGAAACAGACGTGCAGAAACAGAGGGCGAGAAACAGAGGGACTGAAACAGAGGGGCTGGAACAGAGAGCGCGAAACAGAGGGACTGAAACAGAGGGCGAGAAACAGAGGGGCTGAAACAGAGGGCGAGAAACAGAGGGGCTGAAACAGAGGGTGAGAAACAGAGGGGCTGAAACAGAGGGCGAGAAACAGACGTGCAGAAACAGAGGGCGAGAAACAGAGGGACTGAAACAGAGGGGCTGGAACAGAGAGCGCGAAACAGAGGGACTGAAACAGAGGGCGAGAAACAGAGGGGCTGAAACAGAGGGCGAGAAACAGAGGGGCTGAAACAGAGGGCGAGAAACAGAGGGGCTGAAACAGAGGGCAAGAAACAGAGGGGCTGAAACAGAGTGGCTGAAACAGAGGGCGAGAAACAGAGGGGCTGATTCAGACGGGCTGAATCAGAGGGGCTGAAACAGAGGGGCTGAAACAGAGGGCGAGAAACAGAGGGGCTGAAACAGAGGGCGAGAAACAGAGGGCGAGAAACAGAGGGGCTGAAAAAGAGGGGCTGAAACAGAGGGGCTGAAACAAAGCGGCTGATACAGAGGGCGAGAAACAGAGGGGCTGAAACAGAGGGCGAGATACAGAGGGGCTGAAAGAGAGGGGCTGAAACAGAGGGCGAGAAAAAGAGAGGCTGAAACTGAGGGCGAGAAACAGAGGACTGAAACAGAGGGGCTGAAACAGAGGGGCTGAAACAGAGGGGCTGAAACAGAGGGCGAGATACAGAGAGGCTGAAACAGAGGGCGAGAAACAGAGTGGCTGAAACAGAGGGCAAGAAACAGAGGGGCTGAAACAGAGGGCGAGAAACAGATGGGCAGAAACAGAGGGCGAGAAACAGAGGGACTGAAACAGAGGGGCTGAAACAGAGAGCGCGAAACAGAGGGACTGAAACAGAGGGTGAGAAACAGAGGGGCTGTAACAGAGGGCGAGAAACAGAGGGGCTGAAACAGAGGGTGAGAAACGGAGGGGCTGAAAGAGAGGGGCTGAAACAGAGGGCGAGAAACAGAGGGGATAAAACAGAGGGCGAGAAACAGAGGGGCTGAAACAGAGGGCGAGAAACAGAGGGCGAGAAACAGAGGGACTGAAACTGAGGGGCTGAAACAGAGGGGCTGAAACAGAGGACGAGACACAGAGGGGCTGAAACAGAGGGCGAGAAACAGAGGGGCTGAAACAGAGGGCGAGAAACAGAGGGGCTGAATCAGACGGGCTGAATCAGAGGGGCTGAAACAGAGGGGCTGAAACAGAGGGCGAGAAACAGAGTGGCTGAAACAGAGGGCGAGAAACAGAGGGGCTGAAACAGAGGGCGAAAAAGGGAGGGGCTGAAACAGAGGGCGAGAAGCAGAGGGTGAGAAACAGAGGGCGAGAAACAGAGGGGATGAAATAGAGGGGCTGAAACACAGGGGCTGAAACAGAGGGGCTGAATCAGATAGGCTGATTCAGAGGGGCTGAAACAGAGGGGCTGAATCAGAGGGGCTGAAACAGAGGGCGAGAAACAGAGGGGCTGAAACAGAGGGCGAGAAACAGAGGAGCTGAAACAGAGGGCGAGAAACAGACGTGCAGAAACAGAGGGCGAGAAACAGAGGGACTGAAACAGAGGGGCTGGAACAGAGAGCGCGAAACAGAGGGACTGAAACAGAGGGCGAGAAACAGAGGGGCTGAAACAGAGGGCGAGAAACAGAGGGGCTGAAACAGAGGGTGAGAAACAGAGGGGCTGAAACAGAGGGCGAGAAACAGACGTGCAGAAACAGAGGGCGAGAAACAGAGGGACTGAAACAGAGGGGCTGGAACAGAGAGCGCGAAACAGAGGGACTGAAACAGAGGGCGAGAAACAGAGGGGCTGAAACAGAGGGCGAGAAACAGAGGGGCTGAAACAGAGGGCGAGAAACAGAGGGGCTGAAACAGAGGGCAAGAAACAGAGGGGCTGAAACAGAGTGGCTGAAACAGAGGGCGAGAAACAGAGGGGCTGATTCAGACGGGCTGAATCAGAGGGGCTGAAACAGAGGGGCTGAAACAGAGGGCGAGAAACAGAGGGGCTGAAACAGAGGGCGAGAAACAGAGGGCGAGAAACAGAGGGGCTGAAAAAGAGGGGCTGAAACAGAGGGGCTGAAACAAAGCGGCTGATACAGAGGGCGAGAAACAGAGGGGCTGAAACAGAGGGCGAGATACAGAGGGGCTGAAAGAGAGGGGCTGAAACAGAGGGCGAGAAACAGAGAGGCTGAAACTGAGGGCGAGAAACAGAGGACTGAAACAGAGGGGCTGAAACAGAGGGGCTGAAACAGAGGGGCTGAAACAGAGGGCGAGATACAGAGAGGCTGAAACAGAGGGCGAGAAACAGAGTGGCTGAAACAGAGGGCAAGAAACAGAGGGGCTGAAACAGAGGGCGAGAAACAGAGGGGCTGAAACAGAGGGGCTGAAACAGAGGGCGAGAAACAGAGGGACTGAAACAGAGGGGCTGAAACAGAGGGGCTGATACAGAAGGAGAGAAACAGAGCGGCTGAAACAGAGGGCGAGAAACAGAGGGGCTGAAACAAAGGGGCTGAAAGAGTGGGGCTGAATCAGAGGGGCTGATTCAGAGGGGCTGAAACAGAGGGGCTGAAACAGAGGGGCTGAAACAGAGGGCGAGAAACAGAGGGGCTGAAACAGAGGGCGAGAAACAGAGGGGCTGACACAGTGGGGCTGAAACAGAGGGGCTGAAACAGAGGGCGAGAAATAGAGGGGCTGAAACAGAGGGGCTGACACAGTGGGGCTGAAACAGAGGGGCTGAAACAGAGCTCGAGAAACAGAGGGGCTGAAACAGAGGGGCTGAAACAGAGGGGCTGAATCAGAGGGGCTGAATCAGAGGGGCTGATTCAGAGGGTTTGAAACAGAGGGGCGGAATCAGAGTGTCTGAAACAGAGGGCGAGAAACAGAGGGGCTGAAACAGAGGGGCTGAAACAGAGGGCGAGAAACAGACGGGCAGAAACAGAGGGCGAGAAACATTGGGACTGAAACAGAGGGGCTGAAACAGAGAGCGCGAAACAGAGGGACTGAAACAGAGGGTGAGAAACAGAGGGGCTGAAACAGAGGGCGAGAAACAGAGGGTCTGAAACAGAGGTCGAGAAACAGAGGGGCTGAAACAGAGGGCAAGAAACAGAGGGGCTGAAACAGAGGGGCTGAAACAGAGGGCGAGAAACAGAGGGGCTGAAACAGAGGGCGAGAAACAGAGGGGCTGAAACAGAGGGCGAGAAACAGACGGGCAGAAACAGAGGGCGAGAAACAGAGGGACTGAAACAGAGGGGCTGAAACAGAGAGCGCGAAACAGAGGGACTGAAACAGAGGGTGAGAAACAGAGGGGCTGTAACAGAGGGCGAGAAACAGAGGGGCTGAAACAGAGGGCGAGAAACGGAGGGGCTGAAACAGAGGGGCTGAAACAGAGGGGCTGAAACAGAGGGTGAGAAACAGAGGGGCTGAAACAGAGGGCGAGAAACAGAGGGGCTGAAACAGACGGCGAGAAACAGAGGGCGAGAAACAGAGGGACTGAAACAGAGGGGCTGAAACAGAGGGGCTGAAACAGAGGACGAGAAACAGAGGGGCTGAAACAGAGGGCGAGAAACAGAGGGGCTGAAACAGAGGGCGAGAAACAGAGGGGCTGAATCAGACGGGCTGAATCAGAGGGGCTGAAACAGAGGGGCTGAAACAGAGGGCGAGAAACAGAGGGGCTGAAACAGAGGGCGAGAAACAGAGGGGCTGAAACAGAGGGCGAAAAAGGGAGGGGCTGAAACAGAGGGCGAGAAGCAGAGGGTGAGAAACAGAGGGCGAGAAACAGAGGGGATGAAATAGATGGGCTGAAACACAGGGGCTGAATCAGAGGGGCTGAATCAGATGGGCTGATTCATAGGGGCTGAAACAGAGGGGCTGAATCAGAGGGGCTGAAACAGAGGGCGAGAAACAGAGGGGCTGAAACAGAGGGTGAGAAACAGAGGGGCTGAAACAGAGGGCGAGAAACAGACGTGCAGAAACAGAGGGCGAGAAACAGAGGGACTGAAACAGAGGGGCTGGAACAGAGAGCGCGAAACAGAGGGACTGAAACAGAGGGCGAGAAACAGAGGGGCTGAAACAGAGGGCGAGAAACAGAGGGGCTGAAACAGAGGGCGAGAAACAGAGGGGCTGAAACAGAGGGCAAGAAACAGAGGGGCTGAAACAGAGTGGCTGAAACAGAGGGCGAGAAACAGAGGGGCTGAATCAGACGGGCTGAATCAGAGGGGCTGAAACAGAGGGGCTGAAACAGAGGGCGAGAAACAGAGGGGCTGAAACAGAGGGCGAGAAACAGAGGGCGAGAAACAGAGGGGCTGAAAAAGAGGGGCTGAAACAGAGGGGCTGAAACAAAGCGGCTGATACAGAGGGCGAGAAACAGAGGGGCTGAAACAGAGGGCGAGATACAGAGGGGCTGAAAGAGAGGGGCTGAAACAGAGGGCGAGAAACAGAGAGGCTGAAACTGAGGGCGAGAAACAGAGGACTGAAACAGAGGGGCTGAAACAGAGGGGCTGAAACAGAGGGGCTGAAACAGAGGGCGATATACAGAGAGGCTGAAACAGAGGGCAAGAAACAGAGGGGCTGAAACAGAGGGCGAGAAACAGAGGGGCTGAAACAGAGGGGCTGAAACAGAGGGCGAGAAACAGAGGGACTGAAACAGAGGGGCTGAAACAGAGGGGCTGATACAGAAGGCGAGAAACAGAGCGGCTGAAACAGAGGGCGAGAAACAGAGGGGCTGAAACAAAGGGGCTGAAAGAGTGGGGCTGAATCAGAGGGGCTGATTCAGAGGGGCTGAAACAGAGGGGCTGAATCAGAGGGTCTGAAACAGAGGGCGAGAAACAGAGGGGCTGAAACAGAGGGCGATATACAGAGAGGCTGAAACAGAGGGCAAGAATCAGAGGGGCTGAAACAGAGGGCGAGAAACAGAGGGGCTGAAACAGAGGGGCTGAAACAGAGGGCGAGAAACAGAGGGACTGAAACAGAGGGGCTGAAACAGAGGGGCTGATACAGAAGGCGAGAAACAGAGCGGCTGAAACAGAGGGCGAGAAACAGAGGGGCTGAAACAAAGGGGCTGAAAGAGTGGGGCTGAATCAGAGGGGCTGATTCAGAGGGGCTGAAACAGAGGGGCTGAATCAGAGGGTCTGAAACAGAGGGCGAGAAACAGAGGGGCTGAAACAGAGGGCGAGAAACAGAGGGGCTGAAACAGAGGGCGAGAAACAGACGGGCAGAAACAGAGGGCGAGAAACAGAGGGACTGAAACAGAGGGGCTGAAACAGAGAGCGCGAAACAGAGGGACTGAAACAGAGGGTGAGAAACAGAGGGGCTGTAACAGAGGACGAGAAACAGAGGGGCTGAAACAGAGGGCGAGAAACGGAGGGGCTGTAACAGAGGATGAGAAACAGAGGGGCTGAAACAGATGGCGAGAAACGGAGGGGCTGAAACAGAGGGGCTGAAACAGAGGGCGAGTAACAGAGGGGCTGAAACAGAGGGCGGGAAACAGAGGGCGAGAAACAGAGGGACTGAAACAGAGGGGCTGAAACAGAGGGGCTGAAACAGAGGACGCGAAACAGAGGGGCTGAAACAGAGGGCGAGAAACAGAGGGGCTGAAACAGAGGGCGAGAAACAGAGGGTCTGAAACAGAGGGGCTGACACAGTGGGGATGAAACAGATGGGCTGAAACAGAGTGCGAGAAATAGAGAGGCTGAAACAGAGGGCGAGAAACAGAGGGACTGAAACAGAGGTCGAGAAACAGAGGGGCTGAAACAGAGGGTTAGAAACAGAGGGCGAGAAACAGAGTGACTGAAACAGAGGGGCTGAAACAGAGGGGCTGAATCAGAAGGCGAGAAACAGAGGGGCTGAAACAGAGAGGCTGAAACAGAGGGCGAGAAACAGAGGGGCTGAAACAGAGGTCAAGAAACAGAGGGGCTGAAACAGAGGGCGGGAAACAGAGGGGCTGAAACAGAGGGGCTGAAACAGAGGGGCTGAAACAGAGGGGCTAAAACAGAGGGCGAGAAACAGAGGGGCTGAAACAGAGGGCGAGAAACAGAGGGGCTGAAACAGAGGGCGAGAAACAGAGGGCGAGAAACAGAGTGACTGAAACAGAGGGGCTGAAACAGAGGGGCTGAAACAGAGGGCGAGAAACAGAGTGGCTGAAACAGAGGGGCTGACACAGTGGGGCTGAAACAGAGGGGCTGAAACAGAGGGTGAGAAACAGAGGGGCTGAAACAGAGGGCGAGAAACAGAGGGGCTGAAACAGAGGGCAAGAAACAGAGAGGCTGAAAAAGAGGGCGAGAAACAGAGGGGCTAAAAAAAAGGGCGAGAAACAGAGGGGCTGAATCAGAGGGTCTGAAACAGAGGGCGAGAAACAGAGGTTCTGAAACTGAGGGCGAGAAACAGAGGGGCTGAAACAGAGGGGCTGAAACAGAGGGTGAGAAACAGAGGGGCTGAAACAGAGGGGCTGAATCAGAGGGGCTGATTCAGAGGTGCTGAAACAAAGGGGCTGAATCAGAGGGGCTGAAACAGAGGGCGAGAAACAGAGGGGCTGAAACAGAGGGCGAGAAACATAGGGGCTGAAACAGAGGGCGAGAAACAGAGGGGCTGAAACAGAGGGCGAGAAACAGAGGGACTGAAACAGAGGGGCTGAAACAGAGAGCGCGAAACAGAGGGACTGAAATAGAGGGCGAGAAACAGAGGGGCTGAAACAGAGGGCGAGAAACAGAGGGGCTTAAACAGAGGGAGAGAAACAGAGGGGCTGAAACAGAGGGCAAGAAACAGAGGGGCTGAAACAGAGTGGCTGAAACAAAGGGCGAGAAACAGAGGGGCTGAATCAGACGGGCTGAATCAGAGGGGCTGAAACAGAGGGGCTGAAACAGAGGGCGAGAAACAGAGGGGCTGAAACAGAGGGGCTGAAACAGAGGGCGAAAAAGGGAGGTGCTGAAACAGAGGGCGAGAAGCAGAGGGTGAGAAACAGAGGGCGAGAAACAGAGGGGATGAAATAGAGGGGCTGAAACACAGGGGCTGAAACAGAGGGGCTGAATCAGATGGGCTGATTCAGAGGGGCTGAAACAGAGGGGCTGAATCAGAGGGGCTGAAACAGAGGGCGAGAAACAGAGGGGCTGAAACAGCGGGCGAGAAACAGAGGGGCTGAAACAGAGGGCGAGAAACAGACGTGCAGAAACAGAGGGCGAGAAACAGAGGGACTGAAACAGAGGGGCTGGAACAGAGAGCGCGAAACAGAGGGACTGAAACAGAGGGCGAGAAACAGAGGGGCTGAAACAGAGGGCGAGAAACAGAGGGGCTGAAACAGAGGGTGAGAAACAGAGGGGCTGAAACAGAGGGCAAGAAACAGAGGGGCTGAAACAGAGGGGCTGAAACAGAGGGCGAGAAACAGAGGGGCTGAAACAGAGGGGCTGAAACAGAGGGCGAGAAAAAGAGGGGCTGAAACAGAGGGCGAGAAACAGAGGGGCTGAAACAGAGGGCGAGAAACAGAGGGGCTGACACAGTGGGGCTGAAACAGAGGGGCTGAAACAGAGGGCGAGAAATAGAGGGGCTGAAACAGAGGGGCAAAAACAGTGGGGCTGAAACAGAGGGGCTGAAACAGAGGGCGAGAAACAGAGGGGCTGAAACAGAGGGGCTGAAACAGAGGGACTGAATCAGAGGGGCTGATTCAGAGGGGCTGAAACAGAGGGGCTGAATCAGAGGGTCTGAAACAGAGGGCGAGAAACAGAGGGGCTGAAACAGAGGGCGAGAAACAGAGGGGCTGAAACAGAGGGCGAGAAACAGATGGCGAGAAACAGAGTGACTGAAACAGAGGGGCTGAAACAGAGGGGCTGAAACAGAGGGCGAGAAACAGAGTGGCTGAAACAGAGGGGCTGACACAGTGGGGCTGAAACAGAGGGGCTGAAACAGAGGGCGAGAAATAGAGGGGCTGAAACAGAGGGGGAGAAACAGAGGGGCTGAAACAGAGGGTGAGAAACAGAGGGGCTGAAACAGAGGGCGAGAAACAGAGGGGCTGAAACAGAGGGCAAGAAACAGAGGGGCTGAAAAAGAGGGCGAGAAACAGAGGGGCTAAAAAAAAGGGCGAGAAACAGAGGGGCTGAATCAGAGGGTCTGAAACAGAGGGCGAGAAACAGAGGTTCTGAAACTGAGGGCGAGAAACAGAGGGGCTGAAACAGAGGGGCTGAATCAGAGGGGCTGATTCAGAGGTGCTGAAACAAAGGGGCTGAATCAGAGGGGCTGAAACAGAGGGCGAGAAACAGAGGGGCTGAAACAGAGGGCGAGAAACATAGGGGCTGAAACAGAGGGCGAGAAACAGACGGGCAGAAACAGAGGGCGAGAAACAGAGGGACTGAAACAGAGGGGCTGAAACAGAGAGCGCGAAACAGAGGGACTGAAATAGAGGGCGAGAAACAGAGGGGCTGAAACAGAGGGCGAGAAACAGAGGGGCTTAAACAGAGGGAGAGAAACAGAGGGGCTGAAACAGAGGGCAAGAAACAGAGGGGCTGAAACAGAGTGGCTGAAACAAAGGGCGAGAAACAGAGGGGCTGAATCAGACGGGCTGAATCAGAGGGGCTGAAACAGAGGGGCTGAAACAGAGGGCGAGAAACAGAGGGGCTGAAACAGAGGGGCTGAAACAGAGGGCGAAAAAGGGAGGTGCTGAAACAGAGGGCGAGAAGCAGAGGGTGAGAAACAGAGGGCGAGAAACAGAGGGGATGAAATAGAGGGGCTGAAACACAGGGGCTGAAACAGAGGGGCTGAATCAGATGGGCTGATTCAGAGGGGCTGAAACAGAGGGGCTGAATCAGAGGGGCTGAAACAGAGGGCGAGAAACAGAGGGGCTGAAACAGCGGGCGAGAAACAGAGGGGCTGAAACAGAGGGCGAGAAACAGACGTGCAGAAACAGAGGGCGAGAAACAGAGGGACTGAAACAGAGGGGCTGGAACAGAGAGCGCGAAACAGAGGGACTGAAACAGAGGGCGAGAAACAGAGGGGCTGAAACAGAGGGCGAGAAACAGAGGGGCTGAAACAGAGGGTGAGAAACAGAGGGGCTGAAACAGAGGGCAAGAAACAGAGGGGCTGAAACAGAGGGGCTGAAACAGAGGGCGAGAAACAGAGGGGCTGAAACAGAGGGGCTGAAACAGAGGGCGAGAAAAAGAGGGGCTGAAACAGAGGGCGAGAAACAGAGGGGCTGAAACAGAGGGCGAGAAACAGAGGGGCTGACACAGTGGGGCTGAAACAGAGGGGCTGAAACAGAGGGCGAGAAATAGAGGGGCTGAAACAGAGGGGCAAAAACAGTGGGGCTGAAACAGAGGGGCTGAAACAGAGGGCGAGAAACAGAGGGGCTGAAACAGAGGGGCTGAAACAGAGGGACTGAATCAGAGGGGCTGATTCAGAGGGGCTGAAACAGAGGGGCTGAATCAGAGGGTCTGAAACAGAGGGCGAGAAACAGAGGGGTTGAAACAGAGGGCGAGAAACAGAGGGGCTGAAACAGAGGGCGAGAAACAGACGGGCAGAAACAGAGGGCGAGAAACAGAGGGACTGAAACAGAGGGGCTGAAACAGAGAGCGCGAAACAGAGGGACTGAAACAGAGGGTGAGAAACAGAGGGGCTGAAACAGAGGGCGAGAAACAGAGGGGCTGAAACAGAGGGCGAGAAACAGAGGGGCTGAAACAGAGGGCAAGAAACAGAGGGGCTGAAACAGAGGGGCTGAAACAGAGGGCGAGAAACAGAGGGGCTGAAACAGAGGGCGAGAAACAGAGGGGCTGAAACAGAGGGCGAGAAACAGACGGGCAGAAACAGAGGGCGAGAAACAGAGGGACTGAAACAGAGGGGCTGAAACAGAGAGCGCGAAACAGAGGGACTGAAACAGAGGGTGAGAAACAGAGGGGCTGTAACAGAGGGCGAGAAACAGAGGGGCTGAAACAGAGGGCGAGAAACGGAGGTGCTGAAACAGAGGGGCTGAAACAGAGGTGCTGAAACAGAGGGCGAGAAACAGAGGGGCTGAAACAGAGGGCGAGAAACAGAGGGGCTGAAACAGGGGGCGAGAAACAGAGGGCGAGAAACAGAGGGACTGAAACAGAGGGGCTGAAACAGAGGGGCTGAAACAGAGGACGAGAAACAGAGGGGCTGAAACAGAGGGCGAGAAACAGAGGGTCTGAAACAGAGGGGCTGACACAGTGGGGCTGAAACAGATGGGCTGAAACAGAGTGCGAGAAATAGAGAGGCTGAAACAGAGGGCGAGAAACAGAGGGACTGAAACAGAGGTCGAGAAACAGAGGGGCTGAAACAGAGGGTTAGAAACAGAGGGCGAGAAACAGAGTGACTGAAGCAGAGGGGCTGAAACAGAGAGGCTGAATCAGAGGGCGAGAAACAGAGGGGCTGAAACAGAGAGACTGAAACAGAGGGCGAGAAACAGAGGGGCTGAAACAGAGGTCAAGAAACAGAGGGGCTGAAACAGAGGGCGGGAAACAGAGGGGCTGAAACAGAGGGGCTGAAACAGAGGGGCTGAAACAGAGGGGCAAAAACAGAGGGCGAGAAACAGAGGGGCTGAAACAGAGGGCGAGAAACAGAGGGGCTGAAACAGAGGGCGAGAAACAGAGGGCGAGAAACAGAGGGACTGAAACAGAGGGGCTGAAACAGAGGGGCTGAAACAGAGGGCGAGAAACAGAGTGGCTGAAACAGAGGGGCTGACACAGTGGGGCTGAAACAGACGGGTTGAAACAGAGGGCGAGAAATAGAGGGGCTGAAACAGAGGGGGAGAAACAGAGGGGCTGAAACAGAGGGTGAGAAACAGAGGGGCTGAAACAGAGGGGCTGAAACAGAGGGGCTGAAACAGAGGGCAAGAAACAGAGGGGCTGAAAAAGAGGGCGAGAAACAGAGGGGCTGAAACAGAGGGCGAGAAACAGAGGGGCTGAATCAGAGGGTCTGAAACAGAGGGCGAGAAACAGAGGGGCTGAAACAGAGGGCGAGAAACAGAGGGGCTGAAACAGAGGGGCTGAAACAGAGGGTGAGAAACAGAGGGGCTGAAACAGAGGGGCTGAATCAGAGGGGCTGATTCAGAGGGGCTGAAACAGAGGGGCTGAATCACAGGGGCTGAAACAGAGGGCGAGAAACAGTGGGGCTGAAACAGAGGGCGAGAAACAGAGGGGCTGAAACAGAGGGTGAGGAACAGACGGGCAGAAACAGAGGGCGAGAAACAGAGGGACTGAAACAGAGGGGCTGAAACAGAGAGCGCGAAACAGAGGGACTGAAATAGAGGGTGAGAAACGGAGGGGCTGAAACAGAGGGCGAGAAACAGAGGGTCTGAAACAGAGGGGCTGACACAGTGGGGCTGAAACAGATGGGCTGAAACAGAGTGCGAGAAATAGAGAGGCTGAAACAGAGGGCGAGAAACAGAGGGACTGAAACAGAGGTCGAGAAACAGAGGGGCTGAAACAGAGGGTTAGAAACAGAGGGCGAGAAACAGAGTGACTGAAGCAGAGGGGCTGAAACAGAGGGGCTGAATCAGAGGGCGAGAAACAGAGGGGCTGAAACAGAGAGACTGAAACAGAGGGCGAGAAACAGAGGGGCTGAAACAGAGGTCAAGAAACAGAGGGGCTGAAACAGAGGGCGGGAAACAGAGGGGCTGAAACAGAGGGGCTGAAACAGAGGGGCTGAAACAGAGGGGCAAAAACAGAGGGCGAGAAACAGAGGGGCTGAAACAGAGGGCGAGAAACAGAGGGGCTGAAACAGAGGGCGAGAAACAGAGGGCGAGAAACAGAGGGACTGAAACAGAGGGGCTGAAACAGAGGGCGAGAAACAGAGTGGCTGAAACAGAGGGCGAGAAACAGAGTGGCTGAAACAGAGGGGCTGACACAGTGGGGCTGAAACAGACGGGTTGAAACAGAGGGCGAGAAATAGAGGGGCTGAAACAGAGGGGGAGAAACAGAGGGGCTGAAACAGAGGGTGAGAAACAGAGGGGCTGAAACAGAGGGGCTGAAACAGAGGGGCTGAAACAGAGGGCAAGAAACAGAGGGGCTGAAAAAAGGGCGAGAAACAGAGGGGCTGAAACAGAGGGCGAGAAACAGAGGGGCTGAATCAGAGGGTCTGAAACAGAGGGCGAGAAACAGAGGGGCTGAAACAGAGGGCGAGAAACAGAGGGGCTGAAACAGAGGGGCTGAAACAGAGGGTGAGAAACAGAGGGGCTGAAACAGAGGGGCTGAATCAGAGGGGCTGATTCAGAGGGGCTGAAACAGAGGGGCTGAATCACAGGGGCTGAAACAGAGGGCGAGAAACAGTGGGGCTGAAACAGAGGGCGAGAAACAGAGGGGCTGAAACAGAGGGTGAGGAACAGACGGGCAGAAACAGAGGGCGAGAAACAGAGGGGCTGAAACAGAGGGGCTGAAACAGAGGGACTGAATCAGAGGGGCTGATTCAGAGGGGCTGAAACAGAGGGGCTGAATCAGAGGGTCTGAAACAGAGGGCGAGAAACAGAGGGGTTGAAACAGAGGGCGAGAAACAGAGGGGCTGAAACAGAGGGCGAGAAACAGAGGGGCTGAAACAGAGGGCGAGAAACAGAGGGGCTGAAACAGAGGGCAAGAAACAGAGGGGCTGAAACAGAGGGGCTGAAACAGAGGGCGAGAAACAGAGGGGCTGAAACAGAGGGCGAGAAACAGAGGGGCTGAAACAGAGGGCGAGAAACAGACGGGCAGAAACAGAGGGCGAGAAACAGAGGGACTGAAACAGAGGGGCTGAAACAGAGAGCGCGAAACAGAGGGACTGAAACAGAGGGTGAGAAACAGAGGGGCTGTAACAGAGGGCGAGAAACAGAGGGGCTGAAACAGAGGGCGAGAAACGGAGGTGCTGAAACAGAGGGTCTGAAACAGAGGTGCTGAAACAGAGGGCGAGAAACAGAGGGGCTGAAACAGAGGGCGAGAAACAGAGGGGCTGAAACAGAGGGCGAGAAACAGAGGGCGAGAAACAGAGGGACTGAAACAGAGGGGCTGAAACAGAGGGGCTGAAACAGAGGACGAGAAACAGAGGGGCTGAAACAGAGGGCGAGAAACAGAGGGTCTGAAACAGAGGGGCTGACACAGTGGGGCTGAAACAGATGGGCTGAAACAGAGTGCGAGAAATAGAGAGGCTGAAACAGAGGGCGAGAAACAGAGGGACTGAAACAGAGGTCGAGAAACAGAGGGGCTGAAACAGAGGGTTAGAAACAGAGGGCGAGAAACAGAGTGACTGAAGCAGAGGGGCTGAAACAGAGGGGCTGAATCAGAGGGCGAGAAACAGAGGGGCTGAAACAGAGAGACTGAAACAGAGGGCGAGAAAGAGAGGGGCTGAAACAGAGGTCAAGAAACAGAGGGGCTGAAACAGAGGGCGGGAAACAGAGGGGCTGAAACAGAGGGGCTGAAACAGAGGGGCTGAAACAGAGGGGCAAAAACAGAGGGCGAGAAACAGAGGGGCTGAAACAGAGGGCGAGAAACAGAGGGGCTGAAACAGAGGGCGAGAAACAGAGGGCGAGAAACAGAGGGACTGAAACAGAGGGGCTGAAACAGAGGGGCTGAAACAGAGGGCGAGAAACAGAGTGGCTGAAACAGAGGGGCTGACACAGTGGGGCTGAAACAGACGGGTTGAAACAGAGGGCGAGAAATAGAGGGGCTGAAACAGAGGGGGAGAAACAGAGGGGCTGAAACAGAGGGTGAGAAACAGAGGGGCTGAAACAGAGGGGCTGAAACAGAGGGGCTGAAACAGAGGGCAAGAAACAGAGGGGCTGAAAAAGAGGGCGAGAAACAGAGGGGCTGAAACAGAGGGCGAGAAACAGAGGGGCTGAATCAGAGGGTCTGAAACAGAGGGCGAGAAACAGAGGGGCTGAAACAGAGGGCGAGAAACAGAGGGGCTGAAACAGAGGGGCTGAAACAGAGGGTGAGAAACAGAGGGGCTGAAACAGAGGGGGTGAATCAGAGGGGCTGATTCAGAGGGGCTGAAACAGAGGGGCTGAATCACAGGGGCTGAAACAGAGGGCGAGAAACAGTGGGGCTGAAACAGAGGGCGAGAAACAGAGGGGCTGAAACAGAGGGTGAGGAACAGACGGGCAGAAACAGAGGGCGAGAAACAGAGGGACTGAAACAGAGGGGCTGAAACAGAGAGCGCGAAACAGAGGGACTGAAATAGAGGGTGAGAAACGGAGGGGCTGAAACAGAGGGCGAGAAACAGAGGGGCTTAAACAGAGGGTGAGAAACAGAGGGGCTGAAACAGAGGGCAAGAAACAGAGGGGCTGAAACAGAGGGCGAGAAACAGAGTGGCTGAAACAGAGGGGCTGACACAGTGGGGCTGAAACAGAGGGGCTGAAACAGAGGGCGAGAAATAGAGGGGCTGAAACAGAGGGGGAGAAACAGAGGGGCTGAAACAGAGGGTGAGAAACAGAGGGGCTGAAACAGAGGGCGAGAAACAGAGGGGCTGAAAGAGAGGGGCTGAAACAGAGGGGCTGATACAGAGGGCAAGAAACAGAGGGGCTGAAAAAGAGGGCGAGAAACAGAGGGGCTGAAACAGAGGGCGAGAAACAGAGGGGCTGAATCAGAGGGGCTGAAACAGAGGGCGAGAAGCAGAGGGGCTGAAACAGAGTGCGAGAAACAGAGGGGCTGAAACAGAGGGCGAGAAACAGACGGGCAGAAACAGAGGGCGAGAAACAGAGGGACTGAAACAGAGGGGCTGAAACAGAGAGCGCGAAACAGAGGGACTGAAATAGAGGGCGAGAAACAGAGGGGCTGAAACAGAGGGTGAGAAACAGAGGGGCTTAAACAGAGGGCGAGAAACAGAGGGGCTGAAACAGAGGGCAAGAAACAGAGGGGCTGAAACAGAGTGGCTGAAACAAAGGGCGAGAAACAGAGGGGCTGAATCAGACGGGCTGAATCAGAGGGGCTGAAACAGAGGGGCTGAAACAGAGGGCGAGAAACAGAGGGGCTGAAACAGAGGGCGAGAAACAGAGGGGCTGAAACAGAGGGCGAAAAAGGGAGGGTCTGAAACAGAGGGCGAGAAGCAGAGGGTGAGAAACAGAGGGCGAGAAACAGAGGGGATGAAATATAGGGGCTGAAACACAGGGGCTGAAACAGAGTGGCTGAATCAGATGGGCTGATTCAGAGGGGCTGAAACAGAGGGGCTGAATCAGAGGGGCTGAAACAGAGGGCGAGAAACAGAGGGGCTGAAACAGAGGGCGAGAAACAGAGGGGCTGAAACAGAGGGCGAGAAACAGACGTGCAGAAACAGAGGGCGAGAAACAGAGGGACTGAAACAGAGGGGCTGGAACAGAGAGCGCGAAACAGAGGGACTGAAACAGAGGGCGAGAAACAGAGAGGCTGAAACAGAGGGCGAGAAACAGAGGGGCTGAAACAGAGGGCGAGAAACAGAGGGGCTGAAACAGAGGGCAAGAAACAGAGGGGCTGAAACAGAGGGGCTGAAACAGAGGGCGAGAAACAGAGGGGCTGAAACAGAGGGCGAGAAACAGAGGGGCTGAAACAGAGGGCGAGAAACAGAGGGGCTGAAACAGAGGGCGAGAAACAGAGGAGCTGAAACAGAGGGCGAGAAACAGAGGGGCTGACACAGTGGGGCTGAAACAGAGGGGCTGAAACAGAGGGCGAGAAATAGAGGGGCTGAAACAGAGGGGCTGACACAGTGGGGCTGAAACAGAGGGGCTGAAACAGAGGGCGAGAAACAGAGAGGCTGAAACAGAGGGGCTGAAACAGAGGGGCTGAATCAGAGGGGCTGAAACAGAGGGGCTGAAACAGAGGGGCTGAATCAGAGGGTCTGAAACAGAGGGCGAGAAACAGAGGGGCTGAAACAGAGGGCGAGAAACAGAGGGGCTGAAACAGAGGGCGAGAAACAGACGGGCAGAAACAGAGGGCGAGAAACAGAGGGACTGAAACAGAGGGGCTGAAACAGAGAGCGCGAAACAGAGGGACTGAAACAGAGGGTGAGAAACAGAGGGGCTGAAACAGAGGGCGAGAAACAGAGGGGCTGAAACAGAGGGCGAGAAACAGAGGGGCTGAAACAGAGGGCAAGAAACAGAGGGGCTGAAACAGAGGGGCTGAAACAGAGGGCGAGAAACAGAGGGGCTGAAACAGAGGGCGAGAAACAGAGGGGCTGAAACAGAGGGCGACAAACAGACGGGCAGAAACAGAGGGCGAGAAACAGAGGGACTGAAACAGAGGGGCTGAAACAGAGAGCGCGAAACAGAGGGACTGAAACAGAGGGTGAGAAACAGAGGGGCTGTAACAGAGGGCGAGAAACAGAGGGGCTGAAACAGAGGGCGAGAAACGGAGGGGCTGAAACAGAGGGGCTGAAACAGAGGGGCTGAAACAGAGGGCGAGAAACAGAGGGGCTGAAACAGAGGGCGAGAAACAGAGGGGCTGAAACAGAGGGCGAGAAACAGAGGGCGAGAAACAGAGGGACTGAAACAGAGGGACTGAAACAGAGGGGCTGAAACAGAGGACGAGAAACAGAGGGGCTGAAACAGAGGTCGAGAAGCAGAGGGGCTGAAACAGAGGGCGAGGAACAGAGGGTCTGAAACAGAGGGGCTGACACAGTGGGGCTGAAACAGATGGGCTGAAACAGAGTGCGAGAAATAGAGAAGCTGAAACAGAGGGCGAGAAACAGAGGGACTGAAACAGAGGTCGAGAAACAGAGGGGCTGAAACAGAGGGTTAGAAACAGAGGGCGAGAAACAGAGTTACTGAAGCAGAGGGGCTGAAACAGAGGGGCTGAATCAGAGGGCGAGAAACAGAGAGGCTGAAACAGAGAGGCTGAAACAGAGGGCGAGAAACAGAGGGGCTGAAACAGAGGTCAAGAAAGAGAGGGGCTGAAACAGAGGGCGGGAAACAGATGGGCTGAAACAGAGGGGCTGAACCAGAGGGGCTGAAACAGAGGGGCTAAAACAGAGGGCGAGAAACAGAGGGGCTGAAACAGAGGGCGAGAAACAGAGGGGCTGAAACAGAGGGCGAGAAACAGAGGGCGAGAAACAGAGGGACTGAAACAGAGGGGCTGAAACAGAGGGGCTGAAACAGAGGGCAAGAAACAGAGGGGCTGAAACAGAGGGGCTGACACAGTGGGGCTGAAACAGAGGGGCTGAAACAGAGGGCGAGAAATAGAGGGGCTGAAACAGAGGGGGAGAAACAGAGGGGCTGAAACAGAGGGTGAGAAACAGAGGGGCTGAAACAGAGGGCGAGAAACAGAGGGGCTGAAACAGAGGGGCTGAAACAGAGGGGCTGAATCAGAGGGGCTGATTCAGAGGGGCTGAATCAGAGGGGCTTAATCAGAGGGGCTGAAACAGAGGGCGAGAAGCAGATGGTGAGAAACAGAGGGCGAGAAACAGAGGGGATGAAATAGAGGGGCTGAAACACAGGGGCTGAAACAGAGGGGCTGAATCAGATGGGCTGATTCAGAGGGGCTGAAACAGAGGGGCTGAATCAGAGGGGCTGAAACAGAGGGCGAGAAACAGAGGGGCTGAAACAGAGGGTGAGAAACAGAGGGGCTGAAACAGAGGGCGAGAAACAGACGTGCAGAAACAGAGGGCGAGAAACAGAGGGACTGAAACAGAGGGGCTGGAACAGAGAGCGCGAAACAGAGGGACTGAAACAGAGGGCGAGAAACAGAGGGGCTGAAACAGAGGGCGAGAAACAGAGGGGCTGAAACAGAGGGCGAGAAACAGAGGGGCTGAAACAGAGGGCAAGAAACAGAGGGGCTGAAACAGAGTGGCTGAAACAGAGGGCGAGAAACAGAGGGGCTGAATCAGACGGGCTGAATCAGAGGGGCTGAAACAGAGGGGCTGAAACAGAGGGCGAGAAACAGTGGGGCTGAAACAGAGGGCGAGAAACAGAGGGCGAGAAACAGAGGGGCTGAAAAAGAGGGGCTGAAACAGAGGGGCTGAAACAAAGCGGCTGATACAGAGGGCGAGAAACAGAGGGGCTGAAACAGAGGGCGAGATACAGAGGGGCTGAAAGAGAGGGGCTGAAACAGAGGGCGAGAAACAGAGAGGCTGAAACTGAGGGCGAGAAACAGAGGACTGAAACAGAGGGGCTGAAACAGAGGGGCTGAAACAGAGGGGCTGAAACAGAGGGCGAGATACAGAGAGGCTGAAACAGAGGGCGAGAAACAGGGTGGCTGAAACAGAGGGCAAGAAACAGAGGGGCTGAAACAGAGGGCGAGAAACAGAGGGGCTGAAACAGAGGGGCTGAAACAGAGGGCGAGAAACAGAGGGACAGAAACAGAGGGGCTGAAACAGAGGGGCTGATACAGAAGGCGAGAAACAGAGCGGCTGAAACAGAGGGCGAGAAACAGAGGGGCTGAAACAAAGGGGCTGAAACAGTGGGGCTAAAACAGAGGGGCTGAAACAGAGGGCGAGAAATAGAGGGGCTGAAACAGAGGGCGAGAAACAGAGGGGCTGAAACAGAGGGCGAGAAACAGAGGGGCTGAAACAGAGGGGCTGAAACAGAGAGCGAGAAACAGAGGGGCTGAAACAGAGGGCGAGAAACAGAGGGGCTGAATCAGAGGGGCTGAAACAGAGGGCGAGAAACAGAGGGGCTGAATCAGAGGGGCTGAAACAGAGGGCGAGAAACAGATGGGCTGAAACAGAGAGCGAGAAACAGAGGGGCTGAAACAGAGGGTGAGAAACAGAGGGGCTGAAACAGAGGGCGAGAAACAGAGGGGCTGAAACAGAGGGGCTGAAACAGAGGGGCTGAATCAGAGGGGCTGATTCAGAGGGGCTGAATCAGAGGGGCTTAATCAGAGGGGCTGAAACAGAGGGGCTTAATCAGAGGGGCTGAAACAGAGGGCGAGAAACAGAGGGGCTGAAACAGAGGGACTGAAACAGAGGGGCAGAAACAGAGGGCGAGAAACAGAGGAGCAGAATCAGAGGGGCTGAAACAGAGAGCGCGAAACAGAGGGGCTCAAACAGATGGCAAGAAACAGAGGGGCTGAAACAGAGGGCGAGAAACAGAGGGGCTGAAACAGTGGGGCTAAAACAGAGGGGCTGAAACAGAGGGCGAGAAATAGAGGGGCTGAAACAGAGGGCGAGAAACAGAGGGGCTGAAACAGAGGGGCTGAAACAGAGGGGCTGAATCAGATGGGCTGATTCAGAGGGGCTGAAACAGAGGGGCTGAATCAGAGGGGCTGAAACAGAGGGCGAGAAACAGAGGGGCTGAAACAGAGGGTGAGAAACAGAGGGGCTGAAACAGAGGGCGAGAAACAGACGTGCAGAAACAGAGGGCGAGAAACAGAGGGACTGAAACAGAGGGGCTGGAACAGAGAGCGCGAAACAGAGGGACTGAAACAGAGGGCGAGAAACAGAGGGGCTGAAACAGAGGGCGAGAAACAGAGGGGCTGAAACAGAGGGCGAGAAACAGAGGGGCTGAAACAGAGGGCAAGAAACAGAGGGGCTGAAACAGAGTGGCTGAAACAGAGGGCGAGAAACAGAGGGGCTGAATCAGACGGTCTGAATCAGAGGGGCTGAAACAGAGGGGCTGAAACAGAGGGCGAGAAACAGAGGGGCTGAAACAGAGGGCGAGAAACAGAGGGCGAGAAACAGAGGGGCTGAAAAAGAGGGGCTGAAACAGAGGGGCTGAAACAAAGCGGCTGATACAGAGGGCGAGAAACAGAGGGGCTGAAACAGAGGGCGAGATACAGAGGGGCTGAAAGAGAGGGGCTGAAACAGAGGGCGAGAAACAGAGAGGCTGAAACTGAGGGCGAGAAACAGAGGACTGAAACAGAGGGGCTGAAACAGAGGGGCTGAAACAGAGGGGCTGAAACAGAGGGCGAGATACAGAGAGGCTGAAACAGAGGGCGAGAAACAGAGTGGCTGAAACAGAGGGCAAGAAACAGAGGGGCTGAAACAGAGGGCGAGAAACAGAGGGGCTGAAACAGAGGGGCTGAAACAGAGGGCGAGAAACAGAGGGACTGAAACAGAGGGGCTGAAACAGAGGGGCTGATACAGAAGGCGAGAAACAGAGCGGCTGAAACAGAGGGCGAGAAACAGAGGGGCTGAAACAAAGGGGCTGAAACAGTGGGGCTAAAACAGAGGTGCTGAAACAGAGGGCGAGAAATAGAGGGGCTGAAACAGAGGGCGAGAAACAGAGGGGCTGAAACAGAGGGCGAGAAACAGAGGGGCTGAAACAGAGGGGCTGAAACAGAGGGCGAGAAACAGAGGGGCTGAAACAGAGGGCGAGAAACAGAGGGGCTGAAACAGAGGGCGAGAAACAGATGGGCTGAATCAGAGGGGCTGAAACAGAGGGCGAGAAACAGAGGGGCTGAATCAGAGGGGCTGAAACAGAGGGCGAGAAACAGATGGGCTGAAACAGAGAGCGAGAAACAGAGGGGCTGAAACAGAGGGGCTGAAACAGAGGGTGAGAAACAGAGGGGCTGAAACAGAGGGCGAGAAACAGAGGGGCTGAAACAGAGGGGCTGAAACTGAGGGGCTGAATCAGAGGGGCTGATTCAGAGGGGCTGAATCAGAGGGGCTTAATCAGAGGGGCTGAAACAGAGGGCGAGAAGCAGACGGTGAGAAACAGAGGGCGAGAAACAGAGGGGATGAAATAGAGGGGCTGAAACACAGGGGCTGAAACAGAGGGGCTGAATCAGATGGGCTGATTCAGAGGGGCTGAAACAGAGGGGCTGAATCAGAGGGGCTGAAACAGAGGGCGAGAAACAGAGGGGCTGAAACAGAGGGTGAGAAACAGAGGCGCTGAAACAGAGGGCGAGAAACAGACGTGCAGAAACAGAGGGCGAGAAACAGAGGGACTGAAACAGAGGGGCTGGAACAGAGAGCGCGAAACAGAGGGACTGAAACAGAGGGCGAGAAACAGAGGGGCTGAAACAGAGGGCGAGAAACAGAGGGGCTGAAACAGAGGGCGAGAAACAGAGGGGCTGAAACAGAGGGCAAGAAACAGAGGGGCTGAAACAGAGTGGCTGAAACAGAGGGCGAGAAACAGAGGGGCTGAATCAGACGGGCTGAATCAGAGGGGCTGAAACAGAGGGGCTGAAACAGAGGGCGAGAAACAGGGGCTGAAACAGAGGGCGAGAAACAGAGGGCGAGAAACAGAGGGGCTGAAAAAGAGGGGCTGAAACAGAGGGGCTGAAACAAAGCGGCTGATACAGAGGGCGAGAAACAGAGGGGCTGAAACAGAGGGCGAGATACAGAGGGGCTGAAAGAGAGGGGCTGAAACAGAGGGCGAGAAACAGAGAGGCTGAAACTGAGGGCGAGAAACAGAGGACTGAAACAGAGGGGCTGAAACAGAGGGGCTGAAACAGAGGGGCTGAAACAGAGGGCGAGATACAGAGAGGCTGAAACAGAGGGCGAGAAACAGAGTGGCTGAAACAGAGGGCAAGAAACAGAGGGGCTGAAACAGAGGGCGAGAAACAGAGGGGCTGAAACAGAGGGGCTGAAACAGAGGGCGAGAAACAGAGGGACTGAAACAGAGGGGCTGAAACAGAGGGGCTGATACAGAAGGCGAGAAACAGAGCGGCTGAAACAGAGGGCGAGAAACAGAGGGGCTGAAACAAAGGGGCTGAAACAGTGGGGCTAAAACAGAGGGGCTGAAACAGAGGGCGAGAAATAGAGGGGCTGAAACAGAGGGCGAGAAACAGAGGGGCTGAAACAGAGGGCGAGAAACAGAGGGGCTGAAACAGAGGGGCTGAAACAGAGGGCGAGAAACAGAGGGGCTGAAACAGAGGGCGAGAAACAGAGGGGCTGAATCAGAGGGGCTGAAACAGAGGGCGAGAAACAGAGGGGCTGAATCAGAGGGGCTGAAACAGAGGGCGAGAAACAGATGGGCTGAAACAGAGAGCGAGAAACAGAGGGGCTGAAACAGAGGGTGAGAAACAGAAGGGCTGAAACAGAGGGCGAGAAACAGAGGGGCTGAAACAGAGGGGCTGAAACAGAGGGGCTGAATCAGAGGGGCTGATTCAGAGGGGCTGAATCAGAGGGGCTTAATCAGAGGGGCTGAAACAGAGGGGCTTAATCAGAGGGGCTGAAACAGAGGGCGAGAAACAGAGGGGCTGAAACAGAGGGACTGAAACAGAGGGGCAGAAACAGAGGGCGAGAAACAGAGGAGCAGAATCAGAGGGGCTGAAACAGAGAGCGCGAAACAGAGGGGCTGAAACAGAGGGCAAGAAACAGAGGGGCTGAAACAGTGGGGCTAAAACAGAGGGGCTGAAACAGAGGGCGAGAAATAGAGGGGCTGAAACAGAGGGCGAGAAACAGAGGGGCTGAAACAGAGGGCGAGAAACAGAGGGGCTGAAACAGAGGGCAAGAAAAAGAGGGGCTAAATCAGAGGGGATAAAACAGAGGGCGAGAAACAGAGCGGCTGAAACAGAGAGCGAGAAACAGATGGGCTGAAACAGAGGGGCTGAAACAGAGGGTGAGAAACAGAGGGGCTGAAACAGAGGGCGAGAAACAGAGGTGCTGAAACAGAGGGGCTGAAACAGAGGGGCTGAAACAGTGGGGCTAAAACCGAGGGGCTGAAACAGAGGGCGAGAAATAGAGGGGCTGAAACAGAGGGTGAGAAACAGAGGGGCTGAAACAGAGGGGCTGAAACAGAGGGGCTGAAACAGAGGGCGAGAAACAGAGGTGCTGAAACAGAGGGCGAGAAAAAGAGGGGCTGAAACAGAGGGCGAGAAACAGAGGGGCTAAATCAGAGGGGCTAAAACAGAGGGCGAGAAACAGAGCGGCTGAAACAGAGGGGCTGAAACAGAGGGGCTGAAACAGAGGGCGAGAAACAGAGGGGCTGAAACAGAGGGCGAGAAACAGAGGGTCTGAAACAGAGGGCGAGAAACAGAGGGGCTAAATCAGAGGGGCTAAAACAGAGGGCGAGAAACAGAGCGGCTGAAACAGAGAGCGAGAAACAGATGGGCTGAAACAGAGGGGCTGAAACAGAGGGCGAGAAACAGAGGGGCTGAAACAGAGGGGCTGAAACAGAGGGGCTGAATCAGAGGGGCTGATTCAGAGGGGCTGAAACAGAGGGGCTTAATCAGAGGGGCTGAAAAAGAGGGCGAGAAACAGAGGGGCTGAAACAGAGGGCGAGAAACAGAGGGGCAGAAAAAGACGGCGAGAAACAGAGGAGCTGAAACAGAGGGGCTGAAACAGAGAGCGCGAAACAGAGGGGCTGAAACAGATGGCGAGAAACAGAGGGACTGAAACAGAGGTCGAGAAACAGAGGGGCTGAAACAGAGGGCGCGAAACAGAGGGGCTGAAACAGAGTGGCTGAAAAAGAAGGGCTGAAACAGAGGGGCTGAAACAGATGGCGAGAAACAGAGGGGCTGAATCAGAGGGGCTGAATCAGAAGGGCTGAAACAGAGGGGCTGAATCAGAGGGGCTGAAACAGAAGGCGAGAAACAGAGGGGCTGAAACAGAGGGCGAGAAACTGAGGGGCAGAAACAGAGGGCGAGAAACAGAGGGGCTGAAACAGAGGGTCTGAAACAGAGGCGAGAAACAGAGGGGCTGAAACAGAGGGCGAGAAACAGAGGGGCTGAAACAGAGGTGCTGAAACAGAGGGGCTGAAACAGAGGGCGAGAAACAGAGGGGCAGAAACTGAGGGCTTGAAACAGAGGGTCTGAAACAGAAGGGCTGAAACAGAGGGTCTGAATCAGAGTGGCTGAAACAGAGGGGCTGAAACAGAGGGCGAGAAACAAAGGGGCTGAAACAGCGGGCGAGAAACAGAGGGCCAGAAACAGAGGGGCTGAAACAGAGGGGCTGAAACAGACGGGCTGAATCAGAGAGCCTGAAACAGAGGGCGAGAAACAGAGGGGCTGAAACAGAGGGCGAAAAACAGAGGGACTGAAACAGAGGGCGAGAAACAGAGCGGCTGAAACAGAGGGGCAGAAACAGAGGGGCTGAAACAGAGGGGCTGAAACAGAGGGCGAGAAACAGAGGGGCTGAATCAGAGGGGCTGAATCAGAGGGACTGAAACAGAGGGGCTGAAACAGAGGGCGAGAAACAAAGGGGCTGAAACAGCGGGCGAGAAACAGAGGGCGAGAAACAGAGGGGCTGAAACAGAGGGGCTGAAACAGACGGGCTGAAACAGAGAACCTGAAACAGAGGGCGAGAAACAGAGGGGCTGAAACAGAGGGCGAAAAACAGAGGGGCTGAAACAGAGGGCGAGAAACAGAGGGTGAGAAACAGAGGGCAAGAAACAGAGTGGATGAAACAGAGGGGCTGAAACAAAGGGGCTGAAATAGAGGAGCTGAAACAGAGGGGCTGAATCAGAGGGGCTGAAACAGAGTGGCTGAATCAGAGGGGCTGAAACAGAGGGCGAGAAACAGAGGGGCTGAAACAGAGGGCGAGAAACAGAGGGGCTGAAACAGAGGGGCTGAAACAGAGGGGCTGAAACAGAAGGGCTGAATCCGAGGGGCTGAAACAGAGGGCGAGAAACAGAGGGGCTGAAACAGAGGGCGAGAAACAGAGGGGCTGAAACAGAGGGGCTGAAACAGAGGGGCTGAAACAGAGGGGCTGAATCCGAGGGCGAGAAACAGAGAGGCTGAAACAGAGGGCGAGAAACAGAGGGGCTGAAACAGAGGGCAAGAAACAGAGGGGCTGAAACAGAGGGCGAGAAACAGAGGGGCTGAAACAGAGGGGCTGAAACAGAGGGGCTGAAACAGAGGGGCTGAAACAGAGGGCGAGAAACAGAGGGGCTGAAACAGAGGGCGAGAAACAGAGGGGCTGAAACAGAGGGCGAGAAACAGGGGGACTGAAACAGAGGGGCTGAAACAGAGGGGCTGAAACAGAGGGCGAGAAACAGAGGGGCTGAAACAGAGGGCGAGAAACAGAGGGGCTGAAACAGAGGGCGAGAAACAGAGGGCGAGAAACAGAGGGACTGAAACAGAGGGGCTGAAACAGAGGGGCTGAAACAGAGGGCGAGAAACAGAGGGGCTGAAACAGAGGGCGAGAAACAGAGGGGCTGAAACAGTGGGGTTGAAACAGAGAGGCTGAAACAGAGGGCGAGAAACAGAGGGGCTGAAACAGAGGGCATGAAACAGAGGGGCTGAAACAGAGGGCGAGAAACAGAGGGGCTGAAACAGAGGGGCTGAAACAGAGGAGCTGAAACAGAGGGGCTGAAACAGAGGGCGAGATACAGAGGGGCTGAAACAGAGGGCGAGAAACAGAGGGGCTGAAACAGAGAGCGAGAAACAGAGGGCGAGAAACAGAGGGACTGAAACAGAGGGGCTGAAACAGAGGGGCTGAAACAGAGGGCGAGAAATAGAGGGGCTGAAACAGAGGGCGAGAAACAGAGGGGCTGAAACAGAGGGCGAGAAACAGAGGGGCTGAAAGAGAGGGGCTGACACAGTGGGGCTGAAACAGAGGGGCTGAAACAGAGGGCGAGAAATAGAGGGGCTGAAACAGAGGGGCTGACACAGTGGGGCTGAAACAGAGGGGCTGAAACAGAGGGCGAGAAACAGAGGGGCTGAAACAGAGGGGCTGAAACAGAGGGGCTGAATCAGAGGGGCTGATTCAGAGTAGCTGAAACAGAGGGGCTGAAACAGAGGGTCTGAAACAGAGGGCGAGAAACAGAGGGGCTGAAACAGAGGGTCTGAAACAGAGGGCGAGAAACAGAGGGGCTGAAACAGAGGTCGAGAAACAGAGGGGCTGAAACAGAGGGTGAGAAACAGACGGGCAGAAACAGAGGGCGAGAAACAGAGGGACTGAAACAGAGGGGCTGAAACAGAGAGCGCGAAACAGAGGGACTGAAACAGAGGGTGAGAAACAGAGGGGCTGTAACAGAGGGCGAGAAACAGAGGGGCTGAAACAGAGGGCGAGAAACGGAGGGGCTGAAACAGAGGGGCTGAAACAGAGGGGCTGAAACAGAGGGCGAGAAACAGAGGGGCTGAAACAGAGGGCGAGAAACAGAGGGGCTGAAACAGAGGGCGAGAAACAGAGGGGCTGAAACAGAGGGACTGAAACAGAGGGGCTGAAACAGAGGGGCTGAAACAGAGGACGAGAAACAGAGGGGCTGAAACAGAGGGCGAGAAACAGAGGGGCTGAAACAGAAGGGCGAGAAACAGAGGGTCTGAAACAGAGGGGCTGACACAGTGGGGCTGAAACAGAGGGGCTGAAACAGAGGGCGAGAAATAGAGGGGCTGAAACAGAGGGCGAGAAACAGAGGGACTGAAACAGAGGGCGAGAAACAGAGGGGCTGAAACAGAGGGTGAGAAACAGAGGGCGAGAAACAGAGGGACTGAAACAGAGGGGCTGAAACAGAGGGGCTGAATCAGAGGGCGAGAAACAGAGGGGCTGAAACAGAGAGGCTGAAACTGAGGGCGAGAAACAGAGGGGCTGAAACAGAGGTCAAGAAACAGAGGGGCTGAAACAGAGGGCGGGAAACAGAGGGGCTTAAACAGAGGAGCTGAAACAGAGGGGCTGAAACAGAGGGGCTGAAACAGAGGGCGAGAAACAGAGGGGCTGAAACAGAGGGCGAGAAACAGAGGGGATGAAAGAGAGGGGCTGACACAGTGGGGCTGAAACAGAGGGGCTGAAACAGAGGGCGAGAAATAGAGGGGCTGAAACAGAGGGGCTGACACAGTGGGGCTGAAACAGAGGGGCTGAAACAGAGGGCGAGAAACAGAGGGGCTGAAACAGAGGGGCTGAAACAGAGGGGCTGAATCAGAGGGGCTGATTCAGAGTAGCTGAAACAGAGGGGCTGAAACAGAGGGTCTGAAACAGAGGGCGAGAAACAGAGGGGCTGAAACAGAGGGTCTGAAACAGAGGGCGAGAAACAGAGGGGCTGAAACAGAGGTCGAGAAACAGAGGGGCTGAAACAGAGGGTGAGAAACAGACGGGCAGAAACAGAGGGCGAGAAACAGAGGGACTGAAACAGAGGGGCTGAAACAGAGAGCGCGAAACAGAGGGACTGAAACAGAGGGTGAGAAACAGAGGGGCTGTAACAGAGGGCGAGAAACAGAGGGGCTGAAACAGAGGGCGAGAAACGGAGGGGCTGAAACAGAGGGGCTGAAACAGAGGGGCTGAAACAGAGGGCGAGAAACAGAGGGGCTGAAACAGAGGGCGAGAAACAGAGGGGCTGAAACAGAGGGCGAGAAACAGAGGGGCTGAAACAGAGGGACTGAAACAGAGGGGCTGAAACAGAGGGGCTGAAACAGAGGACGAGAAACAGAGGGGCTGAAACAGAGGGCGAGAAACAGAGGGGCTGAAACAGAAGGGCGAGAAACAGAGGGTCTGAAACAGAGGGGCTGACACAGTGGGGCTGAAACAGAGGGGCTGAAACAGAGGGCGAGAAATAGAGGGGCTGAAACAGAGGGCGAGAAACAGAGGGACTGAAACAGAGGGCGAGAAACAGAGGGGCTGAAACAGAGGGTGAGAAACAGAGGGCGAGAAACAGAGGGACTGAAACAGAGGGGCTGAAACAGAGGGGCTGAATCAGAGGGCGAGAAACAGAGGGGCTGAAACAGAGAGGCTGAAACTGAGGGCGAGAAACAGAGGGGCTGAAACAGAGGTCAAGAAACAGAGGGGCTGAAACAGAGGGCGGGAAACAGAGGGGCTTAAACAGAGGAGCTGAAACAGAGGGGCTGAAACAGAGGGGCTGAAACAGAGGGCGAGAAACAGAGGGGCTGAAACAGAGGGCGAGAAACAGAGGGGATGAAACAGAGGGCGAGAAACAGAGGGCGAGAAACAGAGGGACTGAAACAGAGGTCGAGAAACAGAGGGGCTGAAACAGAGGGCGAGAAACAGAGTGGCTGAAACAGAGGGACTGACACAGTGGGGCTGAAACAGAGGGGCTGAAACAGAGGGCAAGAAATAGAGGGGCTGAAACAGAGGGCGAGAAACAGAGTGGCTGAAACAGAGGGTGAGAAACAGAGGGGCTGAAACAGAGGGCGAGAAACAGAGGGGCTGAAACAGAGGGGCTGAAACAGAGGGGCTGAAACAGAGGGCAAGAAACAGAGGGGCTGAAAAAGAGGGCGAGAAACAGAGGGGCTGAAACAGAGGGCGAGAAACAGAGGGGCTGAATCAGAGGGTCTGAAACAGAGGGCGAGAAACAGAGGGGCTGAAACAGAGGGCGAGAAACAGAGGGGCTGAAACAGAGGGTGAGAAACAGAGGGCGAGAAACAGAGGGACTGAAACAGAGGGGCAGAAAAAGACGGCGAGAAACAGAGGAGCTGAAACAGAGGGGCTGAAACAGAGAGCGCGAAACAGAGGGGCTGAAACAGATGGCGAGAAACAGAGGGACTGAAACAGAGGTCGAGAAACAGAGGGGCTGAAACAGAGGGCGCGAAACAGAGGGGCTGAAACAGAGTGGCTGAAAAAGAAGGGCTGAAACAGAGGGGCTGAAACAGATGGCGAGAAACAGAGGGGCTGAATCAGAGGGGCTGAATCAGAAGGGCTGAAACAGAGGGGCTGAATCAGAGGGGCTGAAACAGAAGGCGAGAAACAGAGGGGCTGAAACAGAGGGCGAGAAACTGAGGGGCAGAAACAGAGGGCGAGAAACAGAGGGGCTGAATCAGAGGGTCTGAAACAGAGGCGAGAAACAGAGGGGCTGAAACAGAGGGCGAGAAACAGAGGGGCTGAAACAGAGGTGCTGAAACAGAGGGGCTGAAACAGAGGGCGAGAAACAGAGGGGCAGAAACTGAGGGCTTGAAACAGAGGGTCTGAAACAGAAGGGCTGAAACAGAGGGTCTGAATCAGAGTGGCTGAAACAGAGGGGCTGAAACAGAGGGCGAGAAACAAAGGGGCTGAAACAGCGGGCGAGAAACAGAGGGCCAGAAACAGAGGGGCTGAAACAGAGGGGCTGAAACAGACGGGCTGAATCAGAGAGCCTGAAACAGAGGGCGAGAAACAGAGGGGCTGAAACAGAGGGCGAAAAACAGAGGGACTGAAACAGAGGGCGAGAAACAGAGCGGCTGAAACAGAGGGGCAGAAACAGAGGGGCTGAAACAGAGGGGCTGAAACAGAGGGCGAGAAACAGAGGGGCTGAATCAGAGGGGCTGAATCAGAGGGACTGAAACAGAGGGGCTGAAACAGAGGGCGAGAAACAAAGGGGCTGAAACAGCGGGCGAGAAACAGAGGGCGAGAAACAGAGGGGCTGAAACAGAGGGGCTGAAACAGACGGGCTGAAACAGAGAACCTGAAACAGAGGGCGAGAAACAGAGGGGCTGAAACAGAGGGCGAAAAACAGAGGGGCTGAAACAGAGGGCGAGAAACAGAGGGTGAGAAACAGAGGGCAAGAAACAGAGTGGATGAAACAGAGGGGCTGAAACAAAGGGGCTGAAATAGAGGAGCTGAAACAGAGGGGCTGAATCAGAGGGGCTGAAACAGAGTGGCTGAATCAGAGGGGCTGAAACAGAGGGCGAGAAACAGAGGGGCTGAAACAGAGGGTCTGAAACAGAGGGCGAGAAACAGAGGGGCTGAAACAGAGGGTCTGAAACAGAGGGCGAGAAACAGAGGGGCTGAAACAGAGGTCGAGAAACAGAGGGGCTGAAACAGAGGGTGAGAAACAGACGGGCAGAAACAGAGGGCGAGAAACAGAGGGACTGAAACAGAGGGGCTGAAACAGAGAGCGCGAAACAGAGGGACTGAAACAGAGGGTGAGAAACAGAGGGGCTGTAACAGAGGGCGAGAAACAGAGGGGCTGAAACAGAGGGCGAGAAACGGAGGGGCTGAAACAGAGGGGCTGAAACAGAGGGGCTGAAACAGAGGGCGAGAAACAGAGGGGCTGAAACAGAGGGCGAGAAACAGAGGGGCTGAAACAGAGGGCGAGAAACAGAGGGGCTGAAACAGAGGGACTGAAACAGAGGGGCTGAAACAGAGGGGCTGAAACAGAGGACGAGAAACAGAGGGGCTGAAACAGAGGGCGAGAAACAGAGGGGCTGAAACAGAAGGGCGAGAAACAGAGGGTCTGAAACAGAGGGGCTGACACAGTGGGGCTGAAACAGAGGGGCTGAAACAGAGGGCGAGAAATAGAGGGGCTGAAACAGAGGGCGAGAAACAGAGGGACTGAAACAGAGGGCGAGAAACAGAGGGGCTGAAACAGAGGGTGAGAAACAGAGGGCGAGAAACAGAGGGACTGAAACAGAGGGGCTGAAACAGAGGGGCTGAATCAGAGGGCGAGAAACAGAGGGGCTGAAACAGAGAGGCTGAAACTGAGGGCGAGAAACAGAGGGGCTGAAACAGAGGTCAAGAAACAGAGGGGCTGAAACAGAGGGCGGGAAACAGAGGGGCTTAAACAGAGGAGCTGAAACAGAGGGGCTGAAACAGAGGGGCTGAAACAGAGGGCGAGAAACAGAGGGGCTGAAACAGAGGGCGAGAAACAGAGGGGATGAAACAGAGGGCGAGAAACAGAGGGCGAGAAACAGAGGGACTGAAACAGAGGTCGAGAAACAGAGGGGCTGAAACAGAGGGCGAGAAACAGAGTGGCTGAAACAGAGGGACTGACACAGTGGGGCTGAAACAGAGGGGCTGAAACAGAGGGCAAGAAATAGAGGGGCTGAAACAGAGGGCGAGAAACAGAGTGGCTGAAACAGAGGGTGAGAAACAGAGGGGCTGAAACAGAGGGCGAGAAACAGAGGGGCTGAAACAGAGGGGCTGAAACAGAGGGGCTGAAACAGAGGGCAAGAAACAGAGGGGCTGAAAAAGAGGGCGAGAAACAGAGGGGCTGAAACAGAGGGCGAGAAACAGAGGGGCTGAATCAGAGGGTCTGAAACAGAGGGCGAGAAACAGAGGGGCTGAAACAGAGGGCGAGAAACAGAGGGGCTGAAACAGAGGGTGAGAAACAGAGGGCGAGAAACAGAGGGACTGAAACAGAGGGGCAGAAAAAGACGGCGAGAAACAGAGGAGCTGAAACAGAGGGGCTGAAACAGAGAGCGCGAAACAGAGGGGCTGAAACAGATGGCGAGAAACAGAGGGACTGAAACAGAGGTCGAGAAACAGAGGGGCTGAAACAGAGGGCGCGAAACAGAGGGGCTGAAACAGAGTGGCTGAAAAAGAAGGGCTGAAACAGAGGGGCTGAAACAGATGGCGAGAAACAGAGGGGCTGAATCAGAGGGGCTGAATCAGAAGGGCTGAAACAGAGGGGCTGAATCAGAGGGGCTGAAACAGAAGGCGAGAAACAGAGGGGCTGAAACAGAGGGCGAGAAACTGAGGGGCAGAAACAGAGGGCGAGAAACAGAGGGGCTGAAACAGAGGGTCTGAAACAGAGGCGAGAAACAGAGGGGCTGAAACAGAGGGCGAGAAACAGAGGGGCTGAAACAGAGGTGCTGAAACAGAGGGGCTGAAACAGAGGGCGAGAAACAGAGGGGCAGAAACTGAGGGCTTGAAACAGAGGGTCTGAAACAGAAGGGCTGAAACAGAGGGTCTGAATCAGAGTGGCTGAAACAGAGGGGCTGAAACAGAGGGCGAGAAACAAAGGGGCTGAAACAGCGGGCGAGAAACAGAGGGCCAGAAACAGAGGGGCTGAAACAGAGGGGCTGAAACAGACGGGCTGAATCAGAGAGCCTGAAACAGAGGGCGAGAAACAGAGGGGCTGAAACAGAGGGCGAAAAACAGAGGGACTGAAACAGAGGGCGAGAAACAGAGCGGCTGAAACAGAGGGGCAGAAACAGAGGGGCTGAAACAGAGGGGCTGAAACAGAGGGCGAGAAACAGAGGGGCTGAATCAGAGGGGCTGAATCAGAGGGACTGAAACAGAGGGGCTGAAACAGAGGGCGAGAAACAAAGGGGCTGAAACAGCGGGCGAGAAACAGAGGGTGAGAAACAGAGGGGCTGAAACAGAGGGGCTGAAACAGACGGGCTGAAACAGAGAACCTGAAACAGAGGGCGAGAAACAGAGGGGCTGAAACAGAGGGCGAAAAACAGAGGGGCTGAAACAGAGGGCGAGAAACAGAGGGTGAGAAACAGAGGGCAAGAAACAGAGTGGATGAAACAGAGGGGCTGAAACAAAGGGGCTGAAATAGAGGAGCTGAAACAGAGGGGCTGAATCAGAGGGGCTGAAACAGAGTGGCTGAATCAGAGGGGCTGAAACAGAGGGCGAGAAACAGAGGGGCTGAAACAGAGGGCGAGAAACAGAGGGGCTGAAACAGAGGGGCTGAAACAGAGGGGCTGAAACAGAAGGGCTGAATCCGAGGGGCTGAAACAGAGGGCGAGAAACAGAGGGGCTGAAACAGAGGGCGAGAAACAGAGGGGCTGAAACAGAGGGGCTGAAACAGAGGGGCTGAAACAGAGGGGCTGAATCCGAGGGCGAGAAACAGAGAGGCTGAAACAGAGGGCGAGAAACAGAGGGGCTGAAACAGAGGGCAAGAAACAGAGGGGCTGAAACAGAGGGCGAGAAACAGAGGGGCTGAAACAGAGGGGCTGAAACAGAGGGGCTGAAACAGAGGGCGAGAAACAGGGGGACTGAAACAGAGGGGCTGAAACAGAGGGGCTGAAACAGAGGGCGAGAAACAGAGGGGCTGAAACAGAGGGCGAGAAACAGAGGGGCTGAAACAGAGGGCGAGAAACAGAGGGCGAGAAACAGAGGGACTGAAACAGAGGGGCTGAAACAGAGGGGCTGAAACAGAGGGCGAGAAACAGAGGGGCTGAAACAGAGGGCGAGAAACAGAGGGGCTGAAACAGTGGGGTTGAAACAGAGAGGCTGAAACAGAGGGCGAGAAACAGAGGGGCTGAAACAGAGGGCATGAAACAGAGGGGCTGAAACAGAGGGCGAGAAACAGAGGGGCTGAAACAGAGGGGCTGAAACAGAGGAGCTGAAACAGAGGGGCTGAAACAGAGGGCGAGATACAGAGGGGCTGAAACAGAGGGCGAGAAACAGAGGGGCTGAAACAGAGAGCGAGAAACAGAGGGCGAGAAACAGAGGGACTGAAACAGAGGGGCTGAAACAGAGGGGCTGAAACAGAGGGCGAGAAATAGAGGGGCTGAAACAGAGGGCGAGAAACAGAGGGGCTGAAACAGAGGGCGAGAAACAGAGGGGCTGAAAGAGAGGGGCTGACACAGTGGGGCTGAAACAGAGGGGCTGAAACAGAGGGCGAGAAATAGAGGGGCTGAAACAGAGGGGCTGACACAGTGGGGCTGAAACAGAGGGGCTGAAACAGAGGGCGAGAAACAGAGGGGCTGAAACAGAGGGGCTGAAACAGAGGGGCTGAATCAGAGGGGCTGATTCAGAGTAGCTGAAACAGAGGGGCTGAAACAGAGGGTCTGAAACAGAGGGCGAGAAACAGAGGGGCTGAAACAGAGGGTCTGAAACAGAGGGCGAGAAACAGAGGGGCTGAAACAGAGGTCGAGAAACAGAGGGGCTGAAACAGAGGGTGAGAAACAGACGGGCAGAAACAGAGGGCGAGAAACAGAGGGACTGAAACAGAGGGGCTGAAACAGAGAGCGCGAAACAGAGGGACTGAAACAGAGGGTGAGAAACAGAGGGGCTGTAACAGAGGGCGAGAAACAGAGGGGCTGAAACAGAGGGCGAGAAACGGAGGGGCTGAAACAGAGGGGCTGAAACAGAGGGGCTGAAACAGAGGGCGAGAAACAGAGGGGCTGAAACAGAGGGCGAGAAACAGAGGGGCTGAAACAGAGGGCGAGAAACAGAGGGGCTGAAACAGAGGGACTGAAACAGAGGGGCTGAAACAGAGGGGCTGAAACAGAGGACGAGAAACAGAGGGGCTGAAACAGAGGGCGAGAAACAGAGGGGCTGAAACAGAAGGGCGAGAAACAGAGGGTCTGAAACAGAGGGGCTGACACAGTGGGGCTGAAACAGAGGGGCTGAAACAGAGGGCGAGAAATAGAGGGGCTGAAACAGAGGGCGAGAAACAGAGGGACTGAAACAGAGGGCGAGAAACAGAGGGGCTGAAACAGAGGGTGAGAAACAGAGGGCGAGAAACAGAGGGACTGAAACAGAGGGGCTGAAACAGAGGGGCTGAATCAGAGGGCGAGAAACAGAGGGGCTGAAACAGAGAGGCTGAAACTGAGGGCGAGAAACAGAGGGGCTGAAACAGAGGTCAAGAAACAGAGGGGCTGAAACAGAGGGCGGGAAACAGAGGGGCTTAAACAGAGGAGCTGAAACAGAGGGGCTGAAACAGAGGGGCTGAAACAGAGGACGAGAAACAGAGGGGCTGAAACAGAGGGCGAGAAACAGAGGGGATGAAACAGAGGGCGAGAAACAGAGGGCGAGAAACAGAGGGACTGAAACAGAGGTCGAGAAACAGAGGGGCTGAAACAGAGGGCGAGAAACAGAGTGGCTGAAACAGAGGGACTGACACAGTGGGGCTGAAACAGAGGGGCTGAAACAGAGGGCGAGAAATAGAGGGGCTGAAACAGAGGGCGAGAAACAGAGTGGCTGAAACAGAGGGTGAGAAACAGAGGGGCTGAAACAGAGGGCGAGAAACAGAGGGGCTGAAACAGAGGGGCTGAAACAGAGGGGCTGAAACAGAGGGCAAGAAACAGAGGGGCTGAAAAAGAGGGCGAGAAACAGAGGGGCTGAAACAGAGGGCGAGAAACAGAGGGGCTGAATCAGAGGGTCTGAAACAGAGGGCGAGAAACAGAGGGTCTGAAACAGAGGGGCTGACACAGTGGGGCTGAAACAGAGGGGCTGAAACAGAGGGTGAGAAACAGAGGGGCTGAAACAGAGGGGCTGAATCAGAGGGGCTGATTCAGAGGTGCTGAAACAGAGGGGCTGAATTAGAGGGGTTGAAACAGAGGGCGAGAAACAGAGGGGCTGAAACAGAGGGCGAGAAACAGAGGGGCTGAAACAGAGGGCGAGAAACAGACGGGCAGAAACAGAGGGCGAGAAACAGAGGGACTGAAACAGAGGGGCTGAAACAGAGAGCGCGAAACAGAGGGACTGAAACAGAGGGCGAGAAACAGAGGGGCTGAAACAGAGGGCGAGAAACAGAGAGGCTTAAACAGAGGGCGAGAAACAGAGGGGCTGAAACAGAGGGCAAGAAACAGAGGGGCTGAAACAGAGTGCCTGAAACAGAGGGCGAGAAACAGAGGGGCTGAATCAGACGGGCTGAATCAGAGGGGCTGAAACATAGGGGCTGAAACAGAGGGCGAGAAACAGAGGGGCTGAAACAGAGGGCGAGAAACAGAGGGCGAGATACAGAGGGGCTGAAACAGACGGGCTGAAACAGAGGGGCTGAAACAGAGGGGCTGAAACAGAGGGCGAGAAACAGAGGGGATGAAACAGAGGGCGAGAAACAGAGGGGCTGAAGCAGAGGGCGAAAAAGGGAGGGGCTGAAACAGAGGGTGAGAAGCAGAGGGTGAGAAACAGAGGGGATGAAATAGAGGGGCTGAAACACAGGGGCTGACACAGTGGGGCTGAAACAGAGGGGCTGAAACAGAGGGCGAGAATAAGAGGGGCTGAAACAGAGGGGCTGACACAGTGGGGCTGAAACAGAGGGGCTGAAACAGAGGGCGAGAAACAGAGGGGCTGAAACAGAGGGGCTGAAACAGAGGGGCTGAATCAGAGGGGCTGATTCAGAGGAGCTGAAACAGAGGGGCTGAATCAGAGGGTCTGAAACAGAGGGCGAGAAACAGAGGGGCTGAAACAGAGGTCGAGAAACAGAGGGGCTGAAACAGAGGGCGAGAAACAGACGGGCAGAAACAGAGGGCGAGAAACAGAGGGACTGAAACAGAGGGGCTGAAACAGAGAGCGCGAAACAGAGGGACTGAAACAGAGGGTGAGAAACAGAGGGGCTGTAACAGAGGGCGAGAAACAGAGGGGCTGAAACAGAGGGCGAGAAATGGAGGGGCTGAAACAGAGGGGCTGAAACAGAGGGGCTGAAACAGAGGGCGAGAAACAGAGGGGCTGAAACAGAGGGCGAGAAACAGAGGGGCTGAAACAGAGGGCGAGAAACAGAGGGGCTGAAACAGAGGGACTGAAACAGAGGGGCTGAAACAGAGGGGCTGAAACAGAGGACGAGAAACAGAGGGGCTGAAACAGAGGGCGAGAAACAGAGGGGCTGAAACAGAGGGCGAGAAACAGAGGGTCTGAAACAGAGGGGCTGACACAGTGGGGCTGAAACAGAGGGGCTGAAACAGAGGGCGAGAAATAGAGTGGCTGAAACAGAGGGCGAGAAACAGAGGGACTGAAACAGAGGGCGAGAAACAGAGGGGCTGAAACAGAGGGTGAGAAACAGAGGGCGAGAAACAGAGGGACTGAAACAGAGGGGCTGAAACAGAGGGGCTGAATCAGAGGGCGAGAAACAGAGGGGATGAAACAGAGAGGCTGAAACAGAGGGCGAGAAACAGAGGGGCTGAAACAGAGGTCAAGAAACAGAGGGGCTGAAACAGAGGGCGGGAAACAGAGGGGCTGAAACAGAGGGGCTGAAACAGAGGGGCTGAAACAGAGGACGAGAAACAGAGGGGCTGAAACAGAGGGCGAGAAACAGAGGGCGAGAAACAGAGGGACTGAAACAGAGGTCGAGAAACAGAGGGGCTGAAACAGAGGGCGAGAAACAGAGTGGCTGAAACAGAGGGGCTGACACAGTGGGGCTGAAACAGAGGGGCTGAAACAGAGGGCGAGAAATAGAGGGGCTGAAACAGAGGGCGAGAAACAGAGGGGCTGAAACAGAGGGTGAGAAACAGAGGGGCTGAAACAGAGGGCGAGAAACAGAGGGGCTGAAACAGAGGGGCTGAAACAGAGGGGCTGAAACAGAGGGCAAGAAACAGAGGGGCTGAAAAAGATGGCGAGAAACAGAGGGGCTGAAACAGAGGGCGAGAAACAGAGGGGCTGAATCAGAGGGTCTGAAACAAAGGGCGAGAAACAGAGGGGCTGAAACAGAGGGCGAGAAACAGAGGGGCTGAAACAGAGGGGCTGAAACAGAGGGAGAGAAACAGAGGGGCTGAAACAGAGGGGCTGACACAGTGGGGCTGAAACAGAGGGGCTGAAACAGAGGGTGAGAAATAGAGGGGCTGAAACAGAGGGCGAGAAACAGAGGGGCTGAAACAGAGGGTGAGAAACAGAGGGGCTGAAACAGAGGGCGAGAAACAGAGGGGCTGAAACAGAGGGGCTGAAACAGAGGGGCTGAAACAGAGGGCAAGAAACAGAGGGGCTGAAAAAGAGGGCGAGAAACAGAGGGGCTGAAACAGAGGGCGAGAAACAGAGGGGCTGAATCAGAGGGTCTGAAACAAAGGGCGAGAAACAGAGGGGCTGAAACAGAGGGCGAGAAACAGAGGGGCTGAAACAGAGGGGCTGAAACAGAGGGTGAGAAACAGAGGGGCTGAAACAGAGGGGCTGAATCAGAGGGGCTGATTCAGAGGTGCTGAAACAGAGGGGCTGAATCAGAGGGGTTGAAACAGAGGGCGAGAAACAGAGGGGCTGAAACAGAGGGCGAGAAACAGAGGGGCTGAAACAGAGTGCGAGAAACAGACGGGCAGAAACAGAGGGCGAGAAACAGAGGGACTGAAACAGAGGGGCTGAAACAGAGAGCGCGAAACAGAGGGACTGAAACAGAGGGCGAGAAACAGAGGGGCTGAAACAGAGCGCGAGAAACAGAGGGGCTTAAACAGAGGGCGAGAAACAGAGGGGCTGAAACAGAGGGCAAGAAACAGAGGGGCTGAAACAGAGTGGCTGAAACAGAGGGCGAGAAACAGAGGGGCTGAATCAGACGGGCTGAATCAGAGGGGCTGAAACAGAGGGGCTGAAACAGAGGGCGAGAAACAGAGGGGCTGAAACAGAGGGCGAGAAACAGAGGGCGAGATACAGAGGGGCTGAAACAGAGGGGCTGAAACAGAGGGGCTGAAACAGAGGGGCTGAAACAGAGGGCGAGAAACAGAGGGGATGAAACAGAGGGCGAGAAACAGAGGGGCTGAAGCAGAGGGCGAAAAAGGGAGGGGCTGAAACAGAGGGCGAGAAGCAGAGGGTGAGAAACAGAGGGGATGAAATAGAGGGGCTGAAACACAGGGGCTGAAACAGAGGGGCTGAATCAGAGGGGCAGAAACAGAGGGGCTGAAACAGAGGGGCTGAATCAGAGGGGCTGAAACAGAGGGCGAGAAACAGAGGGGCTGAAACAGAGGGCGAGAAACAGAGGGGCTGAAACAGAGGGCGAGAAACAGACGTGCAGAAACAGAGGGTGAGAAACAGAGGGACTGAAACAGAGGGGCTGGAACAGAGAGCGCGAAACAGAGGGACTGAAACAGAGGGCGAGAAACAGAGGGGCTGAAACAGAGGGCGAGAAACAGAGGGGCTGAAACAGAGGGCGAGAAACAGAGGGGCTGAAACAGAGGGCAAGAAACAGAGGGGCTGAAACAGAGTGGCTGAAACAGAGGGCGAGAAACAGAGGGGCTGAATCAGACGGGCTGAATCAGAGGGGCTGAAACAGAGGGGCTGAAACAGAGGGCGAGAAACAGAGGGGCTGAAACAGAGGGCGAGAAACAGAGGGGCTGAAAAAGAGGGGCTGAAACAGAGGGGCTGAAACAAAGCGGCTGATACAGAGGGCGAGAAACAGAGGGGCTGAAACAGAGGGCGAGATACAGAGGGGCTGAAAGAGAGGGTCTGAAACAGAGGGCGAGAAACAGAGAGGCTGAAACTGTGGGCGAGAAACAGAGGGCCTGAAACAGAGGGCGAGAAACAGAGGACTGAAACAGAGGGGCTGAAACAGAGGGGCTGAAACAGAGGGGCTGAAACAGATGGCGAGATACAGAGAGGCTGAAACAGAGGGCGAGAAACAGAGTGGCTGAAACAGAGGGCAAGAAACAGAGGGGCTGAAACAGAGGGCGAGAAACAGTGGGGCTGAAACAGAGGGGCTGAAACAGAGGGCGAGAAACAGAGGGACTGAAACAGAGGGGCTGAAACAGAGGGGCTGATACAGAGGGCGAGAAACAGAGCGGCTGAAACAGAGGGCGAGAAACAGAGGGGCTGAAACAAAGGGGCTGAAACAGTGGGGCTAAAACAGAGGGGCTGAAACAGAGGGCGAGAAATAGAGGGGCTGAAACAGAGGGCGAGAAACAGAGGGGCTGAAACAGAGGGCGAGAAACAGAGGGGCTGAAACAGAGGGCGAGAAACAGAGGGGCTGAAACAGAGGGCGAGAAACAGAGGGGCTGAAACAGAGGGCGAGAAACAGAGGGGCTGAATCAGAGGGGCTGAAACAGAGGGCGAGAAACAGATGGGCTGAAACAGAGAGCGAGAAACAGAGGGGCTGAAACAGAGGGGCTGAAACAGAGGGTGAGAAACAGAGGGGCTGAAACAGAGGGCGAGAAACAGAGGGGCTGAAACTGAGGGGCTGAAACAGAGGGGCTGAATCAGAGGGGCTGATTCAGAGGGGCTGAATCAGAGGGGCTTAATCAGAGGGGCTGAAACAGAGGGGCTTAAACAGAGGGGCTGAAACAGGGCAAGAAACAGAGGGGCTGAAACAGAGGGCGAGAAACAGAGGGGCAGAAACAGAGGGCGAGAAACAGAGGAGCAGAAACAGAGGGGCTGAAACAGAGAGCGCGAAACAGAGGAGTTGAAACAGATGGCGAGAAACAGAGGGACTGAAACAGAGGTCGAGAAACAGAGAGGCTGAAACAGAGGGCAAGAAACAGAGGGGCTGAAACAGAGAGGCTGAAACAGAAGGGCAGAAACAGAGGGGCTGAAACAGAGTGGCTGGAACAGAGGGCGAGAAACAGAGGGTCTGAATCAGACGGGCTGAATCAGTGCGGCTGAAACAGAGGGGCTGAAACAGAGGGCGAGAAACAGACGGGCTGAAACAGAGGGCGAGAAACAGAGGGCGAGAAACAAAGGGGCTGAAAAAGAGGGGCTGAAACAGAGGGGCTGAAACAAAGCGGCTGATGCAGAGGGCGAGAAATAGAGGGGCTGAAACAGAGGGGCTGAAACAGAGGGGCTGAAACAGAGGGCGAGAAACAGAGAGGCTGAAACAGAGGGCGAGAAACAGAGGGGCTGAAACCGAGGGCGAGAAACAGAGGGGCTGAAACAGAGGGGCTGAAACAGAGGGGCTGAAACAGAGGGCGAGAAACAGAGAGGCTGAAACAGAGGGCGAGAAACAGAGTGGCTGAAACAGAGGGCAAGAAACAGAGGGGCTGAAACAGAGGGCGAGAAACAGAGGGGCTGAAACAGAGGGGCTGAAACAGAGGGTCTGAAACAGAGGGGCTGAAACAGAGAGCGAGAAACAGAGGGGCTGAAACAGAGGGCCAGAAACAGAGGGCGAGAAACAGAGGGACTGAAACAGTGGGGCTGAAACAGAGGGGCTGATACAGAGGGCGAGAAACAGAGGGGCTGAAACAAAGGGGCTGAAACAGTGGGGCTAAAACAGAGGGGCTGAAACAGAGGGCGAGAAATAGAGGGGCTGAAACAGTGGGGCTAAAACAGAGGGGCTGAAACAGAGGGCGAGAAATAGAGGGGCTGAAACAGAGGTGGAGAAACTGAGGGGCTGAAACAGAGGGGCTGAAACAGAGGGCGAGAAACAGAGGGGCTGAAACAGAGGGCGAGAAACAGAGGGGCTGAAACAGAGGGCGAGAAACAGAGGGGCTGAATCAGAGGGGCTGAAACAGAGGGCGAGAAACAGAGGGGCTGAAACAGAGAGCGAGAAACAGAGGGGCTGAAACAGAGGGGCTGAAACAGAGGGTGAGAAACAGAGGGGCTGAAACAGAGGGCGAGAAACAGAGGGGCTGAAACAGAGGGGCTGAAACAGAGGGGCTGAATCAGAGGGGCTGATTCAGAGGGGCTGAAACAGAGGGGATTAATCAGATGGGCTGAAGCAGAGGGCGAGAAACAGAGGGGCTGAAACAGAGGGCGAGAAACAGAGGGGCAGAAAAAGAGGGCGAGAAACAGAGGAGCTGAAACAGAGGGGCTGAAACAGAGAGCGCGACACAGAGGGGCTGAAACAGATGGCGAGAAACAGAGGGACTGAAACAGAGGTCGAGAAACAGAGGGGCTGAAACAGAGGGCGAGAAACAGAGGGGCTGAAACAGAGGGCGAGAAACAGAGGGGCTGAATCAGAGGGGCTGAAACAGAGGGCGAGAAACAGAGGGGCTGAAACAGAGAGCGAGAAACAGAGGGGCTGAAACAGAGGGGCTGAAACAGAGGGTGAGAAACAGAGGGGCTGAAACAGAGGGCGAGAAACAGAGGGGCTGAAACAGAGGGGCTGAAACAGAGGGGCTGAATCAGAGGGGCTGATTCAGAGGGGCTGAAACAGAGGGGCTTAATCAGAGGGACTGAAACAGAGGGCGAGAAACAGAGGGGCTGAAACAGAGGGCGCGAAACAGAGGGGCTGAAACAGATGGCGAGAAACAGAGGGGCTGAAACAGAGGGCGCGAAACAGAGGGGCTGAAACAGATGGCGAGAAACAGAGGGACTGAAACAGAGGTCGAGAAACAGAGGGGCTGAAACAGAGGGCAAGAAACAGAGGGGCTGAAACAGAGTGACTGAAACAGAGAGCGCGAAACAGAGGGGCTGAAACAGATGGCGAGAAACAGAGGGACTGAAACAGAGGTCGAGAAACAGAGGGGCTGAAACAGAGGGCGAGAAACAGAGTCTGAGAAGCAGAGGGGCTGAAACAGAGGGGCTGAAATAGAGGGTCTCAAACAGACGGCGAGAAACAGGGGGTCTGAAACAGAGGGCGAGAAGCAGAGGGGCTGAAACAGAGGGGCTGAAACAGAGGGGCTCAAACAGAGGGCGAGAAACAGAGGGGCTGAAACAGAGGGCGAGAAACAGGGGGTCTGAAACAGAGGGGTTGAAACAGAGGGCGAGAAACAGAGGCGCTGAAACAGAGGGCGAGAAACAGAGGGGCTGAAACAGAGGGCGAGAAACAGAGGGGCTGAAGCTGTGGGCGAGAAACAGAAGGGCTGAAACGGAGAGGCTGAAACAGAGGAGCTGAAACAGAGAGCGAGAAACAGAGGGCGAGAAACAGAGGGGCTGTAACAGAGGGGCTTAAACAGAGGGGCTGAAACAGAGGGCGAGAAACAGAGTCTGAGAAGCAGAGGGGCTGAAACAGAGGGGCTGAAATAGAGGGTCTCAAACAGACGGCGAGAAACAGGGGGTCTGAAACAGAGGGCGAGAAGCAGAGGGGCTGAAACAGAGGGGCTGAAACAGAGGGGCTCAAACAGAGGGCGAGAAACAGAGGGGCTGAAACAGAGGGCGAGAAACAGGGGGTCTGAAACAGAGGGGTTGAAACAGAGGGCGAGAAACAGAGGCGCTGAAACAGAGGGCGAGAAACAGAGGGGCTGAAACAGAGGGCGAGAAACAGAGGGGCTGAAGCTGTGGGCGAGAAACAGAAGGGCTGAAACAGAGAGGCTGAAACAGAGGGCGAGAAACAGAGGGACTGAAACAGAGGGGCTGAAACAGAGGGGCTGATACAGAGGGCGAGAAACAGAGCGGCTGAAACAGAGGGCGAGAAACAGAGGGGCTGAAACAAAGGGGCTGAAACAGTGGGGCTAAAACAGAGGGGCTGAAACAGAGGGCGAGAAATAGAGGGGCTGAAACAGAGGGCGAGAAACAGAGGGGCTGAAACAGAGGGCGAGAAACAGAGGGGCTGAAACAGAGGGCGAGAAACAGAGGGGCTGAAACAGAGGGCGAGAAACAGAGGGGCTGAAACAGAGGGCGAGAAACAGAGGGGCTGAATCAGAGGGGCTGAAACAGAGGGCGAGAAACAGATGGGCTGAAACAGAGAGCGAGAAACAGAGGGGCTGAATCAGAGGGGCTGAAACAGAGGGCGAGAAACAGAGGGGCTGAAACAGAGAGCGAGAAACAGAGGGGCTGAAACAGAGGGGCTGAAACAGAGGGTGAGAAACAGAGGGGCTGAAACAGAGGGCGAGAAACAGAGGGGCTGAAACAGAGGGGCTGAAACAGAGGGGCTGAATCAGAGGGGCTGATTCAGAGGGGCTGAAACAGAGGGGATTAATCAGATGGGCTGAAGCAGAGGGCGAGAAACAGAGGGGCTGAAACAGAGGGCGAGAAACAGAGGGGCAGAAAAAGAGGGCGAGAAACAGAGGAGCTGAAACAGAGGGGCTGAAACAGAGAGCGCGACACAGAGGGGCTGAAACAGATGGCGAGAAACAGAGGGACTGAAACAGAGGTCGAGAAACAGAGGGGCTGAAACAGAGGGCGAGAAACAGAGGGGCTGAAACAGAGGGCGAGAAACAGAGGGGCTGAATCAGAGGGGCTGAAACAGAGGGCGAGAAACAGAGGGGCTGAAACAGAGAGCGAGAAACAGAGGGGCTGAAACAGAGGGGCTGAAACAGAGGGTGAGAAACAGAGGGGCTGAAACAGAGGGCGAGAAACAGAGGGGCTGAAACAGAGGGGCTGAAACAGAGGGGCTGAATCAGAGGGGCTGATTCAGAGGGGCTGAAACAGAGGGGCTTAATCAGAGGGACTGAAACAGAGGGCGAGAAACAGAGGGGCTGAAACAGAGGGCGCGAAACAGAGGGGCTGAAACAGATGGCGAGAAACAGAGGGACTGAAACAGAGGTCGAGAAACAGAGGGGCTGAAACAGAGGGCAAGAAACAGAGGGGCTGAAACAGAGTGACTGAAACAGAGAGCGCGAAACAGAGGGGCTGAAACAGATGGCGAGAAACAGAGGGACTGAAACAGAGGTCGAGAAACAGAGGGGCTGAAACAGAGGGCGAGAAACAGAGTCTGAGAAGCAGAGGGGCTGAAACAGAGGGGCTGAAATAGAGGGTCTCAAACAGACGGCGAGAAACAGGGGGTCTGAAACAGAGGGCGAGAAGCAGAGGGGCTGAAACAGAGGGGCTGAAACAGAGGGGCTCAAACAGAGGGCGAGAAACAGAGGGGCTGAAACAGAGGGCGAGAAACAGGGGGTCTGAAACAGAGGGGTTGAAACAGAGGGCGAGAAACAGAGGCGCTGATACAGAGGGGGAGAAACAGAGGGGCTGAAACAGAGGGCGAGAAACAGAGGGGCTGAAGCTGTGGGCGAGAAACAGAAGGGCTGAAACGGAGAGGCTGAAACAGAGGAGCTGAAACAGAGAGCGAGAAACAGAGGGCGAGAAACAGAGGGGCTGTAACAGAGGGGCTTAAACAGAGGGGCTGAAACAGAGGGCGAGAAACAGAGTCTGAGAAGCAGAGGGGCTGAAACAGAGGGGCTGAAATAGAGGGTCTCAAACAGACGGCGAGAAACAGGGGGTCTGAAACAGAGGGCGAGAAGCAGAGGGGCTGAAACAGAGGGGCTGAAACAGAGGGGCTCAAACAGAGGGCGAGAAACAGAGGGGCTGAAACAGAGGGCGAGAAACAGGGGGTCTGAAACAGAGGGGTTGAAACAGAGGGCGAGAAACAGAGGCGCTGAAACAGAGGGCGAGAAACAGAGGGGCTGAAACAGAGGGCGAGAAACAGAGGGGCTGAAGCTGTGGGCGAGAAACAGAAGGGCTGAAACAGAGAGGCTGAAACAGAGGGCGAGAAACAGAGTGGCTGCAACAGAGGGCGAGAAACAGAGTGCGAGAAGCAGTGGGCGAGAAAAAGAGGGGATGAAACAAAGGGGCTGAAACAGTGGGCGAGAAACTGAGGGGCTGAAACAGAGGGCGAGAATCAGAGGGCCTGAAACAAAGGGGCTGAAACAGTGGGCGAGAAACTGAGGGGCTGAAACAGAGGGCGAGAAACAGAGGGCCTGAAACAGAGGGCGAGAAACAGAGGGGCTGAAACAGAGGGGCTGAAACAGAGGGCGAGAAACAGAGGGGCTGAAGCTGTGGGTGAGAAACAGAGGGGCTGAAACAGAGGGTGAGAAACAGAGGGGCTGAAACAGAGGGCGAGAAACAGAGGGGCTGAAACAGAGGGGCTGAAACAGAGGGGCTGAAACAGAGGGCAAGAAACAGAGGGGCTGAAAAAGAGGGCGAGAAACAGAGGGGCTGAAACAGAGGGCGAGAAACAGAGGGGCTGAATCAGAGGGTCTGAAACAAAGGGCGAGAAACAGAGGGGCTGAAACAGAGGGCGAGAAACAGAGGGGCTGAAACAGAGGGGCTGAAACAGAGGGTGAGAAACAGAGGGGCTGAAACAGAGGGGCTGAATCAGAGGGGCTGATTCAGAGGTGCTGAAACAGAGGGGCTGAATCAGAGGGGTTGAAACAGAGGGCGAGAAACAGAGGGGCTGAAACAGAGGGCGAGAAACAGAGGGGCTGAAACAGAGTGCGAGAAACCGACGGGCAGAAACAGAGGGCGAGAAACAGAGGGACTGAAACAGAGGGGCTGAAACAGAGAGCGCGAAACAGAGGGACTGAAACAGAGGGCGAGAAACAGAGGGGCTGAAACAGAGCGCGAGAAACAGAGGGGCTTAAACAGAGGGCGAGAAACAGAGGGGCTGAAACAGAGGGCAAGAAACAGAGGGGCTGAAACAGAGTGGCTGAAACAGAGGGCGAGAAACAGAGGGGCTGAATCAGACGGGCTGAATCAGAGGGGCTGAAACAGAGGGGCTGAAACAGAGGGCGAGAAACAGAGGGGCTGAAACAGAGGGCGAGAAACAGAGGGCGAGATACAGAGGGGCTGAAACAGAGGGGCTGAAACAGAGGGCCTGAAACAGAGGGGCTGAAACAGAGGGCGAGAAACAGAGGGGATGAAACAGAGGGCGAGAAACAGAGGGGCTGAAGCAGAGGGCGAAAAAGGGAGGGGCTGAAACAGAGGGCGAGAAGCAGAGGGTGAGAAACAGAGGGGATGAAATAGAGGGGCTGAAACACAGGGGCTGAAACAGAGGGGCTGAATCAGAGGGGCAGAAACAGAGGGGCTGAAACAGAGGGGCTGAATCAGAGGGGCTGAAACAGAGGGCGAGAAACAGAGGGGCTGAAACAGAGGGCGAGAAACAGAGGGGCTGAAACAGAGGGCGAGAAACAGACGTGCAGAAACAGAGGGTGAGAAACAGAGGGACTGAAACAGAGGGGCTGGAACAGAGAGCGCGAAACAGAGGGACTGAAACAGAGGGCGAGAAACAGAGGGGCTGAAACAGAGGGCGAGAAACAGAGGGGCTGAAACAGAGGGCGAGAAACAGAGGGGCTGAAACAGAGGGCAAGAAACAGAGGGGCTGAAACAGAGTGGCTGAAACAGAGGGCGAGAAACAGAGGGGCTGAATCAGACGGGCTGAATCAGAGGGGCTGAAACAGAGGGGCTGAAACAGAGGGCGAGAAACAGAGGGGCTGAAACAGAGGGCGAGAAACAGAGGGGCTGAAAAAGAGGGGCTGAAACAGAGGGGCTGAAACAAAGCGGCTGATACAGAGGGCGAGAAACAGAGGGGCTGAAACAGAGGGCGAGATACAGAGGGGCTGAAAGAGAGGGTCTGAAACAGAGGGCGAGAAACAGAGAGGCTGAAACTGAGGGCGAGAAACAGAGGGCCTGAAACAGAGGGCGAGAAACAGAGGACTGAAACAGAGGGGCTGAAACAGAGGGGCTGAAACAGAGGGGCTGAAACAGATGGCGAGATACAGAGAGGCTGAAACAGAGGGCGAGAAACAGAGTGGCTGAAACAGAGGGCAAGAAACAGAGGGGCTGAAACAGAGGGCGAGAAACAGTGGGGCTGAAACAGAGGGGCTGAAACAGAGGGCGAGAAACAGAGGGACTGAAACAGAGGGGCTGAAACAGAGGGGCTGATACAGAGGGCGAGAAACAGAGCGGCTGAAACAGAGGGCGAGAAACAGAGGGGCTGAAACAAAGGGGCTGAAACAGTGGGGCTAAAACAGAGGGGCTGAAACAGAGGGCGAGAAATAGAGGGGCTGAAACAGAGGGCGAGAAACAGAGGGGCTGAAACAGAGGGCGAGAAACAGAGGGGCTGAAACAGAGGGCGAGAAACAGAGGGGCTGAAACAGAGGGCGAGAAACAGAGGGGCTGAAACAGAGGGCGAGAAACAGAGGGGCTGAATCAGAGGGGCTGAAACAGAGGGCGAGAAACAGATGGGCTGAAACAGAGAGCGAGAAACAGAGGGGCTGAAACAGAGGGGCTGAAACAGAGGGTGAGAAACAGAGGGGCTGAAACAGAGGGCGAGAAACAGAGGGGCTGAAACTGAGGGGCTGAAACAGAGGGGCTGAATCAGAGGGGCTGATTCAGAGGGGCTGAATCAGAGGGGCTTAATCAGAGGGGCTGAAACAGAGGGGCTTAAACAGAGGGGCTGAAACAGGGCAAGAAACAGAGGGGCTGAAACAGAGGGCGAGAAACAGAGGGGCAGAAACAGAGGGCGAGAAACAGAGGAGCAGAAACAGAGGGGCTGAAACAGAGAGCGCGAAACAGAGGAGTTGAAACAGATGGCGAGAAACAGAGGGACTGAAACAGAGGTCGAGAAACAGAGAGGCTGAAACAGAGGGCAAGAAACAGAGGGGCTGAAACAGAGAGGCTGAAACAGAAGGGCAGAAACAGAGGGGCTGAAACAGAGTGGCTGGAACAGAGGGCGAGAAACAGAGGGTCTGAATCAGACGGGCTGAATCAGTGCGGCTGAAACAGAGGGGCTGAAACAGAGGGCGAGAAACAGACGGGCTGAAACAGAGGGCGAGAAACAGAGGGCGAGAAACAAAGGGGCTGAAAAAGAGGGGCTGAAACAGAGGGGCTGAAACAAAGCGGCTGATGCAGAGGGCGAGAAATAGAGGGGCTGAAACAGAGGGGCTGAAACAGAGGGGCTGAAACAGAGGGCGAGAAACAGAGAGGCTGAAACAGAGGGCGAGAAACAGAGGGGCTGAAACCGAGGGCGAGAAACAGAGGGGCTGAAACAGAGGGGCTGAAACAGAGGGGCTGAAACAGAGGGCGAGAAACAGAGAGGCTGAAACAGAGGGCGAGAAACAGAGTGGCTGAAACAGAGGGCAAGAAACAGAGGGGCTGAAACAGAGGGCGAGAAACAGAGGGGCTGAAACAGAGGGGCTGAAACAGAGGGTCTGAAACAGAGGGGCTGAAACAGAGAGCGAGAAACAGAGGGGCTGAAACAGAGGGCCAGAAACAGAGAGCGAGAAACAGAGGGACTGAAACAGTGGGGCTGAAACAGAGGGGCTGATACAGAGGGCGAGAAACAGAGGGGCTGAAACAAAGGGGCTGAAACAGTGGGGCTAAAACAGAGGGGCTGAAACAGAGGGCGAGAAATAGAGGGGCTGAAACAGTGGGGCTAAAACAGAGGGGCTGAAACAGAGGGCGAGAAATAGAGGGGCTGAAACAGAGGTGGAGAAACTGAGGGGCTGAAACAGAGGGGCTGAAACAGAGGGCGAGAAACAGAGGGGCTGAAACAGAGGGCGAGAAACAGAGGGGCTGAAACAGAGGGCGAGAAACAGAGGGGCTGAATCAGAGGGGCTGAAACAGAGGGCGAGAAACAGAGGGGCTGAAACAGAGAGCGAGAAACAGAGGGGCTGAAACAGAGGGGCTGAAACAGAGGGTGAGAAACAGAGGGGCTGAAACAGAGGGCGAGAAACAGAGGGGCTGAAACAGAGGGGCTGAAACAGAGGGGCTGAATCAGAGGGGCTGATTCAGAGGGGCTGAAACAGAGGGGATTAATCAGATGGGCTGAAGCAGAGGGCGAGAAACAGAGGGGCTGAAACAGAGGGCGAGAAACAGAGGGGCAGAAAAAGAGGGCGAGAAACAGAGGAGCTGAAACAGAGGGGCTGAAACAGAGAGCGCGACACAGAGGGGCTGAAACAGATGGCGAGAAACAGAGGGACTGAAACAGAGGTCGAGAAACAGAGGGGCTGAAACAGAGGGCGAGAAACAGAGGGGCTGAAACAGAGGGCGAGAAACAGAGGGGCTGAATCAGAGGGGCTGAAACAGAGGGCGAGAAACAGAGGGGCTGAAACAGAGAGCGAGAAACAGAGGGGCTGAAACAGAGGGGCTGAAACAGAGGGTGAGAAACAGAGGGGCTGAAACAGAGGGCGAGAAACAGAGGGGCTGAAACAGAGGGGCTGAAACAGAGGGGCTGAATCAGAGGGGCTGATTCAGAGGGGCTGAAACAGAGGGGCTTAATCAGAGGGACTGAAACAGAGGGCGAGAAACAGAGGGGCTGAAACAGAGGGCGCGAAACAGAGGGGCTGAAACAGATGGCGAGAAACAGAGGGACTGAAACAGAGGTCGAGAAACAGAGGGGCTGAAACAGAGGGCAAGAAACAGAGGGGCTGAAACAGAGTGACTGAAACAGAGAGCGCGAAACAGAGGGGCTGAAACAGATGGCGAGAAACAGAGGGACTGAAACAGAGGTCGAGAAACAGAGGGGCTGAAACAGAGGGCGAGAAACAGAGTCTGAGAAGCAGAGGGGCTGAAACAGAGGGGCTGAAATAGAGGGTCTCAAACAGACGGCGAGAAACAGGGGGTCTGAAACAGAGGGCGAGAAGCAGAGGGGCTGAAACAGAGGGGCTGAAACAGAGGGGCTCAAACAGAGGGCGAGAAACAGAGGGGCTGAAACAGAGGGCGAGAAACAGGGGGTCTGAAACAGAGGGGTTGAAACAGAGGGCGAGAAACAGAGGCGCTGAAACAGAGGGCGAGAAACAGAGGGGCTGAAACAGAGGGCGAGAAACAGAGGGGCTGAAGCTGTGGGCGAGAAACAGAAGGGCTGAAACGGAGAGGCTGAAACAGAGGAGCTGAAACAGAGAGCGAGAAACAGAGGGCGAGAAACAGAGGGGCTGTAACAGAGGGGCTTAAACAGAGGGGCTGAAACAGAGGGCGAGAAACAGAGTCTGAGAAGCAGAGGGGCTGAAACAGAGGGGCTGAAATAGAGGGTCTCAAACAGACGGCGAGAAACAGGGGGTCTGAAACAGAGGGCGAGAAGCAGAGGGGCTGAAACAGAGGGGCTGAAACAGAGGGGCTCAAACAGAGGGCGAGAAACAGAGGGGCTGAAACAGAGGGCGAGAAACAGGGGGTCTGAAACAGAGGGGTTGAAACAGAGGGCGAGAAACAGAGGCGCTGAAACAGAGGGCGAGAAACAGAGGGGCTGAAACAGAGGGCGAGAAACAGAGGGGCTGAAGCTGTGGGCGAGAAACAGAAGGGCTGAAACAGAGAGGCTGAAACAGAGGGCGAGAAACAGAGTGGCTGCAACAGAGGGCCAGAAACAGAGTGCGAGAAGCAGTGGGCGAGAAAAAGAGGGGATGAAACAGAGGGCGAGAAACAGAGGGCCTGAAACAGAGGGCGAGAAACAGAGGGGCTGAAACAGAGGGGCTGAAACAGAGGGCGAGAAACAGAGGGGCTGAAGCTGTGGGTGAGAAACAGAGGGGCTGAAACAGAGGGGGAGAAACAGAGGTCGAGAAACAGTGGGGTTGACAGAAGGGCTGAAACAGAGGGGCTGAAACATAGATCAAGAAACAGAGGGGCTGAAACAGTGGGCGAGAAACAGAGGGGCTGAAACAGAGGGGGAGAAACAGAGGTCGAGAAACAGTGGGGCTGAAACAGAAGGTCTGAAACAGAGGGGCTGAAACATAGATCAAGAAACAGAGGGGCTGAAACAGAGGGGCAGAAACAGAAGGTGTGAAACAGAGTGCGAGAAACAGTGGGCGAGAAACAGAGTGGCTGCAACAGAGGGCGAGAAACAGAGTGTGAGAAGCAGAGGGGCTGAAACTGAGGGGCTGAAAAAGGGGGTCTGAAACAGAGGGGCTGAAACAGAGGACAAGAAACAGAGGGGCTGAAACAGAGGGCGAGATACAGAGGGGCTGAAACAGAGGGCGAGAAACAGAGGGGCTGAAACAGAGGGGGAGAAACAGAGGTCGAGAAACAGTGGGGTTGACAGAAGGGCTGAAACAGAGGGGCTGAAACATAGATCAAGAAACAGAGGGGCTGAAACAGTGGGCGAGAAACAGAGGGGCTGAAACAGAGGGGGAGAAACAGAGGTCGAGAAACAGTGGGGCTGAAACAGAAGGTCTGAAACAGAGGGGCTGAAACATAGATCAAGAAACAGAGGGGCTGAAACAGAGGGGCAGAAACAGAAGGTGTGAAACAGAGTGCGAGAAACAGTGGGCGAGAAACAGAGTGGCTGCAACAGAGGGCGAGAAACAGAGTGTGAGAAGCAGAGGGGCTGAAACTGAGGGGCTGAAAAAGGGGGTCTGAAACAGAGGGGCTGAAACAGAGGACAAGAAACAGAGGGGCTGAAACAGAGGGCGAGATACAGAGGGGCTGAAACAGAGGGCGAGAAACAGAGGGGCTGAAACAGAGGGCGAGAAACAGAGGGGCTGAAGCTGTGGGCGAGAAACAGAGAGGCTGAAACAGAGGGGGAGAAACAGAGGTCGAGAAACTGGGGCTGAAACAGAAGGGCTGAAACAGAAGGGCTGAAACAGAGGGGCTGAAACATAGATCAAGAAACAGAGGGGCTGAAACAGAGGGGCAGAAACAGAAGGTGTGAATCAGAGTGCGAGAAACAGTGTGCGAGAAACAGAGTGGCTGCAACAGAGGGCCAGAAACAGAGTGTGAGAAGCAGTGGGTGAGAAAAAGAGGGGATGAAACAAAGGGGCTGAAACAGAGTGGCTGAAACAGGGGCAGAAACAGAGGGCGAGAAACAGAGTGCGAGAAGCAGAGGGGCTGAAACAGAAGGCGAGTGAAAGAGGGGTTGAAACAGAGGGGCTGAAACAGAGGGGGAGAAACAGAGGGCGAGAAAAAGAGGGGTTGAAACAGAGGGTGAGAAACAGAGTGCGAGAAGCAGAGGGGCTGAAACTGAGGGCGAGAAACAGAGGGGCTGAAACAGAAGGGCTGAAACAGAGGGGCTGAAACATAGATCAAGAAACAGAGGTGCTGAAACAGAGGGGCTGAAACAGAGAGCCTTAAACAGAGGGCGAGAAACAGAGTGCGAGAAACAGTGGGCGAGAAACAGAGTGGCTGCAACAGAGGACCAGAAACAGAGTGCGAGAAGCAGTGGGCAAGAAAAAGAGGGGATGAAACAAAGGGGCTGAAACAGTGGGCGAGAAACAGAGGGTCTGAAACAGAGGGCGGGAAAAAGAGGGTGAGAAACAGAGAGGCTGAAACAGAGGGCGAGAAACAGAGGGTGAGAAACAGAGTGCGAGAAGCAGAGGGGCTGAAACTGAGGGCGAGAAACAGAGGGGCTGAAACAGAAGGGCTGAAACAGAGGGGCTGAAACATAGATCAAGAAACAGAGGTGCTGAAACAGAAGGGCTGAAACAGAGAGCCTTAAACAGAGGGCGAGAAACAAAGTGGCTGCAACAGAGGGCCAGAAACAGAGTGCGAGAAGCAGTGGGCGAGAAAAAGAGGGTCTGAAACAGAGTGCGAGAAACAGACTGTGAGAAGCAGAGGGGCTGAAACTGAGGGGCTGAAACAGAGGGCGAGAAACAAAGGGGCTGAAACAGATGGGTACAAACAGAGGGCGAGAAACAGGGCGGCTGAAACAGAGGGCGAGAAACAGAGGGGCTGAAACAGAGGGGCTGAAACAGAGGGCGAGAAACAAAGGGGCTGAAACAGACGGGTACAAACAGAGGGCGAGAAACAGGGCGTTTGAAACAGTGGGCGAGAAACAGAGGGGCTGAAACAGAGGGCAAGAAACAGAGGGGCTGAAACAGAGAGGCTTAAACAAAGGGCGAGAAACAGAGTGCGAGAAACAGTGGGCGAGAAACAGAGTGGCTGCAACAGAGGGCCAGAAACAGAGTGCGAGAAGCAGTGGGTGAGAAAAAGAGGGGATGAAACAAAGGGGCTGAAACAGTGGGCGAGAAACAGTGGGTCTGAAACAGAGGGCGAGAAACAGAGTATGAGAAGCAGAGGGGCTGAAACAGAGGGGCTGAAATAGAGGGTCTGAAACAGAGGGCGAGAAACAGGGGGTTTGAAACAGAGGGCGAGAAGCAGAGGGGCTGAAACAGAGGGCGAGAAACAGAGGGGCTGTAATAGAGGGGCCCAAACAGAGGGCAAAAAACAGAGGGGCTGAAACAGAGGGCGAGAAACAGGGGGTCTGAAACAGAGGGGCTGAAACAGAGGGCGAGAAACAGAGGGGCTGAAACAGAGGGCGAGAAACAGAGGGGCTGAAACAGAGGGGCTGAAACAGAGGGCGAGAAACAGAGGGCCTGAAGCTGTGGGTGAGAAACAGAGGGGCTGAAACAGAGGGGGAGAAACAGAGGTCGAGAAACAGTGTCGCTGGAACAGAAGGGCTGAAACAGAAGGGCTGAAACAGAGGGGCTGAAACAGACGGAGGGAAAAAGAGGGGCTGAAGCTGTGGGTGAGAAACAGAGGGGCTGAAACAGAGGGGGAGAAACAGCGGTCGAGAAACAGTGGGGCTGGATCAGAAGGGCTGGAACAGGAGGGCTGAAACAGAAGGGCTGAAACAGAGGGGCTCAAACTGAGGGTGAGAAACAGAGGGGCTGAAACAGAGGGCGAGAAACAGAGGGGCTGAAACAGAGGGCGAGAAACAGAGGGTGACAAAAAAGAGGGGCTGAAACAGAGGGCGAGAAACAGAGTGGCTGCAACAGAGGGCCAGAAACAGAGTGCGAGAAGCAGTGGGCGAGACAAAGAGGGGATGAAACAATGGGGCTGAAAAAGTGGGCGAGAAACAGAGGGTGAGAAACAGAGGGGCTGAAACAGAGTGGCTGAAACAGAGGGAGAGAGACAGAGGACGAGAAACAGAGGGCGAGAAACAGCGGGGCTGAAACAGGGGGCGAGAAACAGAGGGGCTGAAACAGAGGGGATGAAACAGTGGGCGAGAAACACAGGGGCTGAAACAGAGGGTGAGAAACAGAGGGCGAGAAACTGAGGGCGCGAAAAAGAGGGGCTGAAAAAGAGGGGCTGAAACAGAGTGGCTGAAAAAGAGGGGATGAAACAGAGAATGAGAATCAGAGTGGGAGAAACAGAGGGTGTGAAACAGAAGGCGAGAAACAGAGGGCGAGAAACAGGGCGAGAAACAGAGGGGCTGAAACAGAGGGGCTGAAACAGAGGTGCGGAAACAGAGGGGCTGAAACAGAGGGGCTGAGACAGAGGGCGAGACACAGAGGGCGAGAAACAGAGTATGAGAAGCAGAGGGGCTGAAACTGAGGGCGAGAAACAGAGGGGCTGAAACGGGTGGAGAAACAGAGGGGCTGAAACAGAGGGGCTGAAACAGAGGGCGAGAAACAGAGGGGCTCAAACAGAGGGCGAGAAACAGAGGGGCTGAAACAGAGGGTGAGAAACAGGGGGTCTGAAACAGAGGGGCTGAAACAGAGGGCGAGAAACAAAGGGGCTGAAACAGAGGGCGAGAAACAGAGGGGCTGAAACAGAGGGCGAGAAACAGAGGGGCTGAAGCTGTGGGCGAGAAACAGAGGGGCTGAAACAGAGGGGGAGAAACAGAGGTCGAGAAACAGTGGGGCTGAAACAGAAGGGCTGAAACAGAAGAGCTGAAACAGAGAGGCTGAAACAGAGGGCGAGAAACAGAGTGCGAGAAGCAGTGGGCGACAAAAAGAGGGGCTGAAACAGTGGGCGAGAAACAGAGTGGCTGCAATAGAGAGCCAGAAACAGAGTGCGAGAAGCAGTGGGCGAGAAAAAGAGGGGATGAAACAAAGGGGCTGAAACAGTGGGCGAGAAACTGAGGGGCTGAAACAGAGGGCGAGAAACAGAGGGCCTGAAACAGAGGGCGAGAAATAGAGGGGCTGAAACAGAGGGCGAGAAACAGAGGGGCTGAGGCTGTGGGTGAGAAACAGAGGGGCTGAAACAGAGGGGGAGAAACAGAGGTCGAGAAACAGTGGGGCTGGAACAGAAGGGCTGAAACAGAAGGGCTGAAACAGAGAGGCTGAAACAGAGGGCTGAAACAGAGTGCCTGCAACAGAGGTCCAGAGGCAGAGTGCGAGAAGCAGTGGGCGAGAAAAAGAGGGGATGAAACAAAGGGGCTGAAACAGTGGGCGAGAAACAGAGGGTCTGAAACAGAGGGCGAGAAAAAGAGGGTGAGAAACAGAGGGGCTGAAACAGAGTGGCTGAAACAGGGGCAGAAACAGAGGGCGAGAAACAGAGTGCGAGAAGCAGAGGGGCTGAAACAGAGGGCGAGTAAAAGAGGGGTTGAAACAGAGGGGCTGAAACAGAGGGGGAGAAACAGGGGGCGAGAAAATGAGGGGTTGAAACAGAGGGGCTGAAACAGAGGGTGAGAAACAGAGTGCGAGAAGCAGAGGGGCTGAAACTGAGGGCGAGAAACAGAGGGGCTGAAACAGAAGGGCTGAAACAGAGGGGCTGAAACATAGATCAAGAAACAGATGTGCTCAAACAGAGGGGCTGAAACAGAGAGCCTTAAACAGAGGGCGAGAAACAGAGTGCGAGAAACATTGGGCGAGAAACAGAGTGGCTGCAACAGAGGGCCAGAAACAGAGTGCGAGAAGCAGAGGGGCTGAAACAGAGGGGCTGAAACTGAGGGGCTGAAACAGGGGGTCTGAAACAGAGGGGCTGAAACAGAGGGCGAGAAACAAAGGGGCTGAAACAGACGGGTACAAACAGAGGGCGAGAAACAGGGCGGCTGAAACAGAGGGCGAGAAACAGAGGGGCTGAAACAGAGGGCAAGAAACAGAGGGGCTGAAACAGAGGGCAAGAAACAGAGGGGCTGGAACAGAGGGTCTGAAACAGAGGGTGAGAAACAGAGGGGCTGAAGCTGTGGGCGAGAAACAGAGGGGCTGAAACAGAGGGGGAGAAACAGAGGTCGAGAAACTGGGGCTGAAACAGAAGGGCTGAAACAGAAGGGCTGAAACAGAGAGGCTGAAACAGTGGGCGAGAAACAGAGGATGAGAATCAGAAAGCGAGAAACAGAGCGCGAGAAACAGAGCACGAGAAACAGAGGGGCTGAAACAGAGGGCGAGAAATAGAGTGCGAGAAACACAGGGCGAGAAACAGTGGGCTGAAACAGAGGGCGAGAAACAGAGGGGCTGAAACAGAGGGGCTGAAACAGAGGGCGAGAAGCAGAAGGGCTGAAACAGAGGGCGAGAAGCAGAAGGGCTGAAACAGAGGGGCTGAAACAGAGAGCGAGAAACAGAGGGTGAGAAACAGAGGGGCTGAAACAGTGGGTGAGAAGCAGAAGGGCTGAAACAGAGGGGCTGAAACAGAGGGCGAGAAACAGAGGAGCTGTAACAGAGGGGCTGAAACAGAGGGCGAGAAACAGAGTCTGAGAAGCAGAGGGGCTGAAACAGAGGGGCTGAAATAGAGGGTCTCAAACAGAGGGCGATAAACAGGGGGTCTGAAACAGAGGGCGAGAAGCAGAGGGGCTGAAACAGAGGGCGAGAAACAGAGGGCGAGAAACCGAAGGGCTGAAACAGAGGGCGAGAAACAGGGGGTCTGAAACAGAGGGGCTGAAACAGAGGGGGAGAAACAGAGGGGCTGAAACAGAGGGTGAGAAACAGAGTGCGAGAAGCAGAGGGGCTGAAACTGAGGGCGAGAAACAGAGGGGCTGAAACAGAAGGGCTGAAACAGAGGGGCTGAAACATAGATCAAGAAACAGATGTGCTCAAACAGAGGGGCTGAAACAGAGAGCCTTAAACAGAGGGCGAGAAACAGAGTGCGAGAAACATTGGGCGAGAAACAGAGTGGCTGCAACAGAGGGCCAGAAACAGAGTGCGAGAAGCAGAGGGGCTGAAACAGAGGGGCTGAAACTGAGGGGCTGAAACAGGGGGTCTGAAACAGAGGGGCTGAAACAGAGGGCGAGAAACAAAGGGGCTGAAACAGACGGGTACAAACAGAGGGCGAGAAACAGGGCGGCTGAAACAGAGGGCGAGAAACAGAGGGGCTGAAACAGAGGGCAAGAAACAGAGGGGCTGAAACAGAGGGCAAGAAACAGAGGGGCTGGAACAGAGGGTCTGAAACAGAGGGTGAGAAACAGAGGGGCTGAAGCTGTGGGCGAGAAACAGAGGGGCTGAAACAGAGGGGGAGAAACAGAGGTCGAGAAACTGGGGCTGAAACAGAAGGGCTGAAACAGAAGGGCTGAAACAGAGAGGCTGAAACAGTGGGCGAGAAACAGAGGATGAGAATCAGAAAGCGAGAAACAGAGCGCGAGAAACAGAGCACGAGAAACAGAGGGGCTGAAACAGAGGGCGAGAAATAGAGTGCGAGAAACACAGGGCGAGAAACAGTGGGCTGAAACAGAGGGCGAGAAACAGAGGGGCTGAAACAGAGGGGCTGAAACAGAGGGCGAGAAGCAGAAGGGCTGAAACAGAGGGCGAGAAGCAGAAGGGCTGAAACAGAGGGGCTGAAACAGAGAGCGAGAAACAGAGGGTGAGAAACAGAGGGGCTGAAACAGTGGGTGAGAAGCAGAAGGGCTGAAACAGAGGGGCTGAAACAGAGGGCGAGAAACAGAGGAGCTGTAACAGAGGGGCTGAAACAGAGGGCGAGAAACAGAGTCTGAGAAGCAGAGGGGCTGAAACAGAGGGGCTGAAATAGAGGGTCTCAAACCCTCTAAACAGGGGGTCTGAAACAGAGGGCGAGAAGCAGAGGGGCTGAAACAGAGGGCGAGAAACAGAGGGCGAGAAACCGAAGGGCTGAAACAGAGGGCGAGAAACAGGGGGTCTGAAACAGAGGGGCTGAAACAGAGGGGGAGAAACAGAGGGGCTGAAACAGAGGGCGAGAAACAGAGGGGCTGAAACAGAGGGGGAGAAACAGAGGTCGAGAAACAGTGGGGCTGAAACAGAAGGGCTGAAACAGAAGGGCTGAAACAGAGAGGCTGAAACAGAGGGCGAGAAACAGTGTGCGAGAAGCAGTGGGCGACAAAAAGAGGGGCTGAAACAGAGGTCCAGAGACAGAGTGCGAGAAGCAGTGGGCGAGAAAAAGAGGGGATGAAACAGAGGGCGAGAAAAAGAGGGTGAGAAACAGCGGGGCTGAAACAGAGGGGGAGAGACATAGTGGGAGAAACAGAGGGCGAGAAACAGAGGGGCTGAGAGAGAGGCTCAAACAAAGGGTGAGAAACAGAGTGCGAGAAGCAGAGGGGCTGAAACAGAGGGCGAGAAACAGAGTGCGAGAAACACGGGGGCTGAATCAGAGGGGCTGAAACATAGGGCAAGAAACAGAGGGGCTGAAACAGAGGGGCTGAAACAGAGGGCGAGAAACAGGGGGTCTGAAACAGAGGGGCTGAAACAGAGGGCGAGAAACAGAGGGGCTGAAACAGAGGGCGAGAAACAGAGGGGTTGAAACAGAGTGGCTGAAACAGAGGGCGAGAAACAGAGGGGCTGAAGCTGTGGGCGAGAAACAGAGGTGCAGAAACAGAGGGGGAGAAACAGAGGTCGAGAAACAGTGTGGCTGGAACAGAAGGGCTGAAACAGAAGGGCTGAAACAGAGAGGCTGAAACAGAGGGCGAGAAGCAGAGTGCGAGAAGCAGTGGGCGAGAAAAAGAGGGGCTGAAACAGACGGCGAGAAACAGAGTGGCTGCAACAGAGGTCCAGAGAGAGAGTGCGAGAAGCAGTGGGCGAGAAAAAGAGGGGATGAAACAAAGGGGCTGAAACAGTGGGTGAGAAACAGAGGGTCTGAAACAGAGGGCGAGAAAAAGAGGGTGAGAAACAGAGTGCGTGAAGCAGAGGGGCTGAAACAGAGGGCGAGTAAAAGAGGGGTTGAAACAGAGGGGCTGAAACAGAGGTTGAGAAACAGAGTGCGAGAAGCAGAGGTGCTGAAACTGAGGGCGAGAAACAGAGGGGCTGAAACAGAAGGGCTGAAACAGAGGGGCTGAAACATAGATCAAGAAACAGAGGTGCTGAAACAGAGGGGCTGAAACAGAGAGGCTTAAACAGAGGGCGAGAAACAGAGTGCGAGAAACAGTGGGCGAGAAACAGAGTGGCTGCAACAGAGGGCCAGAAACAGAGTGCGAGAAGCTGTGGGCGAGAAAAAGAGGGGATGAAACAAAGGGGCTGAAACAGTGGGCGAGAAACAGTGGGTCTGAAAGAGAGGGCGAGAAACACAGTGTGAGAAGCAGGGGGGCTGAAATAGAGGGGCTGAAATAGAGGGTCTGAAACAGAGGGCGAGAAACAGGGGGTTTGAAACAGAGGGCGAGAAGCAGAGGGGCTGAAACAGAGGGCGAGAAACAGAGGGGCTGTAACAGAGGGGCCCAAACAGAGGGCAAGAAACAGAGGGGCTGAAACAGAGGGCGAGAAACAGGGGGTCTGAAACAGAGGGGCTGAAACAGAGGGCGAGAAACAGAGGGGCTGAAACAGAGGGCGAGAAACAGAGGGGCTGAAACAGAGGGGCTGAAACAGAGGGCGAGAAACAGAGGGGCTGAAGCTGTGGGTGAGAAACAGAGGGGCTGAAACAGAGGGGGAGAAACAGAGGTCGAGAAACAGTGTGGCTGGAACAGAAGGGCTGAAACAGAAGGGCTGAAACAGAGAGGCTGAAACAGATGTCGAGAAACAGAGTGGCTGCAACAGAGGGCGAGAAACAGAGGGGCTGAAACAGAGGGGCTGAAACAGAGTGGCTGCAACAGAGGGCGAGAAACAGAGGGGCTGAAACAGAGGGGCTGAAACAGAGGGCGAGAAACAGAGGTCGAGAAACAGTGGGGCTGGAACAGAAGGGCTGGAACAGAAGGGCTGAAATAGAAGGGTTGAAACAGAGGGCTGAAACAGAGGGGCTCAAACTGAGGATGAGAAACAGAGGGGCTGAAACAGAGGGCGAGAAACAGAGGGGCTGAAACAGTGGGTGAGAAACAGAGCAGCTGAAACAGAGGGCGAGAAACAGAGGGTGACAAAAAAGTGGGGCTGAAACAGAGGGCGAGAAACAGAGTGGCTGCAACAGAGGGCCAGAAACAGAGTGCAAGAAGCAGTGGGCGAGAAAAAGTGGGGATGAAACAAAGGGGCTGAAACAGTGTGCGAGAAACAGAGGGTGAGAAACAGAGGGGCTGAAACAGAGTGGCTGAAACAGAGGGAGAGAGACAGAGGACGAGAAACAGAGGGCGAGAAACAGCGGGGCTGAAACAGGGGGCGAGAAACAGAGGGGCTGAAACAGAGGGGATGAAACAGTGGGCGAGAAACACAGGGGCTGAAACAGAGGGTGAGAAACAGAGGGCGAGAAAAAGAGGGCGAGAAAAAGAGGGGCTGAAACAGAGGGGCTGAAAAAGAGGGGCTGAAACAGAGTGGCTGAAAAAGAGGGGCTGAAACAGAGAATGAGAATCAGAGTGGGAGAAACAGAGGGTGTGAAACAGAAGGCGAGAAACAGAGGGCGAGAAACAGAGGGCGAGAAACAGAGGGGCTGAAACAGAGGGGCTGAAACAGAGGTGCGGAAACAGAGGGGCTGAAACAGAGGGGCTGAGACAGAGGGCGAGACACAGAGGGCGAGAAACAGAGTATGAGAAGCAGAGGAGCTGAAGCTGAGGGCGAGAAACAGAGGGGGTGAAACGGGGGGAGAAACAGAGGGGCTGAATCAGAGGGGCTTAAACAGAGGGCGAGAAACAGAGTACGAGAAGCAGAGGGGCTGAAACTGAGGGTGAGAAACAGAGGGGGTGAAACAGAGGGGCTCAAACAGAGGGGCTGAAACAGAGGGTGAGAAACAGAGTACGAGAAGCAGAATGGCTGAAACTGAGGGACAGGAACAGAGGGGCTCAAACAGACGGGCTGAAACAGAGGGGCTCAAACAGCGGGCGAGAAACAGAGTGCGAGAAGCAGAGGGGCTGAAACAGAGGGCGCGAAACAGAGCAGCTGAAACAGAGGGCTGAAACAGAGGGCGAGAAACAGAGGATGAGAATCAGAAAGCGAGAAACAGAGCGCAAGAAACAGAGGGCGAGAAACAGGGGGTGAGAAACAGCGGGCGAGAAACAGAGGGGCTGAAACAGGGGGCGAGAAACAGAGGGGCTGAAAGAGAGGGGATGAAACAGAGGGGCTCAAACAAAGGGCGAGAAACAGAGGGCGAGAAACAGTGGGGCTGAAACAGAGGGCGAGAAACAGAGTACGAGAAGCAGAGTGGCTGAAACAGAGGGGGAGAAATAGAGGGCGGGAAACAGTGGGGCTGAAACAGAGGGGCTCAAACAGAGGGCGAGAAACAGAGTGCATGAAGCAGAGGGTCTGAAGCTGTGGGCGAGAAACAGAGGGGCTGAAACAGAGGGGGAGAAACAGAGGTCGAGAAACAGTGGGGCTGAAACAGAAGGGCTGAAACAGAAGTGCTGAAACAGAGAGGCTGAAACGGAGGGCGAGAAACAGAGTGCGAGAAGCAGTAGGCGACAAACAGAGGGGCTGAAACAGTGGGCGAGAAACAGAGTGGCTGCAACAGAGGGCCACAAACAGAGTGCGAGAAGCAGTGGGCGAGAAAAACAGGGGATGAAACAAAGGGGCTGAAACAGTGGGCGAGAAACAGAGGGTCTGAAACAGAGGGCGAGAAAAAGAGGGTGAGAAACAGCGGGGCTGAAACTGAGGGACAGAAGCAGAGGGGCTGAAACTGAGGGACAGGAACAGAGGGGCTGAAACAGGGGGAGAAACAGAGGGCGAGAAACAGAGGGGCTGAAACAGAGGGGCTCAAACTAAGGGCGAGAAACAGAGGGCGAGAAACAAAGTACGATAAGCAGAGGGGCTGAAACTGAGGGCGAGAAACAGATGGGGTGAAACAGAGGGGCTCAAACAGAGGGGCTGCAACAGAGGGGCTGAAACAGAGGGGGAGAAACAGAGGGCAAGAAACAGAGGGGCTGAAACAGAGGGGCTCAAACAGAGGGGCTGAAACAGAGGGTGAGAAACAGAGGGTGAGAAACAGAGGGGGAGAAACAGAGGGGCTGAAACAGAGCGGCTCAAACAAAGGGCGAGAAACAGAGTGCGAGAAACAGAGTGCGAGAAGCAGAGGGGCTGAAACAGAGGGGGAGAAATAGAGGGCGAGAAACAGTGGGGCTGAAGCTGTGGGCGAGAAACAGAGGGGCTGAAACAGCGGGTGAGAAGCAGAAGGGCTGAAGCAGAGGGGCTGAAACAGAGGGGCTGAAACAGAGGGTGAGAAACAGAGGGGCTGAAACAGAGGGTGAGTAACAGAGGGCGAGAAACAGTGGGGCTGAAACAGACAGCGAGAAACAGAGGACAAGAAACAGAAGGGCAGAAACAGAGGGGCTGAAACAGTGGGCGAGAAACAGAGCAGCTGAAACAGAGGGGCTGAAACAGAGGGCGACAAACAGAGGGTGACAAATAAGAGGGGCTGAAACAGAGGGGCTGAAATTGACGGCGAGAAACAGAGGGCGAGAAACAGTGGGTGAGAATCAGAAAGCGAGAAACAGCGCGAGAAACAGAGGTCGAGAAACAGTGGGGCTGAAACAGAGGACGAGAAATAGAGGGTGAGAAACAGAGGGCGAGAAACAGAGTGGCTGAAACAGAGGGCGAGAAACAGAGGGCAAGAGGCAGAGGGGCTGAAACAGTGGGCGAGAAGCAGAAGGGCTGAAACAGAGGGGCTGAAACAGAGGGGCAGAAACAGTGGGCGAGATACAGAGGGGCTGAAACAGAGGGTGAGAAACAGAGGGGCTGAAACAGAGGGCGAGAAGCAGAGGGACTGAAACAGAAGGGCTGAAACAGAGGGCGAGAAACAGAGGGGCTGAAACAGAGGTCGAGAAACAGAATACGAGAAGCAGAGTGGCTGAAACAGAGGGGGAGAAATAGAGGGCAGGAAACAGTGGGGCTGAAACAGAGGGGCTCAAACAGAGGGCGAGAAACAGAGTGCAAGAAGCAGAGGGTCTGAAGCTGTGGGCGAGAAACAGAGGGGCTGAAACAGAGGGGGAGAAACAGAGGTCGAGAAACAGTGGGGCTGAAACAGAAGGGCTGAAACAGAAGGGCTGAAACAGAGAGGCTGAAACAGAGGGCGAGAAACAGAGTGCGAGAAGCAGTGGGCGACAAACAGAGGGGCTGAAACAGTGGGCGAGAAACAGAGTGGCTGCAACAGAGGGCCAGAAACAGAGTGCGAGAAGCAGTGGGCGAGAGAAAGAGGGGATGAAACAAAGGGGCTGAAACAGTGGGCGAGAAACAGAGGGTCTGAAACAGAGGGCGAGAAAAAGAGGGTGAGAAACAGCGGGGCTGAAACTGAGGGACAGAAGCAGAGGGGCTGAAACTGAGGGACAGGGACAGAGGGGCTGAAACAGAGGGCGAGAAACAGAGGGCGAGAAACAGAGGGGCTGAAACAGAGGGGCTGAAACAGAGGGGCTCAAACAAAGGGCGAAAAACAGAGGGCGAGAAACAGAGTGCGAGAAGCATAGGGGCTGAAACAGAGGGGCTCAAACTAAGGGCGAGAAATAGAGGGCGAGAAACAAAGTACGAGAAGCAGAGGGGCTGAAACTGAGGGCGAGAAACAGATGGGGTGAAACAGAGGGGCTCAAACAGAGGGGCTGCAACAGAGGGGCTGAAACAGAGGGGGAGAAACAGAGGGCAAGAAACAGAGGGGCTGAAACAGAGGGGCTCAAACAGAGGGGCTGAAACAGAGGGTGAGAAACAGAGGGCGAGAAACAGAGGGGGAGAAACAGAGGGGCTGAAACAGAGCGGCTCAAACAAAGGGCGAGAAACAGAGAGCGAGAAGCAGAGGGGCTGAAACAGAGGGCGAGAAACAGAGGGCGAGAAACAGAGTGCGAGAAGCAGAGGGGCTGAAACAGAGGGGGAGAAATAGAGGGCGAGAAACAGTGGGGCTGAAACAGAGGGGCTCAAACAGAGGGCCAGAAACAGAGTGCAAGAAGCAGAGGGGCTGAAGCTGTGGGCGAGAAACAGAGGGGCTGAAACAGCGGGTGAGAGGCAGAAGGGCTGAAACTGAGGGGCTGAAACAGAGGGGCTGAAACAGAGGGTGAGAAACAGAGGGGCTGAAACAGAGGGTGAGTAACAGAGGGCGAGAAACAGTGGGGCTGAAACAGACAGCGAGAAACAGAGGACAAGAAACAGAAGGGCAGAAACAGAGGGGCTGAAACAGTGGGCGAGAAACAGAGCAGCTGAAACAGAGGGGCTGAAACAGAGGGCGACAAACAGAGGGTGACAAATAAGAGGGGCTGAAACAGAGGGGCTGAAATTGACAGCGAGAAACAGAGGGCGAGAAACAGTGGATGAGAATCAGAAAGCGAGAAACAGCGCGAGAAACAGAGGTCGAGAAACAGTGGGGCTGAAACAGAGGACGAGAAATAGAGGGTGAGAAACAGAGGGCGAGAAACCGAGTGGCTGAAACAGAGGGCGAGAAACAGTGGGCGAGAAGCAGAGGGGCTGAAACAGAGGGCGAGAAACAGGGGGCGAGAAACCGAGTGGCTGAAACAGAGGGCGAGAAACAGTGGGCGAGAAGCAGAGGGGCTGAAACAGAGGGCGAGAAACAGAGGGCGAGAAACAGGGGGGCTGTAATAGAGGGGCTTAAACAGAAGGGCTGAAACAGAGGGCGAGAAATAGAGGGGCAAGAAACAGAGGGGCTGTAACAGAGGGGCTTAAACAGAGGGGCTGAAACAGAGGGCGAGAAACAGAGTGTGAGAAGCAGAGGGGCTGAAACAATGTGGCTGAAATAGAGGATCTGAAACAGAGGGCGAGAAACAGGGGATCGTAAACAGTGGGCGAGAAGCAGAGGGGCTGAAACAGAGGGCGAGAAACAGAGGGGCTGTTACAGAGGGGCTCAAACAGAGGGGCTGAAACAGAGGGTGAGAAACAGAGTGTGAGAAGCAGAGGGGCTGAAAATGAGGGCGTGAAACGGGGGGTCTGAAACAGAGGGGCTGAAACAGAGGGCGAGATACAGAGGTGCTGAAACAGACGGGTACAAACAGAGGGCGAGAAACAGAGGGGCTGAAGCTGTGGGCGAGAAACAGAGGGGCTGAAAGAGAGGGGGAGAAACAGAGGTCGAGAAACAGTGGGGCTGAAACAGAAGGGCTGAAACCGAGAGGCTGAAACCGAGAGCCTGAAACAGAGGGCGAGAAACAGAGTGTGAGAAGCAGTGGGCGAGAAAAAGAGGGGCTGAAACAGAGGGCGAGAAAAAGCGGGGCTGAAACAGAGGGGGAGAAACAGAGGGGCTGAAACAGTGGGCGAGAAACAGAGCAGCTGAAACAGAGGGGCTGAAACAGAGGGTGAGAAACAGAGGGTGACAAAAAAGAGGGGCTGAAACAGAGGGGCTGAAATTGACGGCGAGATAGAGTGTGCGAGAAACAGAGGATGAGAATCAGAAAGCGAGAAACAGAGCACGAGAAACAGAGGTCGAGGAACAGTGGGGCTGAAACAGAGGGCGAGAAACAGTGGAGTTGAAACAGAGGGGCTGAAACAGAGGGGGAGAAACAGAGAGCGAGAAAAAATGGGGTTGAAACAGAGGGGCTGTAACAGAGGGGGAGAAACAGACAGCGAGAAACAGAGGACATGAAACAGAGGGGCTGAAACACGGGCTGATACAGTGGGCGAGAAACAGAGCAGCTGAAACAGAGGGCGAGAAACAGAGGGTGACAAACAAGAGGGGCTGATACAGAGGGCGAGAAACAGAGTGGCTGCAACAGAGTGGCTGAAAAAGAGGGGCGGAGACAGAGGGTGAGAAACAGAGGGGGAGAAACAGAGGGGCTGAAACAGAGCGGCTCAAACAAAGGGCGAGAAACAGAGTGCGAGAAGCAGAGGGGCTGAAACAGAGGGGGAGAAATAGAGGGCGAGAAACAGTGGGGCTGAAGCTGTGGGCGAGAAACAGAGGGGCTGAAACAGCGGGTGAGAAGCAGAAGGGCTGAAACAGAGGGGCTGAAACAGAGGGGCTGAAACAGAGGGTGAGAAACAGAGGGGCTGAAACTGAGGGTGAGTAACAGAGGGCGAGAAACAGTGGGGCTGAAACAGACAGCGAGAAACAGAGGACAAGAAACAGAATGGCAGAAACAGAGGGGCTGAAACAGTGGGCGAGAAACAGAGCAGCTGAAACAGAGGGGCTGAAACAGAGGGCGACAAACAGAGGGTGACAAATAAGAGGGGCTGAAACAGAGGGGCTGAAATTGACGGCGAGAAACAGAGGGCGAGAAACAGTGGGTGAGAATCAGAAAGCGAGAAACAGCGCGAGAAACAGAGGGCGAGAAACAGTGGGGCTGAAACAGAGGACGAGAAATAGAGGGTGAGAAACAGAGGGCGAGAAACAGAGTGGCTGAAACAGAGGGCGAGAAACAGAGGGCAAGAGGCAGAGGGGCTGAAACAGTGGGCGAGAAGCAGAAGGGCTGAAACAGAGGGGCTGAAACAGAGGGGCAGAAACAGTGGGCGAGATACAGAGGGGCTGAAACAGAGGGTGAGAAACAGAGGGGCTGAAACAGAGGGCGAGAAGCAGAGGGACTGAAACAGAAGGGCTGAAACAGAGGGCGAGAAACAGAGGGGCTGAAACAGAGGTCGAGAAACAGAATACGAGAAGCAGAGTGGCTGAAACAGAGGGGGAGAAATAGAGGGCAGGAAACAGTGGGGCTGAAACAGAGGGGCTCAAACAGAGGGCGAGAAACAGAGTGCAAGAAGCAGAGGGTCTGAAGCTGTGGGCGAGAAACAGAGGGGCTGAAACAGAGGGGGAGAAACAGAGGTCGAGAAACAGTGGGGCTGAAACAGAAGGGCTGAAACAGAAGGGCTGAAACAGAGAGGCTGAAACAGAGGGCGAGAAACAGAGTGCGAGAAGCAGTGGGCGACAAACAGAGGGGCTGAAACAGTGGGCGAGAAACAGAGTGGCTGCAACAGAGGGCCAGAAACAGAGTGCGAGAAGCAGTGGGCGAGAGAAAGAGGGGATGAAACAAAGGGGCTGAAACAGTGGGCGAGAAACAGAGGGTCTGAAACAGAGGGCGAGAAAAAGAGGGTGAGAAACAGCGGGGCTGAAACTGAGGGACAGAAGCAGAGGGGCTGAAACTGAGGGACAGGAACAGAGGGGCTGAAACAGAGGGCGAGAAACAGAGGGCGAGAAACAGAGGGGCTGAAACAGAGGGGCTGAAACAGAGGGGCTCAAACAAAGGGCGAAAAACAGAGGGCGAGAAACAGAGTGCGAGAAGCATAGGGGCTGAAACAGAGGGGCTCAAACTAAGGGCGAGAAATAGAGGGCGAGAAACAAAGTACGAGAAGCAGAGGGGCTGAAACTGAGGGCGAGAAACAGATGGGGTGAAACAGAGGGGCTCAAACAGAGGGGCTGCAACAGAGGGGCTGAAACAGAGGGGGAGAAACAGAGGGCAAGAAACAGAGGGGCTGAAACAGAGGGGCTCAAACAGAGGGGCTGAAACAGAGGGTGAGAAACAGAGGGCGAGAAACAGAGGGGGAGAAACAGAGGGGCTGAAACAGAGCGGCTCAAACAAAGGGCGAGAAACAGAGAGCGAGAAGCAGAGGGGCTGAAACAGAGGGCGAGAAACAGAGGGCGAGAAACAGAGTGCGAGAAGCAGAGGGGCTGAAACAGAGGGGGAGAAATAGAGGGCGAGAAACAGTGGGGCTGAAACAGAGGGGCTCAAACAGAGGGCCAGAAACAGAGTGCAAGAAGCAGAGGGGCTGAAGCTGTGGGCGAGAAACAGAGGGGCTGAAACAGCGGGTGAGAAGCAGAAGGGCTGAAACCGAGGGGCTGAAACAGAGGGGCTGAAACAGAGGGTGAGAAACAGAGGGGCTGAAACAGAGGGTGAGTAACAGAGGGCGAGAAACAGTGGGGCTGAAACAGACAGCGAGAAACAGAGGACAAGAAACAGAAGGGCAGAAACAGAGGGGCTGAAACAGTGGGCGAGAAACAGAGCAGCTGAAACAGAGGGGCTGAAACAGAGGGCGACAAACAGAGGGTGACAAATAAGAGGGGCTGAAACAGAGGGGCTGAAATTGACAGCGAGAAACAGAGGGCGAGAAACAGTGGATGAGAATCAGAAAGCGAGAAACAGCGCGAGAAACAGAGGTCGAGAAACAGTGGGGCTGAAACAGAGGACGAGAAATAGAGGGTGAGAAACAGAGGGCGAGAAACCGAGTGGCTGAAACAGAGGGCGAGAAACAGTGGGCGAGAAGCAGAGGGGCTGAAACAGAGGGCGAGAAACAGGGGGCGAGAAACCGAGTGGCTGAAACAGAAGGCGAGAAACAGTGGGCGAGAAGCAGAGGGGCTGAAACAGAGGGCGAGAAACAGGGGGGCTGTAACAGAGGGGCTTAAACAGAAGGGCTGAAACAGAGGGCGAGAAACAGAGGGGCAAGAAACAGAGGGGCTGTAACAGAGGGGCTTAAACAGAGGGGCTGAAACAGAGGGCGAGAAACAGAGTGTGAGAAGCAGAGGGGCTGAAACAATGTGGCTGAAATAGAGGATCTGAAACAGAGGGCGAGAAACAGGGGATCGTAAACAGTGGGCGAGAAGCAGAGGGGCTGAAACAGAGGGCGAGAAACAGAGGGGCTGTTACAGAGGGGCTCAAACAGAGGGGCTGAAACAGAGGGTGAGAAACAGAGTGTGAGAAGCAGAGGGGCTGAAAATGAGGGCGTGAAACGGGGGGTCTGAAACAGAGGGGCTGAAACAGAGGGCGAGATACAGAGGTGCTGAAACAGACGGGTACAAACAGAGGGCGAGAAACAGAGGGGCTGAAGCTGTGGGCGAGAAACAGAGGGGCTGAAAGAGAGGGGGAGAAACAGAGGTCGAGAAACAGTGGGGCTGAAACAGAAGGGCTGAAACCGAGAGGCTGAAACCGAGAGCCTGAAACAGAGGGCGAGAAACAGAGTGTGAGAAGCAGTGGGCGAGAAAAAGAGGGGCTGAAACAGAGGGCGAGAAAAAGCGGGGCTGAAACAGAGGGGGAGAAACAGAGGGGCTGAAACAGTGGGCGAGAAACAGAGCAGCTGAAACAGAGGGGCTGAAACAGAGGGTGAGAAACAGAGGGTGACAAAAAAGAGGGGCTGAAACAGAGGGGCTGAAATTGACGGCGAGATAGAGTGTGCGAGAAACAGAGGATGAGAATCAGAAAGCGAGAAACAGAGCACGAGAAACAGAGGTCGAGGAACAGTGGGGCTGAAACAGAGGGCGAGAAACAGTGGAGTTGAAACAGAGGGGCTGAAACAGAGGGGGAGAAACAGAGAGCGAGAAAAAATGGGGTTGAAACAGAGGGGCTGAAACAGAGGGGGAGAAACAGACAGCGAGAAACAGAGGACATGAAACAGAGGGGCTGAAACACGGGCTGATACAGTGGGCGAGAAACAGAGCAGCTGAAACAGAGGGCGAGAAACAGAGGGTGACAAACAAGAGGGGCTGATACAGAGGGCGAGAAACAGAGTGGCTGCAACAGAGTGGCTGAAAAAGAGGGGCGGAGACAGAGGGTGAGAAACAGAGGGGGAGAAACAGAGGGGCTGAAACAGAGCGGCTCAAACAAAGGGCGAGAAACAGAGTGCGAGAAACAGAGTGCGAGAAGCAGAGGGGCTGAAACAGAGGGGGAGAAATAGAGGGCGAGAAACAGTGGGGCTGAAGCTGTGGGTGAGAAACAGAGGGGCTGAAACAGCGGGTGAGAAGCAGAAGGGCTGAAACAGAGGGGCTGAAACAGAGGGTGAGAAACAGAGGGGCTGAAACTGAGGGTGAGTAACAGAGGGCGAGAAACAGTGGGGCTGAAACAGACAGCGAGAAACAGAGGACAAGAAACAGAATGGCAGAAACAGAGGGGCTGAAACAGTGGGCGAGAAACAGAGCAGCTGAAACAGAGGGGCTGAAACAGAGGGCGACAAACAGAGGGTGACAAATAAGAGGGGCTGAAACAGAGGGGCTGAAATTGACGGCGAGAAACAGAGGGCGAGAAACAGTGGGTGAGAATCAGAAAGCGAGAAACAGCGCGAGAAACAGAGGGCGAGAAACAGAGTGGCTGAAACAGAGGGCGAGAAACAGAGGGCAAGAGGCAGAGGGGCTGAAACAGTGGGCGAGAAGCAGAAGGGCTGAAACAGAGGGGCTGAAACAGAGGGGCAGAAACAGTGGGCGAGATACAGAGGGGCTGAAACAGAGGGTGAGAAACAGAGGGGCTGAAACAGAGGGCGAGAAGCAGAGGGACTGAAACAGAATGGCTGAAACAGAGGGCGAGAAACAGAGGGGCTGAAACAGAGGTCGAGAAACAGAATACGAGAAGCAGAGTGGCTGAAACAGAGGGGGAGAAATAGAGGGCAGGAAACAGTGGGGCTGAAACAGAGGGGCTCAAACAGAGGGCGAGAAACAGAGTGCAAGAAGCAGAGGGTCTGAAGCTGTGGGCGAGAAACAGAGGGGCTGAAACAGAGGGGGAGAAACAGAGGTCGAGAAACAGTGGGGCTGAAACAGAAGGGCTGAAACAGAAGGGCTGAAACAGAGAGGCTGAAACAGAGGGCGAGAAACAGAGTGCGAGAAGCAGTGGGCGACAAACAGAGGGGCTGAAACAGTGGGCGAGAAACAGAGTGGCTGCAACAGAGGGCCAGAAACAGAGTGCGAGAAGCAGTGGGCGAGAGAAAGAGGGGATGAAACAAAGGGGCTGAAACAGTGGGCGAGAAACAGAGGGTCTGAAACAGAGGGCGAGAAAAAGAGGGTGAGAAACAGCGGGGCTGAAACTGAGGGACAGAAGCAGAGGGGCTGAAACTGAGGGACAGGAACAGAGGGGCTGAAACAGAGGGCGAGAAACAGAGGGTGAGAAACAGAGGGGCTGAAACAGAGGGGCTGAAACAGAGGGGCTCAAACAAAGGGCGAAAAACAGAGGGCGAGAAACAGAGTGCGAGAAGCATAGGGGCTGAAACAGAGGGGCTCAAACTAAGGGCGAGAAATAGAGGGCGAGAAACAAAGTACGAGAAGCAGAGGGGCTGAAACTGAGGGCGAGAAACAGATGGGGTGAAACAGAGGGGCTCAAACAGAGGGGCTGCAACAGAGGGGCTGAAACAGAGGGGGAGAAACAGAGGGCAAGAAACAGAGGGGCTGAAACAGAGGGGCTCAAACAGAGGGGCTGAAACAGAGGGTGAGAAACAGAGGGCGAGAAACAGAGGGGGAGAAACAGAGGGGCTGAAACAGAGCGGCTCAAACAAAGGGCGAGAAACAGAGAGCGAGAAGCAGAGGGGCTGAAACAGAGGGCGAGAAACAGAGGGCGAGAAACAGAGTGCGAGAAGCAGAGGGGCTGAAACAGAGGGGGAGAAATAGAGGGCGAGAAACAGTGGGGCTGAAACAGAGGGGCTCAAACAGAGGGCCAGAAACAGAGTGCAAGAAGCAGAGGGGCTGAAGCTGTGGGCGAGAAACAGAGGGGCTGAAACAGCGGGTGAGAAGCAGAAGGGCTGAAACCGAGGGGCTGAAACAGAGGGGCTGAAACAGAGGGTGAGAAACAGAGGGGCTGAAACAGAGGGTGAGTAACAGAGGGCGAGAAACAGTGGGGCTGAAACAGACAGCGAGAAACAGAGGACAAGAAACAGAAGGGCAGAAACAGAGGGGCTGAAACAGTGGGCGAGAAACAGAGCAGCTGAAACAGAGGGGCTGAAACAGAGGGCGACAAACAGAGGGTGACAAATAAGAGGGGCTGAAACAGAGGGGCTGAAATTGACAGCGAGAAACAGAGGGCGAGAAACAGTGGATGAGAATCAGAAAGCGAGAAACAGCGCGAGAAACAGAGGTCGAGAAACAGTGGGGCTGAAACAGAGGACGAGAAATAGAGGGTGAGAAACAGAGGGCGAGAAACTGAGTGGCTGAAACAGAGGGCGAGAAACAGTGGGCGAGAAGCAGAGGGGCTGAAACAGAGGGCGAGAAACAGGGGGCGAGAAACCGAGTGGCTGAAACAGAGGGCGAGAAACAGTGGGCGAGAAGCAGAGGGGCTGAAACAGAGGGCGAGAAACAGGGGGGCTGTAATAGAGGGGCTTAAACAGAAGGGCTGAAACAGAGGGCGAGAAACAGAGGGGCAAGAAACAGAGGGGCTGTAACAGAGGGGCTTAAACAGAGGGGCTGAAACAGAGGGCGAGAAACAGAGTGTGAGAAGCAGAGGGGCTGAAACAATGTGGCTGAAATAGAGGATCTGAAACAGAGGGCGAGAAACAGGGGATCGTAAACAGTGGGCGAGAAGCAGAGGGGCTGAAACAGAGGGCGAGAAACAGAGGGGCTGTTACAGAGGGGCTCAAACAGAGGGGCTGAAACAGAGGGTGAGAAACAGAGTGTGAGAAGCAGAGGGGCTGAAAATGAGGGCGTGAAACGGGGGGTCTGAAACAGAGGGGCTGAAACAGAGGGCGAGATACAGAGGTGCTGAAACAGACGGGTACAAACAGAGGGCGAGAAACAGAGGGGCTGAAGCTGTGGGCGAGAAACAGAGGGGCTGAAAGAGAGGGGGAGAAACAGAGGTCGAGAAACAGTGGGGCTGAAACAGAAGGGCTGAAACCGAGAGGCTGAAACCGAGAGCCTGAAACAGAGGGCGAGAAACAGAGTGTGAGAAGCAGTGGGCGAGAAAAAGAGGGGCTGAAACAGAGGGCGAGAAAAAGCAGGGCTGAAACAGAGGGGGAGAAACAGAGGGGCTGAAACAGTGGGCGAGAAACAGAGCAGCTGAAACAGAGGGGCTGAAACAGAGGGTGAGAAACAGAGGGTGACAAAAAAGAGGGGCTGAAACAGAGGGGCTGAAATTGACGGCGAGATAGAGTGTGCGAGAAACAGAGGATGAGAATCAGAAAGCGAGAAACAGAGCACGAGAAACAGAGGTCGAGGAACAGTGGGGCTGAAACAGAGGGCGAGAAACAGTGGAGTTGAAACAGAGGGGCTGAAACAGAGGGGGAGAAACAGAGAGCGAGAAAAAATGGGGTTGAAACAGAGGGGCTGAAACAGAGGGGGAGAAACAGACAGCGAGAAACAGAGGACATGAAACAGAGGGGCTGAAACACGGGCTGATACAGTGGGCGAGAAACAGAGCAGCTGAAACAGAGGGCGAGAAACAGAGGGTGACAAACAAGAGGGGCTGATACAGAGGGCGAGAAACAGAGTGGCTGCAACAGAGTGGCTGAAAAAGAGGGGCGGAGACAGAGGGTGAGAAACAGAGGGGGAGAAACAGAGGGGCTGAAACAGAGCGGCTCAAACAAAGGGCGAGAAACAGAGTGCGAGAAACAGAGTGCGAGAAGCAGAGGGGCTGAAACAGAGGGGGAGAAATAGAGGGCGAGAAACAGTGGGGCTGAAGCTGTGGGCGAGAAACAGAGGGGCTGAAACAGCGGGTGAGAAGCAGAAGGGCTGAAACAGAGGGGCTGAAACAGAGGGGCTGAAACAGAGGGTGAGAAACAGAGGGGCTGAAACTGAGGGTGAGTAACAGAGGGCGAGAAACAGTGGGGCTGAAACAGACAGCGAGAAACAGAGGACAAGAAACAGAATGGCAGAAACAGAGGGGCTGAAACAGTGGGCGAGAAACAGAGCAGCTGAAACAGAGGGGCTGAAACAGAGGGCGACAAACAGAGGGTGACAAATAAGAGGGGCTGAAACAGAGGGGCTGAAATTGACGGCGAGAAACAGAGGGCGAGAAACAGTGGGTGAGAATCAGAAAGCGAGAAACAGCGCGAGAAACAGAGGGCGAGAAACAGAGTGGCTGAAACAGAGGGCGAGAAACAGAGGGCAAGAGGCAGAGGGGCTGAAACAGTGGGCGAGAAGCAGAAGGGCTGAAACAGAGGGGCTGAAACAGAGGGGCAGAAACAGTGGGCGAGATACAGAGGGGCTGAAACAGAGGGTGAGAAACAGAGGGGCTGAAACAGAGGGCGAGAAGCAGAGGGACTGAAACAGAAGGGCTGAAACAGAGGGCGAGAAACAGAGGGGCTGAAACAGAGGTCGAGAAACAGAATACGAGAAGCAGAGTGGCTGAAACAGAGGGGGAGAAATAGAGGGCAGGAAACAGTGGGGCTGAAACAGAGGGGCTCAAACAGAGGGCGAGAAACAGAGTGCAAGAAGCAGAGGGTCTGAAGCTGTGGGCGAGAAACAGAGGGGCTGAAACAGAGGGGGAGAAACAGAGGTCGAGAAACAGTGGGGCTGAAACAGAAGGGCTGAAACAGAAGGGCTGAAACAGAGAGGCTGAAACAGAGGGCGAGAAACAGAGTGCGAGAAGCAGTGGGCGACAAACAGAGGGGCTGAAACAGTGGGCGAGAAACAGAGTGGCTGCAACAGAGGGCCAGAAACAGAGTGCGAGAAGCAGTGGGCGAGAGAAAGAGGGGATGAAACAAAGGGGCTGAAACAGTGGGCGAGAAACAGAGGGTCTGAAACAGAGGGCGAGAAAAAGAGGGTGAGAAACAGCGGGGCTGAAACTGAGGGACAGAAGCAGAGGGGCTGAAACTGAGGGACAGGAACAGAGGGGCTGAAACAGAGGGCGAGAAACAGAGGGCGAGAAACAGAGGGGCTGAAACAGAGGGGCTCAAACAAAGGGCGAAAAACAGAGGGCGAGAAACAGAGTGCGAGAAGCATAGGGGCTGAAACAGAGGGGCTCAAACTAAGGGCGAGAAATAGAGGGCGAGAAACAAAGTACGAGAAGCAGAGGGGCTGAAACTGAGGGCGAGAAACAGATGGGGTGAAACAGAGGGGCTCAAACAGAGGGGCTGCAACAGAGGGGCTGAAACAGAGGGGGAGAAACAGAGGGCAAGAAACAGAGGGGCTGAAACAGAGGGGCTCAAACAGAGGGGCTGAAACAGAGGGTGAGAAACAGAGGGCGAGAAACAGAGGGGGAGAAACAGAGGGGCTGAAACAGAGCGGCTCAAACAAAGGGCGAGAAACAGAGAGCGAGAAGCAGAGGGGCTGAAACAGAGGGCGAGAAACAGAGGGCGAGAAACAGAGTGCGAGAAGCAGAGGGGCTGAAACAGAGGGGGAGAAATAGAGGGCGAGAAACAGTGGGGCTGAAACAGAGGGGCTCAAACAGAGGGCCAGAAACAGAGTGCAAGAAGCAGAGGGGCTGAAGCTGTGGGCGAGAAACAGAGGGGCTGAAACAGCGGGTGAGAAGCAGAAGGGCTGAAACCGAGGGGCTGAAACAGAGGGTGAGAAACAGAGGGGCTGAAACAGAGGGTGAGTAACAGAGGGCGAGAAACAGTGGGGCTGAAACAGACAGCGAGAAACAGAGGACAAGAAACAGAAGGGCAGAAACAGAGGGGCTGAAACAGTGGGCGAGAAACAGAGCAGCTGAAACAGAGGGGCTGAAACAGAGGGCGACAAACAGAGGGTGACAAATAAGAGGGGCTGAAACAGAGGGGCTGAAATTGACAGCGAGAAACAGAGGGCGAGAAACAGTGGATGAGAATCAGAAAGCGAGAAACAGCGCGAGAAACAGAGGTCGAGAAACAGTGGGGCTGAAACAGAGGACGAGAAATAGAGGGTGAGAAACAGAGGGCGAGAAACCGAGTGGCTGAAACAGAGGGCGAGAAACAGTGGGCGAGAAGCAGAGGGGCTGAAACAGAGGGCGAGAAACAGGGGGCGAGAAACCGAGTGGCTGAAACAGAGGGCGAGAAACAGTGGGCGAGAAGCAGAGGGGCTGAAACAGAGGGCGAGAAACAGGGGGGCTGTAACAGAGGGGCTTAAACAGAAGGGCTGAAACAGAGGGCGAGAAACAGAGGGGCAAGAAACAGAGGGGCTGTAACAGAGGGGCTTAAACAGAGGGGCTGAAACAGAGGGCGAGAAACAGAGTGTGAGAAGCAGAGGGGCTGAAACAATGTGGCTGAAATAGAGGATCTGAAACAGAGGGCGAGAAACAGGGGATCGTAAACAGTGGGCGAGAAACAGGGGGGCTGTAACAGAGGGGCTTAAACAGAAGGGCTGAAACAGAGGGCGAGAAACAGAGGGGCAAGAAACAGAGGGGCTGTTACAGAGGGGCTCAAACAGAGGGGCTGAAACAGAGGGTGAGAAACAGAGTGTGAGAAGCAGAGGGGCTGAAAATGAGGGCGTGAAACGGGGGGTCTGAAACAGAGGGGCTGAAACAGAGGGCGAGATACAGAGGTGCTGAAACAGACGGGTACAAACAGAGGGCGAGAAACAGAGGGGCTGAAGCTGTGGGCGAGAAACAGAGGGGCTGAAAGAGAGGGGGAGAAACAGAGGTCGAGAAACAGTGGGGCTGAAACAGAAGGGCTGAAACCGAGAGGCTGAAACCGAGAGCCTGAAACAGAGGGCGAGAAACAGAGTGTGAGAAGCAGTGGGCGAGAAAAAGAGGGGCTGAAACAGAGGGCGAGAAAAAGCGGGGCTGAAACAGAGGGGGAGAAACAGAGGGGCTGAAACAGTGGGCGAGAAACAGAGCAGCTGAAACAGAGGGGCTGAAACAGAGGGTGAGAAACAGAGGGTGACAAAAAAGAGGGGCTGAAACAGAGGGGCTGAAATTGACGGCGAGATAGAGTGTGCGAGAAACAGAGGATGAGAATCAGAAAGCGAGAAACAGAGCACGAGAAACAGAGGTCGAGGAACAGTGGGGCTGAAACAGAGGGCGAGAAACAGTGGAGTTGAAACAGAGGGGCTGAAACAGAGGGGGAGAAACAGAGAGCGAGAAAAAATGGGGTTGAAACAGAGGGGCTGAAACAGAGGGGGAGAAACAGACAGCGAGAAACAGAGGACATGAAACAGAGGGGCTGAAACACGGGCTGATACAGTGGGCGAGAAACAGAGCAGCTGAAACAGAGGGCGAGAAACAGAGGGTGACAAACAAGAGGGGCTGATACAGAGGGCGAGAAACAGAGTGGCTGCAACAGAGTGGCTGAAAAAGAGGGGCGGAGACAGAGGGTGAGAAACAGAGGGGGAGAAACAGAGGGGCTGAAACAGAGCGGCTCAAACAAAGGGCGAGAAACAGAGTGCGAGAAATAGAGTGCGAGAAGCAGAGGGGCTGAAACAGAGGGGGAGAAATAGAGGGCGAGAAACAGTGGGGCTGAAGCTGTGGGTGAGAAACAGAGGGGCTGAAACAGCGGGTGAGAAGCAGAAGGGCTGAAACAGAGGGGCTGAAACAGAGGGTGAGAAACAGAGGGGCTGAAACTGAGGGTGAGTAACAGAGGGCGAGAAACAGTGGGGCTGAAACAGACAGCGAGAAACAGAGGACAAGAAACAGAATGGCAGAAACAGAGGGGCTGAAACAGTGGGCGAGAAACAGAGCAGCTGAAACAGAGGGGCTGAAACAGAGGGCGACAAACAGAGGGTGACAAATAAGAGGGGCTGAAACAGAGGGGCTGAAATTGACGGCGAGAAACAGAGGGCGAGAAACAGTGGGTGAGAATCAGAAAGCGAGAAACAGCGCGAGAAACAGAGGGCGAGAAACAGAGTGGCTGAAACAGAGGGCGAGAAACAGAGGGCAAGAGGCAGAGGGGCTGAAACAGTGGGCGAGAAGCAGAAGGGCTGAAACAGAGGGGCTGAAACAGAGGGGCAGAAACAGTGGGCGAGATACAGAGGGGCTGAAACAGAGGGTGAGAAACAGAGGGGCTGAAACAGAGGGCGAGAAGCAGAGGGACTGAAACAGAATGGCTGAAACAGAGGGCGAGAAACAGAGGGGCTGAAACAGAGGTCGAGAAACAGAATACGAGAAGCAGAGTGGCTGAAACAGAGGGGGAGAAATAGAGGGCAGGAAACAGTGGGGCTGAAACAGAGGGGCTCAAACAGAGGGCGAGAAACAGAGTGCAAGAAGCAGAGGGTCTGAAGCTGTGGGCGAGAAACAGAGGGGCTGAAACAGAGGGGGAGAAACAGAGGTCGAGAAACAGTGGGGCTGAAACAGAAGGGCTGAAACAGAAGGGCTGAAACAGAGAGGCTGAAACAGAGGGCGAGAAACAGAGTGCGAGAAGCAGTGGGCGACAAACAGAGGGGCTGAAACAGTGGGCGAGAAACAGAGTGGCTGCAACTGAGGGCCAGAAACAGAGTGCGAGAAGCAGTGGGCGAGAGAAAGAGGGGATGAAACAAAGGGGCTGAAACAGTGGGCGAGAAACAGAGGGTCTGAAACAGAGGGCGAGAAAAAGAGGGTGAGAAACAGCGGGGCTGAAACTGAGGGACAGAAGCAGAGGGGCTGAAACTGAGGGACAGGAACAGAGGGGCTGAAACAGAGGGCGAGAAACAGAGGGTGAGAAACAGAGGGGCTGAAACAGAGGGGCTGAAACAGAGGGGCTCAAACAAAGGGCGAAAAACAGAGGGCGAGAAACAGAGTGCGAGAAGCATAGGGGCTGAAACAGAGGGGCTCAAACTAAGGGCGAGAAATAGAGGGCGAGAAACAAAGTACGAGAAGCAGAGGGGCTGAAAATGAGGGCGAGAAACAGATGGGGTGAAACAGAGGGGCTCAAACAGAGGGGCTGCAACAGAGGGGCTGAAACAGAGGGGGAGAAACAGAGGGCAAGAAACAGAGGGGCTGAAACAGAGGGGCTCAAACAGAGGGGCTGAAACAGAGGGTGAGAAACAGAGGGCGAGAAACAGAGGGGGAGAAACAGAGGGGCTGAAACAGAGCGGCTCAAACAAAGGGCGAGAAACAGAGAGCGAGAAGCAGAGGGGCTGAAACAGAGGGCGAGAAACAGAGGGCGAGAAACAGAGTGCGAGAAGCAGAGGGGCTGAAACAGAGGGGGAGAAATAGAGGGCGAGAAACAGTGGGGCTGAAACAGAGGGGCTCAAACAGAGGGCCAGAAACAGAGTGCAAGAAGCAGAGGGGCTGAAGCTGTGGGCGAGAAACAGAGGGGCTGAAACAGCGGGTGAGAAGCAGAAGGGCTGAAACCGAGGGGCTGAAACAGAGGGGCTGAAACAGAGGGTGAGAAACAGAGGGGCTGAAACAGAGGGTGAGTAACAGAGGGCGAGAAACAGTGGGGCTGAAACAGACAGCGAGAAACAGAGGACAAGAAACAGAAGGGCAGAAACAGAGGGGCTGAAACAGTGGGCGAGAAACAGAGCAGCTGAAACAGAGGGGCTGAAACAGAGGGCGACAAACAGAGGGTGACAAATAAGAGGGGCTGAAACAGAGGGGCTGAAATTGACAGCGAGAAACAGAGGGCGAGAAACAGTGGATGAGAATCAGAAAGCGAGAAACAGCGCGAGAAACAGAGGTCGAGAAACAGTGGGGCTGAAACAGAGGACGAGAAATAGAGGGTGAGAAACAGAGGGCGAGAAACTGAGTGGCTGAAACAGAGGGCGAGAAACAGTGGGCGAGAAGCAGAGGGGCTGAAACAGAGGGCGAGAAACAGGGGGCGAGAAACCGAGTGGCTGAAACAGAGGGCGAGAAACAGTGGGCGAGAAGCAGAGGGGCTGAAACAGAGGGCGAGAAACAGGGGGGCTGTAACAGAGGGGCTTAAACAGAAGGGCTGAAACAGAGGGCGAGAAACAGAGGGGCAAGAAACAGAGGGGCTGTAACAGAGGGGCTTAAACAGAGGGGCTGAAACAGAGGGCGAGAAACAGAGTGTGAGAAGCAGAGGGGCTGAAACAATGTGGCTGAAATAGAGGATCTGAAACAGAGGGCGAGAAACAGGGGATCGTAAACAGTGGGCGAGAAGCAGAGGGGCTGAAACAGAGGGCGAGAAACAGAGGGGCTGTTACAGAGGGGCTCAAACAGAGGGGCTGAAACAGAGGGTGAGAAACAGAGTGTGAGAAGCAGAGGGGCTGAAAATGAGGGCGTGAAACGGGGGGTCTGAAACAGAGGGGCTGAAACAGAGGGCGAGATACAGAGGTGCTGAAACAGACGGGTACAAACAGAGGGCGAGAAACAGAGGGGCTGAAGCTGTGGGCGAGAAACAGAGGGGCTGAAAGAGAGGGGGAGAAACAGAGGTCGAGAAACAGTGGGGCTGAAACAGAAGGGCTGAAACCGAGAGGCTGAAACCGAGAGCCTGAAACAGAGGGCGAGAAACAGAGTGTGAGAAGCAGTGGGCGAGAAAAAGAGGGGCTGAAACAGAGGGCGAGAAAAAGCGGGGCTGAAACAGAGGGGGAGAAACAGAGGGGCTGAAACAGTGGGCGAGAAACAGAGCAGCTGAAACAGAGGGGCTGAAACAGAGGGTGAGAAACAGAGGGTGACAAAAAAGAGGGGCTGAAACAGAGGGGCTGAAATTGACGGCGAGATAGAGTGTGCGAGAAACAGAGGATGAGAATCAGAAAGCGAGAAACAGAGCACGAGAAACAGAGGTCGAGGAACAGTGGGGCTGAAACAGAGGGCGAGAAACAGTGGAGTTGAAACAGAGGGGCTGAAACAGAGGGGGAGAAACAGAGAGCGAGAAAAAATGGGGTTGAAACAGAGGGGCTGAAACAGAGGGGGAGAAACAGACAGCGAGAAACAGAGGACATGAAACAGAGGGGCTGAAACACGGGCTGATACAGTGGGCGAGAAACAGAGCAGCTGAAACAGAGGGCGAGAAACAGAGGGTGACAAACAAGAGGGGCTGATACAGAGGGCGAGAAACAGAGTGGCTGCAACAGAGTGGCTGAAAAAGAGGGGCGGAGACAGAGGGTGAGAAACAGAGGGGGAGAAACAGAGGGGCTGAAACAGAGCGGCTCAAACAAAGGGCGAGAAACAGAGTGCGAGAAACAGAGTGCGAGAAGCAGAGGGGCTGAAACAGAGGGGGAGAAATAGAGGGCGAGAAACAGTGGGGCTGAAGCTGTGGGCGAGAAACAGAGGGGCTGAAACAGCGGGTGAGAAGCAGAAGGGCTGAAACAGAGGGGCTGAAACAGAGGGGCTGAAACAGAGGGTGAGAAACAGAGGGGCTGAAACTGAGGGTGAGTAACAGAGGGCGAGAAACAGTGGGGCTGAAACAGACAGCGAGAAACAGAGGACAAGAAACAGAATGGCAGAAACAGAGGGGCTGAAACAGTGGGCGAGAAACAGAGCAGCTGAAACAGAGGGGCTGAAACAGAGGGCGACAAACAGAGGGTGACAAATAAGAGGGGCTGAAACAGAGGGGCTGAAATTGACGGCGAGAAACAGAGGGCGAGAAACAGTGGGTGAGAATCAGAAAGCGAGAAACAGCGCGAGAAACAGAGGGCGAGAAACAGAGTGGCTGAAACAGAGGGCGAGAAACAGAGGGCAAGAGGCAGAGGGGCTGAAACAGTGGGCGAGAAGCAGAAGGGCTGAAACAGAGGGGCTGAAACAGAGGGGCAGAAACAGTGGGCGAGATACAGAGGGGCTGAAACAGAGGGTGAGAAACAGAGGGGCTGAAACAGAGGGCGAGAAGCAGAGGGACTGAAACAGAAGGGCTGAAACAGAGGGCGAGAAACAGAGGGGCTGAAACAGAGGTCGAGAAACAGAATACGAGAAGCAGAGTGGCTGAAACAGAGGGGGAGAAATAGAGGGCAGGAAACAGTGGGGCTGAAACAGAGGGGCTCAAACAGAGGGCGAGAAACAGAGTGCAAGAAGCAGAGGGTCTGAAGCTGTGGGCGAGAAACAGAGGGGCTGAAACAGAGGGGGAGAAACAGAGGTCGAGAAACAGTGGGGCTGAAACAGAAGGGCTGAAACAGAAGGGCTGAAACAGAGAGGCTGAAACAGAGGGCGAGAAACAGAGTGCGAGAAGCAGTGGGCGACAAACAGAGGGGCTGAAACAGTGGGCGAGAAACAGAGTGGCTGCAACAGAGGGCCAGAAACAGAGTGCGAGAAGCAGTGGGCGAGAGAAAGAGGGGATGAAACAAAGGGGCTGAAACAGTGGGCGAGAAACAGAGGGTCTGAAACAGAGGGCGAGAAAAAGAGGGTGAGAAACAGCGGGGCTGAAACTGAGGGACAGAAGCAGAGGGGCTGAAACTGAGGGACAGGAACAGAGGGGCTGAAACAGAGGGCGAGAAACAGAGGGCGAGAAACAGAGGGGCTGAAACAGAGGGGCTGAAACAGAGGGGCTCAAACAAAGGGCGAAAAACAGAGGGCGAGAAACAGAGTGCGAGAAGCATAGGGGCTGAAACAGAGGGGCTCAAACTAAGGGCGAGAAATAGAGGGCGAGAAACAAAGTACGAGAAGCAGAGGGGCTGAAACTGAGGGCGAGAAACAGATGGGGTGAAACAGAGGGGCTCAAACAGAGGGGCTGCAACAGAGGGGCTGAAACAGAGGGGGAGAAACAGAGGGCAAGAAACAGAGGGGCTGAAACAGAGGGGCTCAAACAGAGGGGCTGAAACAGAGGGTGAGAAACAGAGGGCGAGAAACAGAGGGGGAGAAACAGAGGGGCTGAAACAGAGCGGCTCAAACAAAGGGCGAGAAACAGAGAGCGAGAAGCAGAGGGGCTGAAACAGAGGGCGAGAAACAGAGGGCGAGAAACAGAGTGCGAGAAGCAGAGGGGCTGAAACAGAGGGGGAGAAATAGAGGGCGAGAAACAGTGGGGCTGAAACAGAGGGGCTCAAACAGAGGGCCAGAAACAGAGTGCAAGAAGCAGAGGGGCTGAAGCTGTGGGCGAGAAACAGAGGGGCTGAAACAGCGGGTGAGAAGCAGAAGGGCTGAAACCGAGGGGCTGAAACAGAGGGGCTGAAACAGAGGGTGAGAAACAGAGGGGCTGAAACAGAGGGTGAGTAACAGAGGGCGAGAAACAGTGGGGCTGAAACAGACAGCGAGAAACAGAGGACAAGAAACAGAAGGGCAGAAACAGAGGGGCTGAAACAGTGGGCGAGAAACAGAGCAGCTGAAACAGAGGGGCTGAAACAGAGGGCGACAAACAGAGGGTGACAAATAAGAGGGGCTGAAACAGAGGGGCTGAAATTGACAGCGAGAAACAGAGGGCGAGAAACAGTGGATGAGAATCAGAAAGCGAGAAACAGCGCGAGAAACAGAGGTCGAGAAACAGTGGGGCTGAAACAGAGGACGAGAAATAGAGGGTGAGAAACAGAGGGCGAGAAACCGAGTGGCTGAAACAGAGGGCGAGAAACAGTGGGCGAGAAGCAGAGGGGCTGAAACAGAGGGCGAGAAACAGGGGGCGAGAAACCGAGTGGCTGAAACAGAGGGCGAGAAACAGTGGGCGAGAAGCAGAGGGGCTGAAACAGAGGGCGAGAAACAGGGGGGCTGTAACAGAGGGGCTTAAACAGAAGGGCTGAAACAGAGGGCGAGAAACAGAGGGGCAAGAAACAGAGGGGCTGTAACAGAGGGGCTTAAACAGAGGGGCTGAAACAGAGGGCGAGAAACAGAGTGTGAGAAGCAGAGGGGCTGAAACAATGTGGCTGAAATAGAGGATCTGAAACAGAGGGCGAGAAACAGGGGATCGTAAACAGTGGGCGAGAAGCAGAGGGGCTGAAACAGAGGGCGAGAAACAGAGGGGCTGTTACAGAGGGGCTCAAACAGAGGGGCTGAAACAGAGGGTGAGAAACAGAGTGTGAGAAGCAGAGGGGCTGAAAATGAGGGCGTGAAACGGGGGGTCTGAAACAGAGGGGCTGAAACAGAGGGCGAGATACAGAGGTGCTGAAACAGACGGGTACAAACAGAGGGCGAGAAACAGAGGGGCTGAAGCTGTGGGCGAGAAACAGAGGGGCTGAAAGAGAGGGGGAGAAACAGAGGTCGAGAAACAGTGGGGCTGAAACAGAAGGGCTGAAACCGAGAGGCTGAAACCGAGAGCCTGAAACAGAGGGCGAGAAACAGAGTGTGAGAAGCAGTGGGCGAGAAAAAGAGGGGCTGAAACAGAGGGCGAGAAAAAGCGGGGCTGAAACAGAGGGGGAGAAACAGAGGGGCTGAAACAGTGGGCGAGAAACAGAGCAGCTGAAACAGAGGGGCTGAAACAGAGGGTGAGAAACAGAGGGTGACAAAAAAGAGGGGCTGAAACAGAGGGGCTGAAATTGACGGCGAGATAGAGTGTGCGAGAAACAGAGGATGAGAATCAGAAAGCGAGAAACAGAGCACGAGAAACAGAGGTCGAGGAACAGTGGGGCTGAAACAGAGGGCGAGAAACAGTGGAGTTGAAACAGAGGGGCTGAAACAGAGGGGGAGAAACAGAGAGCGAGAAAAAATGGGGTTGAAACAGAGGGGCTGAAACAGAGGGGGAGAAACAGACAGCGAGAAACAGAGGACATGAAACAGAGGGGCTGAAACACGGGCTGATACAGTGGGCGAGAAACAGAGCAGCTGAAACAGAGGGCGAGAAACAGAGGGTGACAAACAAGAGGGGCTGATACAGAGGGCGAGAAACAGAGTGGCTGCAACAGAGTGGCTGAAAAAGAGGGGCGGAGACAGAGGGTGAGAAACAGAGGGGGAGAAACAGAGGGGCTGAAACAGAGCGGCTCAAACAAAGGGCGAGAAACAGAGTGCGAGAAACAGAGTGCGAGAAGCAGAGGGGCTGAAACAGAGGGGGAGAAATAGAGGGCGAGAAACAGTGGGGCTGAAGCTGTGGGCGAGAAACAGAGGGGCTGAAACAGCGGGTGAGAAGCAGAAGGGCTGAAACAGAGGGGCTGAAACAGAGGGGCTGAAACAGAGGGTGAGAAACAGAGGGGCTGAAACTGAGGGTGAGTAACAGAGGGCGAGAAACAGTGGGGCTGAAACAGACAGCGAGAAACAGAGGACAAGAAACAGAATGGCAGAAACAGAGGGGCTGAAACAGTGGGCGAGAAACAGAGCAGCTGAAACAGAGGGGCTGAAACAGAGGGCGACAAACAGAGGGTGACAAATAAGAGGGGCTGAAACAGAGGGGCTGAAATTGACGGCGAGAAACAGAGGGCGAGAAACAGTGGGTGAGAATCAGAAAGCGAGAAACAGCGCGAGAAACAGAGGGCGAGAAACAGAGTGGCTGAAACAGAGGGCGAGAAACAGAGGGCAAGAGGCAGAGGGGCTGAAACAGTGGGCGAGAAGCAGAAGGGCTGAAACAGAGGGGCTGAAACAGAGGGGCAGAAACAGTGGGCGAGATACAGAGGGGCTGAAACAGAGGGTGAGAAACAGAGGGGCTGAAACAGAGGGCGAGAAGCAGAGGGACTGAAACAGAAGGGCTGAAACAGAGGGCGAGAAACAGAGGGGCTGAAACAGAGGTCGAGAAACAGAATACGAGAAGCAGAGTGGCTGAAACAGAGGGGGAGAAATAGAGGGCAGGAAACAGTGGGGCTGAAACAGAGGGGCTCAAACAGAGGGCGAGAAACAGAGTGCAAGAAGCAGAGGGTCTGAAGCTGTGGGCGAGAAACAGAGGGGCTGAAACAGAGGGGGAGAAACAGAGGTCGAGAAACAGTGGGGCTGAAACAGAAGGGCTGAAACAGAAGGGCTGAAACAGAGAGGCTGAAACAGAGGGCGAGAAACAGAGTGCGAGAAGCAGTGGGCGACAAACAGAGGGGCTGAAACAGTGGGCGAGAAACAGAGTGGCTGCAACAGAGGGCCAGAAACAGAGTGCGAGAAGCAGTGGGCGAGAGAAAGAGGGGATGAAACAAAGGGGCTGAAACAGTGGGCGAGAAACAGAGGGTCTGAAACAGAGGGCGAGAAAAAGAGGGTGAGAAACAGCGGGGCTGAAACTGAGGGACAGAAGCAGAGGGGCTGAAACTGAGGGACAGGAACAGAGGGGCTGAAACAGAGGGCGAGAAACAGAGGGCGAGAAACAGAGGGGCTGAAACAGAGGGGCTGAAACAGAGGGGCTCAAACAAAGGGCGAAAAACAGAGGGCGAGAAACAGAGTGCGAGAAGCATAGGGGCTGAAACAGAGGGGCTCAAACTAAGGGCGAGAAATAGAGGGCGAGAAACAAAGTACGAGAAGCAGAGGGGCTGAAACTGAGGGCGAGAAACAGATGGGGTGAAACAGAGGGGCTCAAACAGAGGGGCTGCAACAGAGGGGCTGAAACAGAGGGGGAGAAACAGAGGGCAAGAAACAGAGGGGCTGAAACAGAGGGGCTCAAACAGAGGGGCTGAAACAGAGGGTGAGAAACAGAGGGCGAGAAACAGAGGGGGAGAAACAGAGGGGCTGAAACAGAGCGGCTCAAACAAAGGGCGAGAAACAGAGAGCGAGAAGCAGAGGGGCTGAAACAGAGGGCGAGAAACAGAGGGCGAGAAACAGAGTGCGAGAAGCAGAGGGGCTGAAACAGAGGGGGAGAAATAGAGGGCGAGAAACAGTGGGGCTGAAACAGAGGGGCTCAAACAGAGGGCCAGAAACAGAGTGCAAGAAGCAGAGGGGCTGAAGCTGTGGGCGAGAAACAGAGGGGCTGAAACAGCGGGTGAGAAGCAGAAGGGCTGAAACCGAGGGGCTGAAACAGAGGGGCTGAAACAGAGGGTGAGAAACAGAGGGGCTGAAACAGAGGGTGAGTAACAGAGGGCGAGAAACAGTGGGGCTGAAACAGACAGCGAGAAACAGAGGACAAGAAACAGAAGGGCAGAAACAGAGGGGCTGAAACAGTGGGCGAGAAACAGAGCAGCTGAAACAGAGGGGCTGAAACAGAGGGCGACAAACAGAGGGTGACAAATAAGAGGGGCTGAAACAGAGGGGCTGAAATTGACAGCGAGAAACAGAGGGCGAGAAACAGTGGATGAGAATCAGAAAGCGAGAAACAGCGCGAGAAACAGAGGTCGAGAAACAGTGGGGCTGAAACAGAGGACGAGAAATAGAGGGTGAGAAACAGAGGGCGAGAAACCGAGTGGCTGAAACAGAGGGCGAGAAACAGTGGGCGAGAAGCAGAGGGGCTGAAACAGAGGGCGAGAAACAGGGGGCGAGAAACCGAGTGGCTGAAACAGAGGGCGAGAAACAGTGGGCGAGAAGCAGAGGGGCTGAAACAGAGGGCGAGAAACAGGGGGGCTGTAACAGAGGGACTTAAACAGAAGGGCTGAAACAGAGGGCGAGAAACAGAGGGGCAAGAAACAGAGGGGCTGTAACAGAGGGGCTTAAACAGAGGGGCTGAAACAGAGGGCGAGAAACAGAGTGTGAGAAGCAGAGGGGCTGAAACAATGTGGCTGAAATAGAGGATCTGAAACAGAGGGCGAGAAACAGGGGATCGTAAACAGTGGGCGAGAAGCAGAGGGCGAGAAACAGAGGGGCTGTTACAGAGGGGCTCAAACAGAGGGGCTGAAACAGAGGGTGAGAAACAGAGTGTGAGAAGCAGAGGGGCTGAAAATGAGGGCGTGAAACGGGGGGTCTGAAACAGAGGGGCTGAAACAGAGGGCGAGATACAGAGGTGCTGAAACAGACGGGTACAAACAGAGGGCGAGAAACAGAGGGGCTGAAGCTGTGGGCGAGAAACAGAGGGGCTGAAAGAGAGGGGGAGAAACAGAGGTCGAGAAACAGTGGGGCTGAAACAGAAGGGCTGAAACCGAGAGGCTGAAACCGAGAGGCTGAAACAGAGGGCGAGAAACAGAGTGTGAGAAGCAGTGGGCGAGAAAAAGAGGGGCTGAAACAGAGGGCGAGAAAAAGCGGGGCTGAAACAGAGGGGGAGAAACAGAGGGGCTGAAACAGTGGGCGAGAAACAAAGCAGCTGAAACAGAGGGGCTGAAACAGAGGGTGAGAAACAGAGGGTGACAAAAAAGAGGGGCTGAAACAGAGGGGCTGAAATTGACGGCGAGATAGAGTGTGCGAGAAACAGAGGATGAGAATCAGAAAGCGAGAAACAGAGCACGAGAAACAGAGGTCGAGGAACAGTGGGGCTGAAACAGAGGGCGAGAAACAGTGGAGTTGAAACAGAGGGGCTGAAACAAAGGGGGAGAAACAGAGAGCGAGAAAAAATGGGGTTGAAACAGAGGGGCTGAAACAGAGGGGGAGAAACAGACAGCGAGAAACAGAGGACATGAAACAGAGGGGCTGAAACACGGGCTGATACAGTGGGCGAGAAACAGAGCAGCTGAAACAGAGGGCGAGAAACAGAGGGTGACAAACAAGAGGGGCTGATACAGAGGGCGAGAAACAGAGTGGCTGCAACAGAGGGCCAGAAACAGAGTGCGAGAAGCAGTGGGTGAGAAAAAGAGGGGCTGAAACAGAGGGTCTGATACAGTGGGCAAGAAACAGAGGGGCTGAAACAGAGTGGCTGAAAAAGAGGGGCGGAGACAGAGGGCGAGAAACAGAGGGGCTGAAACAGAGGGGGGGAAACAGAGGGTGAGAAACAGAGGGCGAGAAACAGAGGGGCTGAAACAGAAGGGCTCAAGCAGAGGGCGAGAAACAAAGTGCAAGAAGCAGAGGGGCTGAAGCTGTGGGCCAGAAACAGAGGGGCTGAAACAGAGGGGGAGAAACAGCGGTGCGGAAACAGAGGGGCTGAAACTGAGGGCGAGAAACAGAGGGGCTGAAACAGGGGGGAAAACAGAGGGCGAGAAACAGAGGGCGAGAAACAGAGGGGCTGAAACAGAGGGGCTGAAACTGAGGGCGAGAAACAGAGGGGCTGAAACAGGGGGGAAAACAGAGGGCGAGAAACAGAGGGCAAGAAACAGAGGGGCTGAAACTGAGGGCGAGAAACAGAGGGGCTGAAACAGGGGGGAAAACAGAGGGCGAGAAACAGAGGGCGAGAAACAGAGGGGCTGAAACAGAGGGGCTGAAACAGAGGGCGAGAAACAAAGTGCAAGAAGCAGAGGGTCTGAAGCTGTGGGCGAGAAACAGAGGGGCTGAAACTGAGGGTGAGAAACAGAGTGCGAGAAGCAGTGGGCGAGAAAAAGAGGGGATGAAACAAAGGGGCTGTAACAGTGGGCGAGAAACAGAGGGTGAGAAACAGAGGGGCTGAAACAGAAGGACAGAGACAGAGGCCGAGAAACAGAGGGCGAGAAACAGAGGGGCTGAAACAGAGGGGATGAAACAGCGGGCGAGAAGCAGAGTACGAGAAGCAGAGGGTCTGAAACTGAGGGCGAGAAACAGAGGGGCTGAAACAGAGGGTGAGAAACAGAGGGCAAGAAACAGCGCAGCTGAAACAGAGGGCGAGAAACAGTGGGTGACAAAAAAGAGGGGCTGAAACAGAGGGCGAGAAACAGAGTGGCTGCAACAGAGGGCCAGAAACAGAGTGCGAGAAGCAGTGGGCGAGAAAAAGAGGGGATGAAACAAAGGGGCTGTAACAGTGGGCGAGAAACAGAGGGTGAGAAACAGAGGGGCTGAAACAGAAGGACAGAGACAGAGGCCGAGAAACAGAGGGCGAGAAACAGTGGGGCTGAAACAGGGGGCGAGAAACAGAGGGGCTGAAACAGAGGGGATGAAACAGCGGGCGAGAAGCAGAGTACGAGAAGCAGTGGGTCTGAAACTGAGGGCGAGAAAGAGAGGGGCTGAAACAGAGGGTGAGAAACAGAGGGCGAGAAACAGAGTTCGAGAAGCAGCTGGGCTGAAACTGAGGGTGAGAAACAGAGGGGCTCAAACAGAGGGGCTGAAACAGAGGGGGAGAAACAGAGGGCGAGAAACAGAGGGGCTGAAACAGAGGGGGAGAAACAGAGGGCGAGAAACAGAGGGGCTGAAACAGAGGGGGAGAAACAGAGGGCGAGAAACAGAGGGGCTGAAACAGAGGGCGAGAAACAGAGAGCGAGAAACAGAGTGCGAGAAGCAGAGGGGCTGAAACAGAGGGGCTGAAACAGAGGGTGAGAAACAAAGTACGAGAAGCAGAATGGCTGAAACTGAGGGACAGAAACAGAGTAGCTGAAACAGAGGGGGAGAAATAGAGGGCGAGAAACAGTGGGGCTGAAACAGAGGGGCTCAAACAGAGGGCGAGAAACAGTGGGGCTGAAACAGAGGGGCTCAAACAGAGGGCCAGAAACAGAGTGCAAGAAGCAGAGGGGCTGAAGCTGTGGGCGAGAAACAGAGGGGCTGAAACGGAGGGTGAGAAATAGAGGGCGAGAAACAGAGGGGCTGAAACAGAGGGGCTGAAACAGAGGGTGAGAAACAGGGGGCTGAAACAGAGGGTGAGAAACAGAGGGCGAGAAACAGCGGGGCTGAAACAGAGAGGGAGAAACAGACAGCGAGAAACAGAGGACAAGAAACAGAGAGGCAGAAACAGAGGGGCTGAAACAGTGGGCGAGAAACAGAGCAGCTGAAACAGAGGGGCTGAAACAGAGGGCGAGAAGCAGAGGATGAGAATCAGAAAGCGAGAAACAGAGCGCAAGAAACAGAGGTCGAGAAACAGTGGGGCTGAAACAGAGGGCGAGAAACAGAGGGTGAGAAACAGAGGGCGAGAAACAGAGGGGCTGAAACAGGGGGCGAGAAACAGAGGGGCTGAAACAGAGGGGATGAAACAGAGGGTGAGAAGCAGAGTACGAGAAGCAGAGGGTCTGAAACTGAGGGCGAGAAACAGAGGGGCTGAAACAGAGGGTGAGAAACAGAGAGCGAGAAAAAGAGGGGCTGAAACAGAGGGGCTGAAAAAGAGGGCGAGAAACAGAGGGGCTGAAACAGAGGGGCTGAAAAAGAGGGACTGAAACAGAGAATGAGAATCAGAGTGGGAGAAACAGAGGGTGAGAAACAGAAGGTGAGAAACAGCGGGCGATAAACAGAGGGGCTGAAACAGAGGGCGAGAAACAGAGGGAGAGAAACAGAGAATGAGAAGCAGAGGGGCTGAAACTGAGGGCGAGAAACAGAGGGGCTGAAACAGAGGGGGGGAAACAGAGGGTGAGAAACAGAGGGCGAGAAACAGAGGGGCTGAAACAGAGGCGCTCAAGCAGAGGGCGAGAAACAAAGTGCAAGAAGCAGAGGAGCTGAAGCTGTGGGCGAGAAACAGAGGGGCTGAAACAGAGGGGCTCAAACAGAGGGGCTCAAACAGAGGGGCTGAAACAGAGGGGTAGAAACAGAGGGCGAGAAACAGAGGGGGAGAAACAGAGGGCGAGAAACAGAGGGGCTGAAACAGAGGGGCTCAAACAAAGGGCGAGAAGCAGAGTGCGAGAAGCAGAGTGGCTGAAACACAGGGGGAGAAACAGAGGTCGAGAAACAGAGGGGCTGAAACAGAGGGGCTCAAACAGAGGGCGAGAAACAGAGTACGAGAAGCAGCTGGGCGGAAACTGAGGTGGAGAAACTGAGGGGGTGAAACAGAGGGGCTCAAACAGAGGGGCTGAAACAGAGGGGCTGAAACAGAGGGGGAGAAACAGAGAGCGAGAAACAGAGTGGCTGAAACAGAGGGGGAGAAATAGAGGGCAAGAAACAGAGGGGCTGAAACAGAGGGGCTCAAACAGATGGGCTGAAACAGAGGGCGAGAAACAGAGTGCGAGAAGCAGAGGGGCTGAAGCTGTGGGCGAGAAACAGAGGGGCTGAAACAGAGGGCGAGAAGCAGAAGGGATGAAACAGAGGGGGAGAAACAGAGAGCGAGAAACAGAGGGCGAGAAACAGAGGGGCTGAAACAGTGTGCGAGAAACAGAGCAGCTGAAACAGAGGGGCTGGAACAGAGGGTGAGAAACAGAGGGTGAGAAACAGAAGGGCTGAAACAGAGGGGGAGAAACTGAGGTGCTGAAACAGAGGGGCTCAAACAGAGGGGCTGAAAATGAGGGTGAGAAACAGAGGGGCTGAAACAGAGGGTGAGAAACAGAGTACGAGAAGCAGAGGGGCTGAAACTGAGGGTGAGAAACAGAGGGGCTGAAACAAGGGGGCTTAAACAGAGGGGGAGAAACAGAGGGCGAGAAACAGAGGGGCTGAAACAGAGGGGCTCTAACAGAGGGCGAGAAACAAAGTGCAAGAAGCAGAGGGTCTGAAGCTGTGGGCGAGAAACAGAGGGGCTGAAACAGAGGGGGAGAAACAGAGGTCGAGAAACAGAGCAGCTGAAACAGAGGGGCTGAAACAGAGGGGGAGAAACTGAGGGGCTGAAACTGAGGGGCTCAAACAGAGGGGCTGAAACAGAGGGTGAGAAACAGAGGGGCTGAAACAGAGGGTGAGAAACAGAGTACGAGAAGCAGAGGGGCTGAAACTGAGGGTGAGAAACAGAGGGGCTGAAACAAGGGGGCTGAAACAGAGGGGGAGAAACAGAGGGCGAGAAACAGAGGGGCTGAAACAGAGGGGCTGAAACAGAGGGCGAGAAACAAAGTGCAAGAAGCAGAGGGTCTGAAGCTGTGGGCGAGAAACAGAGGGGCTGAAACAGAGGGGGAGAAACAGAGGTCGAGAAACAGAGGGGCTGAAACTGAGGGTGAGAAACAGAGGGGCTGAAACAAGGGGGCTGAAACAGGGGGAGAAACAGAGGGGCTGAAACAGAGTGGCTCAAACAGAGGGCGAGAAACAGAGTACGAGAAGCAGAGGGGCTGAAGCTGTGGGCGAGAAACAGAGGGGCTGAAACAGAGGGCCAGAAACAGAGTGCAAGAAGCAGAGGGTCTGAAACTGAGGGCGAGAAACAGAGGGGCAGAAACAGTGGACCGGAAACAGTGTGCAAGAAGCAGTGGGGCTGAAGCTGTGGGCGAGAAACAGAGGGGCTGAAACAGAGGGCGAGAAGCAGAAGGGATGAAACAGAGGGGCTGAAACAGAGGGGGAGAAACAGACAGCGAGAAACAGAAGACAAGAAACAGAGAGGCTGAAACAGTGGGCGAGAAACAGAGCAGCTGAAACAGAGGGGCTGAAACAGAGGGCGAGAAACAGAGGATGAGAATCAGAAAGCGAGAAACAGAGCGCAAGAAACAGAGGTCGATAAACAATGGGGCTGAAACAGAGGGCGAGAAACAGAGGGGCTGAAACAGAGTGCGAGAAGCAGAGGGGCTGAAACAGAGGGGGAGAAACAGAGGTCGAGAAACAGTGGGGCTGAAACAGAGGGTGAGAAACAGAGGAGCTGAAACAGAGGGGCTCAAACAGAGGGCGAGAAACAGAGGGGCTGAAATAGAGGGGCTCATTCAGAGGGGCTGAAACAGAGGGAGAGAAACAGAGTATGAGAAGCAGAGGGGCTGAAACTGAGGGCGAGAAACAGTGGGGCTGAAACAGGGGTGAGAAACAGAGGGGGAGAAACAGAGGGCGAGAAACAGAGGGGCTGAAACAGAGGGGCTCAAACAGAGGGCGTGAAACAAAGTGCAAGAAGCAGAGGGTCTGAAGCTGTGGGCGAGAAACAGAGAGGCTGAAACAGAGGGGGAGAAACAGAGGTCGAGAAACAGTGGGGCTGAAACAGAGGGGGAGAAACAGAGTACGAGAAGCAGAGGGGCTGAAACTGAGGGTGAGAAACAGAGGGGGTGAAACAGAGGGGCTCAAACAGAGGGGGAGAAACAGAGGGGCTGAAACAGAGGGGCTCAAACAAAGGGTGAGAAACAGAGTGCGAGAAGCAGAGGGGCTGAAGCTGTGGGCGAGAATCAGAGGGCGTGAAACAAAGTGCAAGAAGCAGAGGGTCTGAAGCTGTGGGCGAGAAACAGAGAGGCTGAAACAGAGGGGGAGAAACAGAGGTCGAGAAACAGTGGGGCTGAAACAGAGGGGGAGAAACAGAGTACGAGAAGCAGAGGGGCTGAAACTGAGGGTGAGAAACAGAGGGGGTGAAACAGAGGGGCTCAAACAGAGGGCGAGAAACAGAGGGGCTCAAACAGATGGGCTGAAACAGAGGGCGAGAAACAGAGTGCAAGAAGCAGAGGGGCTGAAGCTGTGGGCGAGAAACAGAGGGGCTGAAACAGAGGGCGAGAAGCAGAAGGGATGAAACAGAGGGGGAGAAACAGAGAGCGAGAAACAGAGGGCGAGAAACAGAGGGGCTGAAACAGTGGGCGAGAAACAGAGCAGCTGAAACAGAGGGGCTGGAACAGAGGGTGAGAAACAGAGGGTGAGAAACAGAGGGGCTGAACCAGAGGGGGAGAAACTGAGGGGCTGAAACAGAGGGGCTCAAACAGAGGGGCTGAAAATGAGGGTGAGAAACAGAGGGGCTGAAACAGAGGGTGAGAAACAGAGTACGAGAAGCAGAGGGGCTGAAACTGAGGGTGAGAAACAGAGGGGCTGAAACAAGGGGGCTTAAACAGAGGGGGAGAAACAGAGGGCGAGAAACAGAGGGGCTGAAACAGAGGGGCTCTAACAGAGGGCGAGAAACAAAGTGCAAGAAGCAGAGGGTCTGAAGCTGTGGGCGAGAAACAGAGGGGCTGAAACAGAGGGGGAGAAACAGAGGTCGAGAAACAGAGCAGCTGAAACATAGGGGCTGAAACAGAGGGGGAGAAACTGAGGGGCTGAAACTGAGGGGCTCAAACAGAGGGGCTGAAACAGAGGGTGAGAAACAGAGGGGCTGAAACAGAGGGTGAGAAACAGAGTACGAGAAGCAGAGGGGCTGAAACTGAGGGTGAGAAACAGAGGGGCTGAAACAAGGGGGCTGAAACAGAGGGGGAGAAACAGAGGGCGAGAAACAGAGGGGCTGAAACAGAGGGGCTGAAACAGAGGGCGAGAAACAAAGTGCAAGAAGCAGAGGGTCTGAAGCTGTGGGCGAGAAACAGAGGGGCTGAAACAGAGGGGGAGAAACAGAGGTCGAGAAACAGAGGGGCTGAAACTGAGGGTGAGAAACAGAGGGGCTGAAACAAGGGGGCTGAAACAGGGGGAGAAACAGAGGGGCTGAAACAGAGTGGCTCAAACAGAGGGCGAGAAACAGAGTACGAGAAGCAGAGGGGCTGAAGCTGTGGGCGAGAAACAGAGGGGCTGAAACAGAGGGCCAGAAACAGAGTGCAAGAAGCAGAGGGTCTGAAACTGAGGGCGAGAAACAGAGGGGCTGAAACAGTGGACCGGAAACAGAGTGCAAGAAGCAGTGGGGCTGAAGCTGTGGGCGAGAAACAGAGGGGCTGAAACAGAGGGCGAGAAGCAGAAGGGATGAAACAGAGGGGCTGAAACAGAGGGGGAGAAACAGACAGCGAGAAACAGAAGACAAGAAACAGAGAGGCTGAAACAGTGGGCGAGAAACAGAGCAGCTGAAACAGAGGGCGAGAAACAGAGGATGAGAATCAGAAAGCGAGAAACAGAGCGCAAGAAACAGAGGTCGATAAACAATGGGGCTGAAACAGAGGGCGAGAAACAGAGGGGCTGAAACAGAGTGCGAGAAGCAGAGGGGCTGAAACAGAGGGGGAGAAACAGAGGTCGAGAAACAGTGGGGCTGAAACAGAGGGTGAGAAACAGAGCAGCTGAAACAGAGGGGCTCAAACAGAGGGCGAGAAACAGAGGGGCTGAAATAGAGGGGCTCATTCAGAGGGGCTGAAACAGAGGGAGAGAAACAGAGTATGAGAAGCAGAGGGGCTGAAACTGAGGGCGAGAAACAGTGGGGCTGAAACAGGGGTGAGAAACAGAGGGGGAGAAACAGAGGGCGAGAAACAGAGGGGCTGAAACAGAGGGGCTCAAACAGAGGGCGTGAAACAAAGTGCAAGAAGCAGAGGGTCTGAAGCTGTGGGCGAGAAACAGAGAGGCTGAAACAGAGGGGGAGAAACAGAGGTCGAGAAACAGTGGGGCTGAAACAGAGGGGGAGAAACAGAGTACGAGAAGCAGAGGGGCTGAAACTGAGGGTGAGAAACAGAGGGGGTGAAACAGAGGGGCTCAAACAGAGGGCGAGAAACAGAGGGGCTGAAACAGAGGGGCTCAAACAAAGGGTGAGAAACAGAGTGCGAGAAGCAGAGGGGCTGAAACAGAGGGCGAGAAACAGAGGGCGAGAAACAGAGTGCGAGAAGCAGAGGGGCTGATACAGAGGGGCTCAAACAGAGGGGCTGAAACAGAGGGGCTCAAACAAAGGGTGAGAAACAGAGTGCGAGAAGCAGAGGGGCTGAAGCTGTGGGCGAGAAACAGAGGGCGTGAAACAAAGTGCAAGAAGCAGAGGGTCTGAAGCTGTGGGCGAGAAACAGAGAGGCTGAAACAGAGGGGGAGAAACAGAGGTCGAGAAACAGTGGGGCTGAAACAGAGGGGGAGAAACAGAGTACGAGAAGCAGAGGGGCTGAAACTGAGGGTGAGAAACAGAGGGGGTGAAACAGAGGGGCTCAAACAGAGGGCGAGAAACAGAGGGGCTCAAACAGATGGGCTGAAACAGAGGGCGAGAAACAGAGTGCAAGAAGCAGAGGGGCTGAAGCTGTGGGCGAGAAACAGAGGGGCTGAAACAGAGGGCGAGAAGCAGAAGGGATGAAACAGAGGGGGAGAAACAGAGAGCGAGAAACAGAGGGCGAGAAACAGAGGGGCTGAAACAGTGGGCGAGAAACAGAGCAGCTGAAACAGAGGGGCTGGAACAGAGGGTGAGAAACAGAGGGTGAGAAACAGAGGGGCTGAAACAGAGGGGGAGAAACTGAGGGGCTGAAACAGAGGGGCTCAAACAGAGGGCGAGAAACAGAGTACGAGAAGCAGAGGGGCTGAAGCTGTGGGCGAGAAACAGAGGGGCTGAAACAGAGGGCCAGAAACAGAGTGCAAGAAGCAGAGGGTCTGAAACTGAGGGCGAGAAACAGAGGGGCTGAAACAGTGGACCGGAAACAGAGTGCAAGAAGCAGTGGGGCTGAAACAAGGGGGCTTAAACAGAGGGGGAGAAACAGAGGGCGAGAAACAGAGGGGCTGAAACAGAGGGGCTCTAACAGAGGGCGAGAAACAAAGTGCAAGAAGCAGAGGGTCTGAAGCTGTGGGCGAGAAACAGAGGGGCTGAAACAGAGGGGGAGAAACAGAGGTCGAGAAACAGAGCAGCTGAAACAGAGGGGCTGAAACAGAGGGGGAGAAACTGAGGGGCTGAAACTGAGGGGCTCAAACAGAGGGGCTGAAACAGAGGGTGAGAAACAGAGGGGCTGAAACAGAGGGTGAGAAACAGAGTACGAGAAGCAGAGGGGCTGAAACTGAGGGTGAGAAACAGAGGGGCTGAAACAAGGGGGCTGAAACAGAGGGGGAGAAACAGAGGGCGAGAAACAGAGGGGCTGAAACAGAGGGGCTGAAACAGAGGGCGAGAAACAAAGTGCAAGAAGCAGAGGGTCTGAAGCTGTGGGCGAGAAACAGAGGGGCTGAAACAGAGGGGGAGAAACAGAGGTCGAGAAACAGAGGGGCTGAAACTGAGGGTGAGAAACAGAGGGGCTGAAACAAGGGGGCTGAAACAGGGGGAGAAACAGAGGGGCTGAAACAGAGTGGCTCAAACAGAGGGCGAGAAACAGAGTACGAGAAGCAGAGGGGCTGAAGCTGTGGGCGAGAAACAGAGGGGCTGAAACAGAGGGCCAGAAACAGAGTGCAAGAAGCAGAGGGTCTGAAACTGAGGGCGAGAAACAGAGGGGCTGAAACAGAGGGCGAGAAGCAGAAGGGATGAAACAGAGGGGCTGAAACAGAGGGGGAGAAACAGACAGCGAGAAACAGAAGACAAGAAACAGAGAGGCTGAAACAGTGGGCGAGAAACAGAGCAGCTGAAACAGAGGGCGAGAAACAGAGGATGAGAATCAGAAAGCGAGAAACAGAGCGCAAGAAACAGAGGTCGATAAACAATGGGGCTGAAACAGAGGGCGAGAAACAGAGGGGCTGAAACAGAGTGCGAGAAGCAGAGGGGCTGAAACAGAGGGGGAGAAACAGAGGTCGAGAAACAGTGGGGCTGAAACAGAGGGTGAGAAACAGAGCAGCTGAAACAGAGGGGCTCAAACAGAGGGCGAGAAACAGAGGGGCTGAAATAGAGGGGCTCATTCAGAGGGGCTGAAACAGAGGGAGAGAAACAGAGTATGAGAAGCAGAGGGGCTGAAACTGAGGGCGAGAAACAGTGGGGCTGAAACAGGGGTGAGAAACAGAGGGGGAGAAACAGAGGGCGAGAAACAGAGGGGCTGAAACAGAGGGGCTCAAACAGAGGGCGTGAAACAAAGTGCAAGAAGCAGAGGGTCTGAAGCTGTGGGCGAGAAACAGAGAGGCTGAAACAGAGGGGGAGAAACAGAGGTCGAGAAACAGTGGGGCTGAAACAGAGGGGGAGAAACAGAGTACGAGAAGCAGAGGGGCTGAAACTGAGGGTGAGAAACAGAGGGGGTGAAACAGACGGGCTCAAACAGAGGGCGAGAAACAGAGGGGCTGAAACAGAGGGGCTCAAACAAAGGGTGAGAAACAGAGTGCGAGAAGCAGAGGGGCTGAAACAGAGGGCGAGAAACAGAGGGCGAGAAACAGAGTGCGAGAAGCAGAGGGGCTGATACAGAGGGGGACAAATAGAGGGCGAGAAACAGAGGGGCTGAAACAGAGGGGCTCAAACAGAGGGGCTGAAACAGAGGGTGAGAAACAGAGAGTACGAGAAGCAGAGGGGCTGAAACAGCGGGTGAGAAACAGAGGGCGAGAAACAGAGTGCGAGAAGCAGAGTGGCTGAAACAGAGGGGGAGAAATAGAGGGCGAGAAACAGTGGGGCTGAAACAGAGGGGCTCAAACAGAGGGCGAGAAACAGAGGGGCTGAAACAGAGGGCCAGAAACAGAGTGCAAGAAGCAGAGGGGCTGAAGCTGTGGCCGAGAAACAGAGGGGCTGAAACAGAGGGCCAGAAACAGAGTGCAAGCAGCAGAGGGGCTGAAGCAGTGGGCGAGAAACAGAGGGGCTGAAACAGAGGGCGAGAAGCAGAAGGGATGAAACAGAGGGGCTGAAACAGAGGGGCTGAAACAGAGGGTGAGAAACAGAGGGGCTGAAACAGAGGGTGAGAAACAGAGGGCGAGAAACAGTGGGGCTGAAACAGAGGGGGAGAAACAGACAGCGAGAAACAGAGGACAAGAAACAGAGAGGCAGAAACAGTGGGTGAGAAACAAAGCAGCTGAAACGGAGGGGCTGAAACAGAGGGCGAGAAACAGAGGGTGAGAAACAGAGGGCGAGAAACAGAGGGGCTGAAACAGGGGGCGAGAAACAGAGGATGAGAATCAGATAGCGAGAAACAGAGTGCAAGAAACAGAGGTCGAGAAACAGTGGGGCTGAAACAGAGGGCGAGAAACAGAGGGTGAGAAACAGAGGGCGAGAAACAGAGGGGCTGAAACAGGGGGCGAGAAACAGAGGGGCTGAAACAGAGTGGATGAAACAGCCGGCGAGAAGCTGAGTACGAGAAGCAGAGGGTCTGAAACTGAGGGTGAGAAACAGAGGGGCTGAAACAGAGGGTGAGAAACAGAGGGGCTGGAACAGAGCGGCTGAAACAGAGGTGCGGAAACAGAGGGGCTGAAACAGAGGGGCTGAGACAGAGGGCGAGAAACAGAGGGAGAGAAACAGAGTATGAGAAGCAGAGGGGCTGATACTGAGGGCGAGAAACAGAGGGGCTGAAACGGGGGGGGGCAACAGAGGGTGAGAAACAGAGGGGCTCAAGCAGAGGGCGAGAAACAAAGTGCAAGAAGCAGAGGGGTTGAAGCTGTGGGCGAGAAACAGAGGGGCTGAAACAGACGGGGAGAAACAGAGGTCGAGAAACAGTGGAGCTGAAACAGAGGGGGAGAAACAGAGGGGCTGAAACAGAGGGGCTCAAACAGAGGGAGAGAAACAGAGTACAAGAAGCAGAGGGGCTGAAACTGAAAGGCGAGAAACAGAGGGGGTGAAACAGAGGGGCTCAAACAGAGGGGCTGAAACAGAGGGGGAGAAACAGAGGGCAAGAAACAGAGGGGCTGAAACATAGGGTGAGAAACAGAGGGGCTGAAACAGAGGGGGAGAAACAGAGGGCGAGAAACAGAGTGCGAGAAGCAGAGGGGCTGAAACAGAGGGGGAGAAACTGAGAGACAGAAACAGAGGCGCTGAAACAGAGGGGGAGAAACAGAGGGGCTCAAACTGAGGGGCTGTAACAGAGGGGCTTAAACAGAGGGGCTGTAACAGAGGGGCTTAAACAGAGGGGCTGAAACAGAGGGCGAGAAACAGAGTGTGAGGAGCAGAGGGGCTGAAACAATGTGGCTGAAATAGAGGATCTGAAACAGAGGGCGAGAAACAGGGGTTCGTAAACAGTGGGTGAGAAGCAGAGGGGCTGAAACAGAGGGCGAGAAACGGAGGGGCTGTTACAGAGGGGCTCAAACAGAGGGGCTGAAACAGAGGGTGAGAAACAGAGTGTGAGTAGCAGAGGGGCTGAAAATGAGGGCGTGAAACAGGGGGTCTGAAACAGTGGGGCTGAAACAAAGCGCGAGATACAGAGGGGCTGAAACAGACGGGTACAAACAGAGGACGAGAAACAGAGGGGCTGAAGCTGTGGGCGAGAAACAGAGGGGCTGAAAGAGAGGGGGAGAAACAGAGGTCGAGAAACAGTGGGGCTGAAACAGAAGGGCTGAAACCGAGAGGCTGAAACCGAGAGGCTGAAACAGAGGGCGAGAAACAGAGTGTGAGAAGCAGTGGGCGAGAAAAAGAGGGGCTGAAACAGAGGGCGAGAAAAAGCGGGGCTGAAACAGAGGGGGAGAAACAGAGGGGCTGAAACAGTGGGCGAGAAACAGAGCAGCTGAAACAGAGGGGCTGAAACAGAGGGTGAGAAACAGAGGGTGACAAAAAAGAGGGGCTGAAACAGAGGGGCTGAAATTGACGGCGAGATAGAGTGTGCGAGAAACAGAGGATGAGAATCAGAAAGCGAGAAACAGAGCACGAGAAACAGAGGTCGAGGAACAGTGGGGCTGAAACAGAGGGCGAGAAACAGTGGGGTTGAAACAGAGGGGCTGAAACAGAGGGGGAGAAACAGAGAGCGAGAAAAAATGGGGTTGAAACAGAGGGGCTGAAACAGAGGGGGAGAAACAGACAGCGAGAAACAGAGGACAAGAAACAGAGGGGCTGAAAAACGGGCTGAAACAGTGGGCGAGAAACAGAGCAGCTGAAACAGAGGGCGAGAAACAGAGGGTGACAAACAAGAGGGGCTGAAACAGAGGGCGAGAAACAGAGTGGCTGCAACAGAGGGCCAGAAACAGAGTGCGAGAAGCAGTGGGTGAGAAAAAGAGGGGCTGAAACAGAGGGTCTGAAACAGTGGGCAAGAAACAGAGAGGCTGAAACAGAGAGGCTGAAAAAGAGGGGCTGAAACAGAGGTGCGGAAACAGAGTATGAGAAGCAGAGGTGCTGAAACTGAGGGCGAGAAACAGAGGGGCTGAAACAGAGGGGGGGAACAGAGGGTGAGAAACAGAGGGCGGGAAACAGAGGGGCTGAAACAGAGGGGCTCAAGCCGAGGGCGAGAAACAAAGTGCAAGAAGCAGAGGGGCTGAAGCTGTGGGCCAGAAACAGAGGGGCTGAAACAGAGGGGGAGAAACAGAGGGCGAGAAACAGAGGGGCTGAAACTGATGGACAGAAACAGAGGGGCTGAAACAGAGGGGGAGAAACAGAGTGCGAGAAGCAGAGGGGCTGAAACAGAGTGGGAGAAACTGAGAGACAGAAACAGAGGCGCTGAAACAGAGGGGGAGAAACAGAGGGGCTCAAACTGAGGGGCTGAAACAGAGGGCCAGAAACAGAGGACGAGAAACAGTGGGGCTGATACAGAGGGGGAGAAACAGACAGCGAGAAACAGAGGACAAGAAACAGAGAGGCAGAAACAGAGGGGCTGAAACAGTGGGTGAGAAACAGAGCAGCTGAAACAGAGGGGCTGAAACAGAGGGCGAGAAACAGAGGATGAGAATCAGAAAGCGAGAAACAGAGTGCAAGAAACAGAGGTCGAGAAACAGTGGGGCTGAAACAGAGGGCGAGAAACAGAGGGTGAGAAACAGAGGGCGAGAAACAGAGGGGCTGAAACAGAGGGCGAGAAAAAGAGGGGCTGAAACAGAGGGCCTGAAACAGTGGGCAAGAAACAGAGGGTCTGGAACAGAGGGGCTGAGAAAGAGGGGCTGAAACAGAGAATGAGAATCAGAGTGGGAGAAACAGAGGGTGAGAAACAGAAGGTGAGAAACAGAGGGCGAGAAACAGAGGGGCTGAAAGAGAGGGGCTGAAACAGAGGTGCGGAAATAGAGGGGCTGAGACAGAGGGCGAGAAACAGAGGGAGAGAAACAGAGTATGAGAAGCAGAGGGGCTGAAACTGAGGGCGAGAAACATAGGGGCTGAAACAGAGGGGGGGAAACAGAGGGTGAGAAACAGAGGGCGAGAAACAGAGGGGCTGAAACAGAGGGGCTTAAGCAGAGGGCGAGAAACAAAGCGCAAGAAGCAGAGGGGTTGAAGTTGTGGGCGAGAAACAGAGGGGCTGAAACAGAGGGGGAGAAACAGAGGGCGAGAAACAGAGTGCGAGAAGCAGAGGGGCTGAAACAGAGGGGGAGAAACTGAGAGACAGAAACAGAGGCGCTGAAACAGAGGGGGAGAAACAGAGGGGCTCAAACTGAGGGGCTGAAACAGAGGGCCAGAAACAGAGGGCGAGAAACAGTGGTCGAGAAGCAGATGGGCTGAAACAGAGGGGGAGAAACAGAGTGTGAAAAAAAAGAGGGGCTGAAACAGAGGGGCTGAAATTCACGGCGAGAAACAGAGGGTGAGAAACAGTGGATGAGAATCAGAAAGCAAGAAACAGAGTGCGAGAAACAGAGGTCGAGAAACAGAGTGGCTGAAACAGAGGGCGAGAAACAGCGGGGCTGAAACAGAGGGTGAGAAACAGAGGGGCTGAAACAGAGGGCAAGAAGCAGAGGGGCTGAAACAGAGGGCGAGAAACAGAGGGGCTGAAGCTGTGGGCGAGAAACAGAGGGGCTGAAAGAGAGGGGGAGAAACAGAGGTCGAGAAACAGTGGGGCTGAAACAGAAGGGCTGAAACCGAGAGGCTGAAACAGAGGGCGAGAAACAGAGTGTGAGAAGCAGTGGGCGAGAAAAAGAGGGGCTGAAACAGAGGGCGAGAAACAGAGGGGCTGTAACAGAGGGGCTGAAACAGAGGGGGAGAAACAGAGGGGCTGGAACAGTGGGCGAGAAACAGAGGGGCTGAAACAGAGGGGCTGAAACAGACGGTGAGAAACAGAGGGTGACAAAAAAGAGGGGCTGAAACAGAGGGGCTAAAATTGACGGCGAGAAACAACGGGCGAGAAACAGAGGATGAGAATCAGAAAGCGAGAAACAGAGGTCGAGGAACAGTGGGGCTGAAACAGAGGGCGAGAAACAGTGGAGTTGAAACAGAGGGGCTGAAACAGAGGGGGAGAAACAGAGAGCGAGAAAAAGAGGGGTTGAAACAGAGGGGCTGAAACAGAGGGAGAGAAACAGAGTGTGAGAAGCAGAGGGGATGAAACAGAGGGCGAGAAACAGAGGGCAAGAAACAGCGGGGCTGAAACAGAGGGGGGGAAACAGACAGCGAAAAACAGAGGACAAGAAACAGAGGGGCTGAAATACAGGGGCTGAAACAGTGGGTGAGAAACAGAGCAGCTGAAACAGAGGGTGAGAAACAGAGGGTGACAAAAAAGAGAGGCTCAAACAGAGGGCGATAAACAGAGTGGCTGCAACAGGGGGCCAGAAACAGAGTGCGAGAAGCAGTGGGCGAGAAAAGAGGGGATGAAACAACGGGGCTGAAACAGTGGGCGAGAAACAGAGGGTGAGAAACAGAGGGGCTGAAACAGAGTGGCTGAAACAGAGGGAGAGAGACAGAGGACGAGAAACAGAGGGCGAGAAACAGAGGGGCTGAAACAGGTGGCGAGAAACAGAGGGGCTGAAACAGAGGGGCTGAGAAAGAGGGGCTGAAACAGAGTGGCTGAAAAAGAGGGGCTGAAACAGAGAATGAGAATCAGAGTGGGAGAAACAGAGGGTGAGAAACAGAGGGTGACAAATAAGAGGGGCTGAAACAGAGGGGCTGAAATTGACGGCGAGAAACAGAGGGCGAGAAACAGTGGATGAGAATCAGAAAGCGAGAAACAGCGCGAGAAACAGAGGTCGAGAAACAGTGGGGCTGAAACAGAGGACGAGAAATAGAGGGTGAGAAACAGAGGGCGAGAAACAGAGTGGCTGAAACAGAGGGCGAGAAACAGAGTGCAAGAGGCAGAGGGGCTGAAACAGTGGGCGAGAAGCAGAAGGGCTGAAACAGAGGGGCTGAAACAGAGGGGCAGAAACAGTGGGCGAGAAGCAGAGGGGCTGAAACAGAGGGCGAGAAACAGAGGGCGAGAAACAGAGGGGCTGTAACAGAGGGGCTTAAACAGAGGGGCTGAAACAGAGGGCGAGAAACAGAGGGGCAAGAAACAGAGGGGCTGTAACAGAGGGGCTTAAACAGAGGGGCTGAAACAGAGGGCGAGAAACAGAGTGTGAGGAGCAGAGGGGCTGAAACAATGTGGCTGAAATAGAGGATCTGAAACAGAGGGCGAGAAACAGGGGTTCGTAAACAGTGGGTGAGAAGCAGAGGGGCTGAAACAGAGGGCGAGAAACGGAGGGGCTGTTACAGAGGGGCTCAAACAGAGGGGCTGAAACAGAGGGTGAGAAACAGAGTGTGAGAAGCAGAGGGGCTGAAAATGAGGGCGTGAAACAGGGGGTCTGAAACAGTGGGGCTGAAACAAAGCGCGAGATACAGAGGGGCTGAAACAGACGGGTACAAACAGAGGACGAGAAACAGAGGGGCTGAAGCTGTGGGCGAGAAACAGAGGGGCTGAAAGAGAGGGGGAGAAACAGAGGTCGAGAAACAGTGGGGCTGAAACAGAAGGGCTGAAACCGAGAGGCTGAAACCGAGAGGCTGAAACAGAGGGCGAGAAACAGAGTGTGAGAAGCAGTGGGCGAGAAAAAGAGGGGCTGAAACAGAGGGCGAGAAAAAGCGGGGCTGAAACAGAGGGGGAGAAACAGAGGGGCTGAAACAGTGGGCGAGAAACAGAGCAGCTGAAACAGAGGGGCTGAAACAGAGGGTGAGAAACAGAGGGTGACAAAACAGAGGGGCTGAAATTGACGGCGAGATAGAGCGGGCGAGAAACAGAGGATGAGAATCAGAAAGCGAGAAACAGAGCACGAGAAACAGAGGTCGAGGAACAGTGGGGCTGAAACAGAGGGCGAGAAACAGTGGGGTTGAAACAGAGGGGCTGAAACAGAGGGGGAGAAACAGAGAGCGAGAAAAAATGGGGTTGAAACAGAGGGGCTGAAACAGAGGGGGAGAAACAGACAGCGAGAAACAGAGGACAAGAAACAGAGGGGCTGAAAAACGGGCTGAAACAGTGGGCGAGAAACAGAGCAGCTGAAACAGAGGGCGAGAAACAGAGGGTGACAAACAAGAGGGGCTGAAACAGAGGGCGAGAAACAGAGTGGCTGCAACAGAGGGCCAGAAACAGAGTGCGAGAAGCAGTGGGTGAGAAAAAGAGGGGCTGAAACAGAGGGTCTGAAACAGTGGGCAAGAAACAGAGGGGCTGAAACAGAGAGGCTGAAAAAGAGGGGCGGAGACAGAGTGCGAGAAACAGAGGGAGAGAAACAGAGTATGAGAAGCAGAGGGGCTGAAACTGAGGGCGAGAAACAGAGGGGCTGAAACAGAGGGGGGGAACAGAGGGTGAGAAACAGAGGGCGGGAAACAGAGGGGCTGAAACTGAGGGGCTCAAGCCGAGGGCGAGAAACAAAGTGCAAGAAGCAGAGGGGCTGAAGCTGTGGGCCAGAAACAGAGGGGCTGAAACAGAGGGGGAGAAACAGAGGTGCGGAAACAGAGGGGCTGAAACTGAGGGCGAGAAACAGAGGGGCTGAAACAGGGGGGAAAACAGAGGGCGAGAAACAGAGGGGCTGAAACAGAGGGGCTGAAACTGAGGGCGAGAAACAGAGGGGCTGAAACAGGGGGGAAAACAGAGGGCGAGAAACAGAGGGCGAGAAACAGAGGGGCTGAAACTGAGGGCGAGAAACAGAGGGGCTGAAACAGGGGGGAAAACAGAGGGCGAGAAACAGATGGCGAGAAACAGAGGGGCTGAAACAGAGGGGCTGAAACAGAGGGCGAGAAACAAAGTGCAAGAAGCAGAGGGTCTGAAGCTGTGGGCGAGAAACAGAGGGGCTGAAACAGAGGGGCTCAAACAGAGGGCGAGAAACAGAGTACGAGAAGCAGAGGGGCTGAAACTGAGGGTGAGAAACAGAGGGGGTGAAACAGAGGGGCTCAAACAGAGGGGCTGAAACAGAGGGGCTGAAACAGAGGGGGAGAAACAGAGGGCGAGAAACAGAGGGGCTGAAACAGAGGGGGAGAAACAGAGGGCGAGAAACAGAGGGGCTGAAACAGAGGGCGAGAAACAGAGGGCGAGAAACAGAGTGCAAGAAGCAGAGTGGCTCAAACAGAGGGGCTCAAACAGAGGGCCAGAAACAGAGTGCAAGAAGCAGAGGGGCTGAAGCTGTGGGCGAGAAACAGAGGAGCTGAAGCAGAGGGGCTGAAACTGAGGGCGTGAAACAGGGGGTCTGAAACAGAGGGGCTGAAACAGAGGGCGAGATACAGAGGGGCTGAAACAGAGGGTGAGAAACAGAGGGGCTGAAGCTGTGGGCGAGAAACAGAGGGGCTGAAAGAGAGGGGGAGAAACAGAGGTCGAGAAACAGCGCAGCTGAAATAGAGGGCGAGAAACAGTGGGTGACAAAAAAGAGGGGCTGAAACAGAGGGCGAGAAACAGAGTGGCTGCAACAGAGGGCCAGAAACAGAGTGCGAGAAGCAGTGGGCGAGAAAAAGAGGGGATGAAACAAAGGGGCTGTAACAGTGGGCGAGAAACAGAGGGTGAGAAACAGAGGGGCTGAAACAGAAGGACAGAGACAGAGGCCGAGAAACAGAGGGCGAGAAACAGTGGGGCTGAAACAGGGGGCGAGAAACAGAGGGGCTGAAACAGAGGGGATGAAACAGCGGGCGAGAAGCAGAGTACGAGAAGCAGAGGGTCTGAAACTGAGGGCGAGAAACAGAGGGGCTGAAACAGAGGGTGAGAAACAGAGGGCGAGAAACAGAGTACGAGAAGCAGCTGGGCTGAAACTGAGGGTGAGAAACAGAGGGGCTCAAACAGAGGGGCTGAAACAGAGGGGGAGAAACAGAGGGCGAGAAACAGAGGGGCTGAAACAGAGGGGGAGAAACAGAGGGCGAGAAACAGAGGGGCTGAAACAGAGGGGGAGAAACAGAGGGCGAGAAACAGAGTGCGAGAAGCAGAGGGGCTGAAACAGAGGGGGAGAAATAGAGGGCGAGAAACAGAGGGGCTGAAACAGAGGGGCTCAAACAGAGGGGCTGAAACAGAGGGTGAGAGACAAAGTACGAGAAGCAGAATGGCTGAAACTGAGGGACAGAAACAGAGTAGCTGAAACAGAGGGGGAGAAATAGAGGGCGAGAAACAGTGGGGCTGAAACAGAGGGGCTCAAACAGAGGGCGAGAAACAGTGGGGCTGAAACAGAGGGGCTCAAACAGAGGGCCAGAAACAGAGTGCAAGAAGCAGAGGGGCTGAAGCTGTGGACGAGAAACAGAGGGGCTGAAACGGAGGGTGAGAAATAGAGGGCGAGAAACAGAGGGGCTGAAACAGAGGGGCTGAAACAGAGGGTGAGAAACAGGGGGCTGAAACAGAGGGTGAGAAACAGAGGGCGAGAAACAGCGGGGCTGAAACAGAGGGGGAGAAACAGACAGCGAGAAACAGAGGACAATAAACAGAGAGGCAGAAACAGAGGGGCTGAAACAGTGGGCGAGAAACAGAGCAGCTGAAACAGAGGGGCTGAAACAGAGGGCGAGAAGCAGAGGATGAGAATCAGAAAGCGAGAAACAGAGCGCAAGAAACAGAGGTCGAGAAACAGTGGGGCTGAAACAGAGGGCGAGAAACAGAGGGTGAGAAACAGAGGGCGAGAAACAGAGGGGCTGAAACAGGGGGCGAGAAACAGAGGGGCTGAAACAGAGGGGATGAAACAGAGGGTGAGAAGCAGAGTACGAGAAGCAGAGGGTCTGAAACTGAGGGCGAGAAACAGAGGGGCTGAAACAGAGGGTTAGAAACAGAGAGCGAGAAAAAGAGGGGCTGAAACAGAGGGTCTGAAACAGTGGGCAAGAAACAGAGGGGCTGGAACAGAGGGGCTGAAAAAGAGAGCGAGAAACAGAGGGGCTGAAACAGAGGGGCTGAAAAAGAGGGACTGAAACAGAGAATGAGAATCAGAGTGGGAGAAACAGAGGGTGAGAAACAGAAGGTGAGAAACAGCGGGCGATAAACAGAGGGGCTGAAACAGAGGGCGAGAAACAGAGGTAGAGAAACAGAGAATGAGAAGCAGAGGGGCTGAAACTGAGGGCGAGAAACAGAGGGGCTGAAACAGAGGGGGGGAAACAGAGGGTGAGAAACAGAGGGTGAGAAACAGAGGGGCTGAAACAGAGGCGCTCAAGCAGAGGGCGAGAAACAAAGTGCAAGAAGCAGAGGGGCTGAAGCTGTGGGCGAGAAACAGAGGGGCTGAAACAGAGGGGCTGAAACAGAGGGGCTCAAACAGAGGGGCTCAAACAGAGGGGCTGAAACAGAGGGGGAGAAACAGAGGGCGAGAAACAGAGGGGGAGAAACAGAGGGCGAGAAACAGAGGGGCTGAAACAGAGGGGCTCAAACAAAGGGCGAGAAACAGAGTGCGAGAAGCAGAGTGGCTGAAACAGAGGGGGAGAAACAGAGGTCGAGAAACAGAGGGGCTGAAACAGAGGGGCTCAAACAGAGGTCGAGAAACAGAGTACGAGAAGCAGCTGGGCGGAAACTGTGGGTGAGAAACTGAGGGGGTGAAACAGAGGGGCTCAAACAGAGGGGCTGAAACAGAGGGGCTGAAACAGAGGGGGAGAAACAGAGGGCGAGAAACAGAGTGGCTGAAACAGAGGGGGAGAAATAGAGGGCAAGAAACAGAGGGGCTGAAACAGTGGGGCTGAAACAGAGGGGCTGAAACAGAGGGCGAGAAACAGAGTGCAAGAAGCAGAGGGGCTGAAGCTGTGGGCGAGAAACAGAGGGGCTGAAACAGAGGGCGAGAAGCAGAAGGGATGAAACAGAGGGGGAGAAACAGAGAGCGAGAAACAGAGGGCGAGAAACAGAGGGGCTGAAACAGTGGGCGAGAAACAGAGCAGCTGAAACAGAGGGGCTGGAACAGAGGGTGAGAAACAGAGGGTGAGAAACAGAGGGGCTGAAACAGAGGGGGAGAAACTGAGGGGCTGAAACAGAGGGGCTCAAACAGAGGGGCTGAAAATGAGGGTGAGAAACAGAGGGGCTGAAACAGAGGGTGAGAAACAGAGTACGAGAAGCAGAGGGGCTGAAACTGAGGGTGAGAAACAGAGGGGCTGAAACAAGGGGGCTTAAACAGAGGGGGAGAAACAGAGGGCGAGAAACAGAGGGGCTGAAACAGAGGGGCTCTAACAGAGGGCGAGAAACAAAGTGCAAGAAGCAGAGGGTCTGAAGCTGTGGGCGAGAAACAGAGGGGCTGAAACAGAGGGGGAGAAACAGAGGTCGAGAAACAGAGCAGCTGAAACAGAGGGGCTGAAACAGAGGGGGAGAAACTGAGGGGCTGAAACTGAGGGGCTCAAACAGAGGGGCTGAAACAGAGGGTGAGAAACAGAGGGGCTGAAACAGAGGGTGAGAAACAGAGTACGAGAAGCAGAGGGGCTGAAACTGAGGGTGAGAAACAGAGGGGCTGAAACAAGGGGGCTGAAACAGAGGGGGAGAAACAGAGGGCGAGAAACAGAGGGGCTGAAACAGAGGGGCTCAAACAGAGGGCGAGAAACAAAGTGCAAGAAGCAGAGGGTCTGAAGCTGTGGGCGAGAAACAGAGGGGCTGAAACAGAGGGGGAGAAACAGAGGTCGAGAAACAGAGGGGCTGAAACTGAGGGAGAGAAACAGAGGGGCTGAAACAAGGGGGCTGAAACAGGGGGAGAAACAGAGGGGCTGAAACAGAGTGGCTCAAACAGAGGGCGAGAAACAGAGTACGAGAAGCAGAGGGGCTGAAGCTGTGGGCGAGAAACAGAGGGGCTGAAACAGAGGGCCAGAAACAGAGTGCAAGAAGCAGAGGGTCTGAAACTGAGGGCGAGAAACAGAGGGGCTGAAACAGTGGACCGGAAACAGAGTGCAAGAAGCAGTGGGGCTGAAGCTGTGGGCGAGAAACAGAGGGGCTGAAACAGAGGGCGAGAAGCAGAAGGGATGAAACAGAGGGGCTGAAACAGAGGGGGAGAAACAGACAGCGAGAAACAGAGGACAAGAAACAGAGAGGCTGAAACAGTGGGCGAGAAACAGAGCAGCTGAAACAGAGGGGCTGAAACAGAGGGCGAGAAACAGAGGATGAGAATCAGAAAGCGAGAAACAGAGCGCAAGAAACAGAGGTCGATAAACAATGGGGCTGAAACAGAGGGCGAGAAACAGAGGGGCTGAAACAGAGTGCGAGAAGCAGAGGGGCTGAAACAGAGGGGGAGAAACAGAGGTCGAGAAACAGTGGGGCTGAAACAGAGGGTGAGAAACAGAGCAGCTGAAACAGAGGGGCTCAAACAGAGGGCGAGAAACAGAGGGGCTGAAATAGAGGGGCTCATTCAGAGGGGCTGAAACAGAGGGAGAGAAACAGAGTATGAGAAGCAGAGGGGCTGAAACTGAGGGCGAGAAACAGTGGGGCTGAAACAGGGGTGAGAAACAGAGGGGGAGAAACAGAGGGCGAGAAACAGAGGGGCTGAAACAGAGGGGCTCAAACAGAGGGCGAGAAACAAAGTGCAAGAAGCAGAGGGTCTGAAGCTGTGGGCGAGAAACAGAGAGGCTGAAACAGAGGGGGAGAAACAGAGGTCGAGAAACAGTGGGGCTGAAACAGAGGGGGAGAAACAGAGTACGAGAAGCAGAGGGGCTGAAACTGAGGGTGAGAAACAGAGGGGGTGAAACAGAGGGGCTCAAACAGAGGGCGAGAAACAGAGGGGCTGAAACAGAGGGGCTCAAACAAAGGGTGAGAAACAGAGTGCGAGAAGCAGAGGGGCTGAAACAGAGGGCGAGAAACAGAGGGCGAGAAACAGAGTGCGAGAAGCAGAGGGGCTGATACAGAAGGGGACAAATAGAGGGCGAGAAACAGAGGGGCTGAAACAGAGGGGCTCAAACAGAGGGGCTGAAACAGAGGGTGAGAAACAGAGTACGAGAAGCAGAGGGGCTGAAACAGCGGGTGAGAAACAGAGGGCGAGAAACAGAGTGCGAGAAGCAGAGTGGCTGAAACAGAGGGGGAGAAATAGAGGGCGAGAAACAGTGGGGCTGAAACAGAGGGGCTCAAACAGAGGGCGAGAAACAGAGGGGCTGAAACAGAGGGCCAGAAACAGAGTGCAAGAAGCAGAGTACGAGAAGCAGAGGGTCTGAAACTGAGGGCGAGAAACAGAGGGGCTGAAACAGAGGGTGAGAAACAGAGGGCGAGAAAAAGAGGGGCTGAAACAGAGGGTCTGAAACAGTGGGCAAGAAACAGAGGGGCTGGAACAGAGGGGCTGAAAAAGTGGGCGAGAATCAGAGGGGCTGAAAAAGAGGTGTGGAAACAGATGGGGCTGAAACAGAGGGGCTGAGATAGAGGGCGAGGATCAGAGGGAGAGAAACAGAGTATGAGAAGCAGAGGGGCTGAAACTGAGGGCGAGAAACAGAGGGGCTGAAACAGAGGGGGGGAAACAGAGGGTGAGAAACAGAGGGCGAGAAACAGAGGGGCTGAAACAGAGGGACTCAAGCAGAGGGCGAGAAACAGAGTGCAAGAAGCAGAGGGGCTGAAGCTGTGGGCGAGAAACAGAGGGGCTGAAACAGAGGGCCAGAAACAGAGTGCAAGAAGCAGAGGGGCTGAAGCAGTGGGCGAGAAACAGAGGGGCTGAAACAGAGGGCGAGAAGCAGAAGGGATGAAACAGAGGGGCTGAAACAGAGGGGCTGAAACAGAGGGTGAGAAACAGAGGGGCTGAAACAGAGGGTGAGAAACAGAGGGCGAGAAACAGTGGGGCTGAAACAGAGGGGGAGAAACAGACAGCGAGAAACAGAGGACAAGAAACAGAGAGGCAGAAACAGTGGGTGAGAAACAAAGCAGCTGAAACGGAGGGGCTGAAACAGAGGGCGAGAAACAGAGGGTGAGAAACAGAGGGCGAGAAACAGAGGGGCTGAAACAGGGGGCGAGAAACAGAGGATGAGAATCAGAAAGCGAGAAACAGAGTGCAAGAAACAGAGGTCGAGAAACAGTGGGGCTGAAACAGAGGGCGAGAAACAGAGGGCGAGAAACAGAGGGGCTGAAACAGGGGGCGAGAAACAGAGGGGCTGAAACAGAGCGGATGAAACAGCCGGCGAGAAGCTGAGTACGAGAAGCAGAGGGTCTGAAACTGAGGGTGAGAAACAGAGGGGCTGAAACAGAGGGTGAGAAACAGAGGGGCTGGAACAGAGCGGCTGAAACAGAGGTGCGGAAACAGAGGGGCTGAAACAGAGGGGCTGAGACAGAGGGCGAGAAACAGAGGGAGAGAAACAGAGTATGAGAAGCAGAGGGGCTGATACTGAGGGCGAGAAACAGAGGGGCTGAAACGGGGGGGGGCAACAGAGGGTGAGAAACAGAGGGCGAGAAACAGAGGGGCTGAAACAGAGGGGCTCAAGCAGAGGGCGAGAAACAAAGTGCAAGAAGCAGAGGGGTTGAAGCTGTGGGCGAGAAACAGAGGGGCTGAAACAGACGGGGAGAAACAGAGGTCGAGAAACAGTGGAGCTGAAACAGAGGGGGAGAAACAGAGGGGCTGAAACAGAGGGGCTCAAACAGAGGGAGAGAAACAGAGTACAAGAAGCAGAGGGGCTGAAACTGAAAGGCGAGAAACAGAGGGGGTGAAACAGAGGGGCTCAAACAGAGGGGCTGAAACAGAGGGGGAGAAACAGAGGGCAAGAAACAGAGGGGCTGAAACAGAGGGGGTCAAACAGAGGGGCTGAAACATAGGGTGAGAAACAGAGGGGCTGAAACAGAGGGGGAGAAACAGAGGGTGAGAAACAGAAGGTGAGAAACAGAGGGCGAGAAACAGAGGGGCTGAAACAGAGGGGCTGAAACAGAGGTGCGGAAATAGAGGGGCTGAGACAGAGGGCGAGAAACAGAGGGAGAGAAACAGAGTATGAGAAGCAGAGGGGCTGAAACTGAGGGCGAGAAACATAGGGGCTGAAACAGAGGGGGGGAAACAGAGGGTGAGAAACAGAGGGCGAGAAACAGAGGGGCTGAAACAGAGGGGCTTCAGCAGAGGGCGAGAAACAAAGCGCAAGAAGCAGAGGGGTTGAAGTTGTGGGCGAGAAACAGAGGGGCTGAAACAGAGGGGGAGAAACAGAGGTCGAGAAGCAGATGGGCTGAAACAGAGGGGGAGAAACAGAATGTGAAAAAAAAGAGGGGCTGAAACAGAGGGGCTGAAATTCACGGCGAGAAACAGAGGGTGAGAAACAGTGGATGAGAATCAGAAAGCAAGAAACAGAGTGCGAGAAACAGAGGTCGAGAAACAGAGTGGCTGAAACAGAGGGCGAGAAACAGAGGGGCTGAAACAGACGGGTACAAACAGAGGGCGAGAAACAGCGGGGCTGAAACAGAGGGTGAGAAACAGAGGGGCTGAAGCTGTGGGCGAGAAACAGAGGGGCTGAAAGAGAGGGGGAGAAACAGAGGTCGAGAAACAGTGGGGCTGAAACAGAAGGGCTGAAACCGAGAGGCTGAAACAGAGGGCGAGAAACAGAGTGTGAGAAGCAGTGGGCGAGAAAAAGAGGGGCTGAAACAGAGGGCGAGAAACAGAGGGGCTGAAACAGAGGGGCTGAAACAGAGGGGGAGAAGCAGAGGGGCTGAAACAGTGGGCGAGAAACAGAGGGGCTGAAACAGAGGGGCTGAAACAGACGGTGAGAAACAGAGGGTGACAAAAAAGAGGGGCTGAAACAGAGGGGCTAAAATTGACGGCGAGAAACAGCGGGCGAGAAACAGAGGATGAGAATCAGAAAGCGAGAAACAGAGGTCGAGGAACAGTGGGGCTGTAACAGAGGGCGAGAAACAGTGGGTTTGAAACAGAGGGGCTGAAACAGAGGGGGAGAAACAGAGAGCGAGAAAAAGAGGGGTTGAAACAGAGGGGCTGAAACAGAGGGAGAGAAACAGAGTGTGAGAAGCAGAGGGGATGAAACAGAGGGCGAGAAACAGAGGGCAAGAAACAGCGGGGCTGAAACAGAGGGGGGGAAACAGACAGCGAAAAACAGAGGACAAGAAACAGAGGGGCTGAAATACAGGGGCTGAAACAGTGGGTGAGAAACAGAGCAGCTGAAACAGAGGGTGAGAAACAGAGGGTGACAAAAAAGAGGGGCTCAAACAGAGGGCGATAAACAGAGTGGCTGCAACAGGGGGCCAGAAACAGAGTGCGAGAAGCAGTGGGCGAGAAAAGAGGGGATGAAACAAAGGGGCTGAAACAGAGGGAGAGAGACAGAGGACGAGAAACAGAGGGCGAGAAACAGAGGGGCTGAAACAGAGTGGCTGAAACAGAGGGAGAGAGACAGAGGACGAGAAACAGAGGGCGAGAAACAGAGGGGCTGAAACAGGTGGTGAGAAACAGAGGGGCTGAAACAGAGGGGCTGAAACAGAGGGGCTGAAACAGTGGGCAAGAAACAGAGGGGCTGAAACAGAGGGGCTGAGAAAGAGGGGCTGAAACAGAGTGGCTGAAAAAGAGGGGCTGAAACAGAGAATGAGAATCAGAGTGGGAGAAACAGAGGGTGAGAAACAGAAGGCGAGAAACAAAGGGCGAGAAACAGAGTGCGAGAAACAGAGGGGCTGAAACAGAGGGGCTGAAACAGAGGTGAGGAAACAGAGGGGCTGAAACAGTGGGGCTGAGACAGAGGGCAGGAAACAGAGGGCGAGAAACAGAGTATGAGAAGCAGAGGGGCTGAAACTGAGGGCGAGAAACAGAGTTGCTGAAACAGGGGGGAGAAACAGAGGGGTAGAAACAGAGGGCGAGAAACAGAGGGCGAGAAACAGAGGGGCTGAAACAGAGGGGATGAAACAGCGAGCGAGAAGCAGAGTACGAGAAGCAGAGGGTCTGAAACTGATTGCGAGAAACAGAGGGGCTGAAACAGAGGGTGAGAAACAGAGGGCGAGAAACAGAGGGTGAGAAAAAGAGGGGCTGAAACAGAGGGGCTGAAACAGAGGGGCTGAAACAGAGGTGCGGAAACAGAGGGGCTGAAACAGAGGGGCTGAGACAGAGGGCAGGAAACAGAGGGCGAGAAACAGAGTATGAGAAGCAGAGGGGCTGAAACTGAGGGCGAGAAACAGAGTTGCTGAAACAGGGGGGAGAAACAGAGGGGGAGAAACAGAGGGCGAGACACAGAGGGGCTGAAACAGAGGGGCTCAAACAGAGGGCGAGAAACAAAGTGCAAGAAGCGGTGGGTCTGAAGCTGTGGGCGAGAAACAGAGGGGCTGAAACAGAGGGGTAGAAACAGAGGGCGAGAAACAGAGGGGCTGAAACAGAGGGGCTGAAACAGAGGGGCTCAAACAAAGGGCGAGAAACAGAGGGGCTGAAACAGAGGGCAGGAAACAGAGGGCGAGAAACAGAGTGCGAGAAGCAGAGGGGCTGAAACAGAGGTGGAGAAATAGAGGGCGAGAAACAGTGGGGCTGAAACAGAGGTGCTCAAACAGAGGGCCAGAAATAGAGTGCAAGAAGCAGAGGGGCTGAAGCTGTGGGCGAGAAACAGAGGGGCTGAAACAGAGGGGGAGAAGCAGAAGGGCTGAAACAGAGGGGCTGAAACAGAGGGGCTGAAACAGAGGGTGAGAAACAGAGGGCGAGAAACAGCGGGGCTGAAACAGAGGGGCTGAAACAGAGGTGTGGAAACAGAGGGGCTGAAACAGAGGGGCTGAGACAGAGGGCGAGAAACAGAGGGCGAGAAACAGAGTTGCTGAAACAGGGGGGAGAAACAGAGGGCGAGAAACAGAGGGTGAGAATCAGACGGGCTGAAACAGAGGGGGAGAAACAAACAGCGAGAAACAGAGGACAAGAAACAGAGGGGCAGAAACAGTGGGCGAGAAACAGAGCAGCTGAAACAGACGGGCTGAAACAGAGAGCGAGAAACAGAGGGTGACAAAAAAGAGGGGCTGAAACAGAGGGGTTGAAATTGACGGCGAGAAACAGAGGGGCTGAAACAGAGGGTGAGAAACAGAGGGGCTGTAACAGAGGGGCTTAAACAGAGGGGCTGAAACAGAGGGCGAGAAACAGAGTGTAAGAATCAGAAGGGCTGAAACAATGTGGCTGAAATAGAGGGTCTGAAACAGAGGGCGAGAAACAGGGGATCTGAAACAGAGGGCGAGAAGCAGAGGGGCTGAGACAGAGGGCGAAAAACAGAGGGGCTGTAACAGAGGGGCTCAAACAGAGTGGCTGAAACAGAGGGTGAGAAACACAGTGTGAGAAGCACAGGGGATGAAACTGAGGGCGTGAAACAGGGGGTCTGAAACAGAGGGGCGGAAACAAAGGGCGAGATACAGAGGGGCTGAAACAGCGGGCGAGAAGCAGAGTACAAGAAGCAGAGGGTCTGAAACTGAGGGCGAGAAACAGAGGGGCTGAAACAGAGGGTGAGAAACAGAGGGCGAGAAAAAGAGGGGCTGAAACAGAGGGTCTGAAACAGTGGGCAAGAAACAGAGAGGCTGGAACAGAGGGGCTGAAAAAGAGGGCGAGAAACAGAGGGGCTGAAACAGAGGGGCTGAAAAAGAGGGGCTGAAACACAGAATGAGAATCAGAGTGGGAGAAACAGAGGGTGAGAAACAGAAGGTGAGAAACAGAGGGCGAGAAACAGAGGGGCTGAAACAGAGGGGCTGAGACAGAGGGCGAGAAACAGGGGCTGAAACAGAGGGCGAGAAACAGAGGGAGAGAAACAGAGTATGATAAGCAGAGGATGAAACTGAGGGCGAGAAACAGAGGGGCTGAAACAGAGGGGGGGAAACAGAGGGTGAGAAACAGAGGGCGAGAAACAGAGGGGCTGAAACAGAGGGGCTGAAACAGAGGGGCTGATACAGAGGGGCTGAAACAGAGGGCCAGAAACAGAGGGGCTGATACAGAGGGGCTGAAACAGAGGGGCTGAAACAGAGGGTGGGAAACAGAGGGTGGGAAACAGAGGCGCTGAAACAGAGGGGCTGAAACAGAGGGGCTGAAACAGTGGGCAAGAAACAGAGGGGCTGAAACAGAGGGGCTGAAAAACAGGGGCTGAAACAGAGTGGCTGAAAAAAAGGGGCTGAAACAGAGAATGAGAATCAGAGTGGGAGAAACAGAGTGTGAGAAACAGAAGGCGAGAAACAAAGGGCGAGAAAACGAGGGCGAGAAACAGAGGGGCTGAAACAGAGGGGCTGAAACAGAGGTGCGGAAACAGAGGGGCTTAAACAGAGGGGCTGAAACAGAGGGCGAGAAACATAGGGCGAGAAACAGAGTATGAGAAGCAGAGGGGCTGAAACTAAGGGCGAGAAACAGAGGGGCGGAAACAGCTGGCGAGAAACAGAGGGGTTGAAACAGAGGCGATGAAACAGCGAGCGAGAAGCAGAGGGTCTGAAACTAAGGGCGAGAAACAGAGGGGCTGAAACAGAGGGAGAGAGACAGAGGACGAGAAACAGAGGGCGAGAAACAGAGGGGCTGAAACAGGGGGCGAGAAACAGAGGGTCTGAAACAGAGGGGATGAAACAGCGAGCGAGAAGCAGAGTACGAGAAGCAGAGGGTCTGAAACTGAGGGCGAGAAACAGAGGGGCTGAAACAGAGGGTGAGAAACAGAGGGCGAGAAACAGAGGGCGAGAAACAGAGGGGCTGAAACAGAGGGGCTGAAACAGAGGTGTGGAAACAGAGGGGCTGATACAGAGGGGCTGAGACAGAGGGCGAGAAACAGAGGGCGAGAAACAGAGTTGCTGAAACAGGGGGGAGAAACAGAGGGCGAGAAACAGAGGGTGAGAAACAGACGGGCTGAAACAGAGGGGGAGAAACAGACAGCGAGAAACAGAGGACAAGAAACAGAGGGGCAGAAACAGTGGGCGAGAAACAGAGCAGCTGAAACAGACGGGCTGAAACAGAGAGCGAGAAACAGAGGGTGACAAAAAAGAGGGGCTGAAACAGAGGGGTTGAAATTGACGGCGAGAAACAGAGGGGCTGAAACAGAGGGTGAGAAACAGAGGGGCTGTAACAGAGGGGCTTAAACAGAGGGGCTGAAACAGAGGGCGAGAAACAGAGTGTAAGAAGCAGAAGGGCTGAAACAATGTGGCTGAAATAGAGGGTCTGAAACAGAGGGCGAGAAACAGGGGATCTGAAACAGAGGGCGAGAAGCAGAGGGGCTGAGACAGAGGGCGAAAAACAGAGGGGCTGTAACAGAGGGGCTCAAACAGAGTGGCTGAAACAGAGGGTGAGAAACACAGTGTGAGAAGCACAGGGGATGAAACTGAGGGCGTGAAACAGGGGGTCTGAAACAGAGGGGCGGAAACAAAGGGCGAGATACAGAGGGGCTGAAACAGACGGGTACAAACAGTGGGCGAGAAACAGGGGGGCTGAAACAGAGGGTGAGAAACAGAGGGGCTGAAACAGGGGGCGAGAAACAGAGGGGCTGAAACAGAGGGGATGAAACAGCGGGCGAGAAGCAGAGTACAAGAAGCAGAGGGTCTGAAACTGAGGGCGAGAAACAGAGGGGCTGAAACAGAGGGTGAGAAACAGAGGGCGAGAAAAAGAGGGGCTGAAACAGAGGGTCTGAAACAGTGGGCAAGAAACAGAGAGGCTGGAACAGAGGGGCTGAAAAAGAGGGCGAGAAACAGAGGGGCTGAAACAGAGGGGCTGAAAAAGAGGGGCTGAAACACAGAATGAGAATCAGAGTGGGAGAAACAGAGGGTGAGAAACAGAAGGTGAGAAACAGAGGGCGAGAAACAGAGGGGCTGAAACAGAGGGGCTGAGACAGAGGGCGAGAAACAGGGGCTGAAACAGAGGGCGAGAAACAGAGGGAGAGAAACAGAGTATGATAAGCAGAGGATGAAACTGAGGGCGAGAAACAGAGGGGCTGAAACAGAGGGGGGGAAACAGAGGGTGAGAAACAGAGGGCGAGAAACAGAGGGGCTGAAACAGAGGGGCTGAAACAGAGGGGCTGATACAGAGGGGCTGAAACAGAGGGCCAGAAACAGAGGGGCTGATACAGAGGGGCTGAAACAGAGGGGCTGAAACAGAGGGTGGGAAACAGAGGGTGGGAAACAGAGGGGCTGAAACAGAGGGGCTGAAACAGAGGGGCTGAAACAGTGGGCAAGAAACAGAGGGGCTGAAACAGAGGGGCTGAAAAACAGGGGCTGAAACAGAGTGGCTGAAAAAAAGGGGCTGAAACAGAGAATGAGAATCAGAGTGGGAGAAACAGAGTGTGAGAAACAGAAGGCGAGAAACAAAGGGCGAGAAAACGAGGGCGAGAAACAGAGGGGCTGAAACAGAGGGGCTGAAACAGAGGTGCGGAAACAGAGGGGCTTAAACAGAGGGGCTGAAACAGAGGGCGAGAAACAGAGGGCGAGAAACAGAGTATGAGAAGCAGAGGGGCTGAAACTAAGGGCGAGAAACAGAGGGGCGGAAACAGCTGGCGAGAAACAGAGGGGTTGAAACAGAGGCGATGAAACAGCGAGCGAGAAGCAGAGTACGAGAAGCAGAGGTCTGAAACTAAGGGCGAGAAACAGAGGGGCTGAAACAGAGGGAGAGAGACAGAGGACGAGAAACAGAGGGCGAGAAACAGAGGGGCTGAAACAGGGGGCGAGAAACAGAGGGTCTGAAACAGAGGGGATGAAACAGCCAGCGAGAAGCAGAGTACGAGAAGCAGAGGGTCTGAAACTGAGGGCGAGAAACAGAGGGGCTGAAACAGAGGGTGAGAAACAGAGGGCGAGAAACAGAGGGCGAGAAACAGAGGGGCTGAAACAGGGGGCGAGAAACAGAGGGGCTGAAACAGAGGGGATGAAACAGCGAGCGAGAAGCAGAGTACGAGAAGCAGAGGGTCTGAAACTAAGGGCGAGAAACAGAGGGGCTGAAACAGAGGGAGAGAGACAGAGGACGAGAAACAGAGGGCGAGAAACAGAGGGGCTGAAACAGGGGGCAAAAAACAGAAGGGCTGAAACAGAGGCGCTGATACAGAGGGGCTGAAACAGAGGGCCAGAAACAGAGGGGCTGATACAGAGGGGCTGAAACAGAGGGGCTGAAACAGAGGGCGAGACACAGTGGGGCTGAAACAGAGGGGCTGAAACAGAGGGTGAGAAACAGAGGGCTGAAACAGAGGGGCTGAAACAGAGGGCCTGAAACAGTGGGCAAGAAACAGAGGGGCTGAAACAGAGGGGCTGAAAAACAGGGGCTGAAACAGAGTGACTGAAAAAAAGGGGCTGAAACAGAGAATGAGAATCAGAGTGGGAGAAACAGAGGGTGAGAAACAGAAGGCGAGAAACGAAGGGCGAGAAACAGAGGGCGAGGAACAGAGGGGCTGAAACAGAGGGGCTGAAGCAGAGGTGCGGAAACAGAGGGGCTGAAACAGAGGGGCTGAGACAGAGGGCGAGAAACAGAGGGCGAGAAACAGAGTATGAGAAGCAGAGGGGCTGAAACTGAGGGCGAGAAACAGTGTTGCTGAAACAGGGTGGAGAAACAGTGGGCGAGAAACAGAGGGCGAGAAACAGAGCGGCTGAAACAGAGGGGCTGAAACAGAGGGAGAGAGACAGAGGACGAGAAACAGAGGGCGAGAAACAGAGGGGCTGAAACAGGTGGCGAGAAACAGAGGGGCTGAAACAGAGGGGATGAAACAGCGAGCGAGAAGCAGAGTACGAGAAGCAGAGGGTCTGAAACTGAGGGCGAGAAACAGAGGGGCTGAAACAGAGTGTGAGAAACAGAGGGCGAGAAACAGAGGGCGAGAAAAAGAGGTGTTGAAACAGAGGGTCTGAAACAGTGGGCAAGAAACAGAGGGGCTGAAACAGAGGGGCTGAGAAAGAGGGGCTGAAACAGAGTGGCTGAAAAAGAGGGGCTGAAACAGAGAATGAGAATCAGAGTGGGAGAAACAGAGGGTGAGAAACAGAAGGCGAGAAACGAAGGGCGAGAAACAGAGGGCGAGAAACAGAGGGGCTGAAACAGAGGGGCTGAAACAGAGGTGCGGAAACAGAGGGGCTGAAACAGAGGGGCTGAGACAGAGGGCGAGAAACAGAGGGCGAGAAACAGAGTATGAGAAGCAGAGGGGCTGAAACTGAGGGTGAGAAACAGTGTTGCTGAAACAGGGTGGAGAAACAGTGGGCGAGAAACAGAGGGCGAGAAACAGAGGGGCTGAAACAGAGGGGCTCAAACAGAGGGCGAGAAACAAAGTGCAAGAAGCGGAGGGTCTGAAGCTGTGGGCGAGAAACAGAGGGGCTGAAACAGAGGGGTAGAACAGAGGGCGAGAAACAGAGGGGCTGAAACAGTGGGCGGGAAACAGAGGGCGAGAAACAGAGTGCGAGAAGCAGAGGGGCTGAAACAGAGATGGAGAAATAGAGGCGAGAAACAGTGGGGCTGAAACAGAGGGGCTCAAACAGAGGGCCAGAAATAGAGTGCAAGAAGCAGAGGGGCTGAAGCTGTGGGCGAGAAACAGAGGGGCTGAAACAGAGGGGGAGAAGCAGAAGGGCTGAAACAGAGGGGCTGAAACAGAGGGGGAGAAGCAGAAGGGCTGAAACAGAGGGGCTGAAACAGAGGGGCTGAAACAGAGGGTGAGAAACAGAGGGCGAGAAACAGCGGGGCTGAAACAGAGGGGCTGAAACAGAGGGAGAGAGACAGAGGACGAGAAACAGAGGGTGACAAAAAAGAGGGGCTCAAACAGAGGGCGATAAACAGAGTGGCTGCAACAGAGGGCCAGAAACAGAGTGCGAGAAGCAGTGGGCGAGAAAAGAGGGGATGAAACAAAGGGGCTGAAACAGTGGGCGAGAAACAGAGGGTGAGAAACAGAGGGGCTGAAACAGAGGGGCTGAAACAGAGGGAGAGACACAGAGGACGAGAAACAGAGGGCGAGAAACAGAGGGGCTGAAACAGGTGGTGAGAAACAGAGGGGCTGAAACAGAGGGGCTGAAACAGAGGGGCTGAAACAGTGGGCAAGAAACAGAGGGGCTGAAACAGAGGGGCTGAGAAAGAGGGGCTGAAACAGAGTGGCTGAAAAAGAGGGGCTGAAACAGAGAATGAGAATCAGAGTGGGAGAAACAGAGGGTGAGAAACAGAAGGCGAGAAACAAAGGGCGAGAAACAGAGTGCGAGAAACAGAGGGGCTGAAACAGAGGGGCTGAAACAGAGGTGCGGAAACAGAGGGGCTGAAACAGAGGGGCTGAGACAGAGGGCAGGAAACAGAGGGCGAGAAACAGAGTATGAGAGGCAGAGGGGCTGAAACTGAGGGCGAGAAACAGAGTTGCTGAAACAGGGGGAAAAACAGAGGGGGAGAAACAGAGGGCGAGAAACAGAGGGCGAGAAACAGAGGGGCTGAAACAGAGGGGATGAAACAGCGAGCGAGAAGCAGAGTACGAGAAGCAGAGGGTCTGAAACTGAGGGCGAGAAACAGAGGGGCTGAAACAGAGGGTGAGAAACAGAGGGCGAGAAAAAGAGGGGCTGAAACAGAGGGTCTGAAACAGTGGGCAAGAAACAGAGGGGCTGAAACAGAGGGGCTGAGAAAGAGGGGCTGAAACAGAGTTGCTGAAAAAGAGGGGCTGAAACTGAGAATGAGAATCAGAGTGGGAGAAACAGAGGGTGAGAAACAGAAGGCGAGAAACAAAGGGCGAGAAACAGAGTGCGAGAAACAGAGGGGCTGAAACAGAGGGGCTGAAACAGAGGTGCGGAAACAGAGGGGCTGAAACAGAGGGGCTGAAACAGTGGGCAAGAAACAGAGGGGCTGAAACAGAGGGGCTGAGAAAGAGGGGCTGAAACAGAGTGGCTGAAAAAGAGGGGCTGAAACAGAGAATGAGAATCAGAGTGTGAGAAACAGAGGGTGAGAAACAGAAGGCGAGAAACAAAGGGCGAGAAACAGAGTGCGAGAAACAGAGGGGCTGAAACAGAGGGGCTGAAACAGAGGTGCGGAAACAGAGGGGCTGAAACAGAGGGGCTGAGACAGAGGGCAGGTTTCAGAGGGCGAGAAACAGAGTATGAGAGGCAGAGGGGCTGAAAATGACGGCGAGAAACAGAGTTGCTGAAACAGGGGGGAGAAACAGAGGGGGAGAAACAGAGGGCGAGAAACAGAGGGCGAGAAACAGAGGGGCTGAAACAGAGGGGATGAAACAGCGAGCGAGAAGCAGAGTACGAGAAGCAGAGGGTCTGAAACTGAGGGCGAGAAACAGAGGGGCTGAAACAGAGGGTGAGAAACAGAGGGCGAGAAACAGAGGGTGAGAAAAAGAGGGGCTGAAACAGAGGGTCTGAAACAGTGGGCAAGAAACAGAGGGGCTGAAACAGAGGGGCTGAGAAAGAGGGGCTGAAACAGAGTGGCTGAAAAAGAGGGGCTGAAACTGAGAATGGGAATCAGAGTGGGAGAAACAGAGGGTGAGAAACAGAAGGCGAGAAACAAAGGGCGAGAAACAGAGTGCGAGAAACAGAGGGGCTGAAACAGAGGGGCTGAAACAGAGGTGCGGAAACAGAGGGGCTGAAACAGAGGGGCTGAAACAGAGGGCAGGAAACAGAGGGCGAGAAACAGAGTATGAGAAGCAGAGGGGCTGAAACTGAGGGCGAGAAACAGAGTTGCTGAAACAGGGGGGAGAAACGGAGGGGGAGAAACAGAGGGCGAGAAACAGAGGGGCTGAAACAGAGGGGCTCAAACAGAGGGCGAGAAACAAAGTGCAAGAAGCGGAGGGTCTGAAGCTGTGGGCGAGAAACAGAGGGGCTGAAACAGAGGGGTAGAAACAGAGGGCGAGAAAAAGAGGGGCTGAAACAGAGGGTCTGAAACAAAGGGCGAGAAACAGAGGGGCTGAAACAGAGGGCGGGAAACAGAGGCCGAGAAACAGAGTGCGAGAAGCAGAGGGGCTGAAACAGAGGTGGAGAAATAGAGGGCGAGAAACAGTGGGGCTGAAACAGTGGGGCTCAAACAGAGGGCCAGAAATAGAGTGCAAGAAGCAGCGGGGCTGAAGCTGTGGGCGAGAAACAGAGGGGCTGAAACAGAGGGGGAGAAGCAGAAGGGCTGAAACAGAGGGGCTGAAACAGAGGGGCTGAAACAGAGGGTGAGAAACAGAGGGCGAGAAACAGCGGGGCTGAAACAGAGGGGCTGAAACAGAGGTGCGGAAACAGAGGGGCTGAAACAGAAGGGCTGAGACAGAGGGCGAGAAACAGAGGGCGAGAAACAGAGTATGAGAAGCAGAGGGGCTGAAACTGAGGGCGAGAAACAGAGTTGCTGAAACAGGGGGGAGAAACAGAGGGCGAGAAACAGAGGGCGAGAAACAGACGGGCTGAAACAGAGGGGGAGAAACAGACAGCGAGAAACAGAGGACAAGAAACAGAGGGGCAGAAACAGTGGGCGAGAAACAGAGCAGCTGAAACAGACGGGCTGAAACAGAGAGCGAGAAACAGAGGGTGACAAAAAAGAGGGGCTGAAACAGAGGGGTTGAAATTGACGGCGAGAAACACAGGACGAGAAACAGTGGATGTGAATCAGAAATCAAGAAACAGAGCGCGAGAAACAGAGGTCGAGAAACAGTGGGGCTGAAACAGAGGGCGAGAAACAGAGGGGCTGAAACAGAGGGGCAGAAACAGTGGGCGAGAAGCAGAGGGGCTGAAACAGAGGGCGAGAAACAGAGGGCGAGAAACAGAGGGGCTGTAACAGAGGGGCTTAAACAGAGGGGCTGAAACAGAGGGCGAGAAACAGAGTGTAAGAAGCACAGGGGCTGAAACAATGTGGCTGAAATAGAGGGTCTGAAACAGAGGGCGAGAAACAGGGGATCTGAAACAGAGGGCGAGAAGCAGAGGGGCTGAGACAGAGGGCGAAAAACAGAGGGGCTGTAACAGAGGGGCTCAAACAGAGTGGCTGAAACAGAGGGTGAGAAACACAGTGTGAGAAGCACAGGGGATGAAACTGAGGGCGTGAAACAGGGGGTCTGAAACAGAGGGGCTGAAACAAAGGGCGAGATACAGAGGGGCTGAAACAGACGGGTACAAACAGTGGGCGAGAAACAGGGGGGCTGAAACAGAGGGTGAGAAACAGAGGGGCTGAAACAGGGGGCGAGAAACAGAGGGGCTGAAACAGAGGGGATGAAACAGCGGGCGAGAAGCAGAGTACAAGAAGCAGAGGGTCTGAAACTGAGGGCGAGAAACAGAGGGGCTGAAACAGAGGGTGAGAAACAGAGGGCGAGAAAAAGAGGGGCTGAAACAGAGGGTCTGAAACAGTGGGCAAGAAACAGAGAGGCTGGAACAGAGGGGCTGAAAAAGAGGGCGAGAAACAGAGGGGCTGAAACAGAGGGGCTGAAAAAGAGGGGCTGAAACACAGAATGAGAATCAGAGTGGGAGAAACAGAGGGTGAGAAACAGAAGGCGAGAAACAAAGGGCGAGAAACAGAGGGCGAGAAAAAGAGGGGCTGAAACAGAGGGTCTGAAACAGTGGGCAAGAAACAGAGGGGCTGAAACAGAGGGGCTGAGAAAGAGAGTATGATAAGCAGAGGATGAAACTGAGGGCGAGAAACAGAGGGGCTGAAACAGAGGGGGGGAAACAGAGGGTGAGAAACAGTGGGCGAGAAACAGAGGGTCTGAAACATAGGGGCTGAAACAGAGGGGCTGATACAGAGGGGCTGAAACAGAGGGGCTGATACAGACGGGCTGAAACAGAGGGGCTGATACAGACGGGCTGAAACAGAGGGGCTGAAACAGAGGGTGGGAAACAGAGGGTGGGAAACAGAGGGGCTGAAACAGAGGGGCTGAAACAGAGGGGCTGAAACAGTGGGCAAGAAACAGAGGGGCTGAAACAGAGGGGCTGAAAAACAGGGGCTGAAACAGAGTGGCTGAAAAAAAGGGGCTGAAACAGAGAATGAGAATCAGAGTGGGAGAAACAGAGGGTGAGAAACAGAAGGCGAGAAACAAAGGGCGAGAAACAGAGGGGCTGAAACAGAGGGGCTGAAACAGAGGTGCGGAAACAGAGGGGCTGAAACAGAGGGGCTGAAACAGAGGGCGAGAAACAGAGGGCGAGAAACAGAGTATGAGAAGCAGAGGGGCTGAAACTAAGGGCGAGAAACAGAGGGGCAGAAACAGCTGGCGAGAAACAGAGGGGCTGAAACAGAGGGGATGAAACAGCGAGCGAGAAGCAGAGTACGAGAAGCAGAGGGTCTGAAACTAAGGGCGAGAAACAGAGGGGCTGAAACAGAGGGAGAGAGACAGAGGACGAGAAACAGAGGGCGAGAAACAGAGGGGCTGAAACAGGGGGCGAGAAACAGAGGGGCTGAAACAGAGGGGATGAAACAGCGAGCGAGAAGCAGAGTACGAGAAGCAGAGGGTCTGAAACTGAGGGCGAGAAACAGAGGGGCTGAAACAGAGGGTGAGAAACAGAGGGCGAGAAACAGAGGGCGAGAAACAGAGGGGCTGAAACAGGGGGCGAGAAACAGAGGGGCTGAAACAGCGAGCGAGAAGCAGAGTACGAGAAGCAGAGGGTCTGAAACTAAGGGCGAGAAACAGAGGGGCTGAAACAGAGGGAGAGAGACAGAGGACGAGAAACAGAGGGCAAGAAACAGAGGGGCTGAAACAGGGGGCGAGAAACAGAGGGGCTGAAACAGAGGGGCTGATACAGAGGGGCTGAAACAGAGGGCCAGAAACAGAGGGGCTGATACAGAGGGGCTGAAACAGAGGGGCTGAAACAGAGGGTGGGAAGCAGAGGGTGGGAACCAGAGGGCGAGACACAGAGGGGCTGAAACAGAGGGGCTGAAACAGAGGGCGAGAAACAGAGGGGCTGAAGCAGAGGGGCTGAAACAGAGGGTGAGAAACAGAGGGGCTGAAACAGAGGGGCTGAAACAGAGGGGCTGAAACAGTGGGCAAGAAACAGAGGGGCTGAAACAGAGGGGCTGAAAAACAGGTGCTGAAACAGAGTGGCTGAAAAAAAGGGGCTGAAACAGAGAATGAGAAACAGAGTGTGAGAAGCAGAGGGGATGAAACAGAGGGCGAGAATCAGAGGGCAAGACACAGCGGGGCTCAAACAGAGGGGGGGAAACAGACAGCGAAAAACAGAGGACAAGAAACAGAGGGGCTGAAATACAGGGGCTGAAACAGTGGGTGAGAAACAGAGCAGCTGAAACAGAGGGCGAGAAACAGAGGGTGAGAAAAAAGAGGGGCTCAAACAGAGGGCGATAAACAGAGTGGCTGCAACAGAGGGCCAGAAACAGAGTGCGAGAAGCAGTGGGCGAGAAAAGAGGGGATGAACAAAGGGGCTGAAACAGTGGGCGAGAAACAGAGGGTGAGAAACAGAGGGGCTGAAACAGAGTGGCTGAAACAGAGGGAGAGACACAGAGGACGAGAAACAGAGGGCGAGAAACAGAGGGGCTGAAACAGAGGGTGAGAAACAGAGGGGCTGAAACAGAGGGGCTGAATCAGAGGGGCTGAAACAGTGGGCAAGAAACAGAGGGGCTGAAACAGAGGGGCTGAGAAGGAGGGGCTGAAACAGAGTGGCTGAAAAAGAGGGGCTGAAACAGAGAATGAGAATCAGAGTGGGAGAAACAGAGGGTGAGAAACAGAAGGCGAGAAACAAAGGGCGAGAAACAGAGTGCGAGAAACAGAGGGGCTGAAACAGAGGGGCTGAAACAGAGGTGCGGAAACAGAGGGGCTGAAACAGAGGGGCTGAGACAGAGGGCAGGAAACAGAGGGCGAGAAACAGAGTATGAGAAGCAGAGGGGCTGAAACTGAGGGCGAGAAACAGAATTGCTGAAACAGGGGGGAGAAACAGAGGGGGAGAAACAGAGGGCGAGAAACAGAGGGCGAGAAACAGAGGGGCTGAAACAGAGGGGATGAAACAGCGAGCGAGAAGCAGAGTACGAGAAGCAGAGGGTCTGAAACTGAGGGCGAGAAACAGAGGGGCTGAAACAGAGGGTGAGAAACAGAGGGCGAGAAACAGAGGGCGAGAAAAAGAGGGGCTGAAACAGAGGGTCTGAAACAGTGGGCAAGAAACAGAGGGGCTGAAACAGAGGGGCTGAGAAAGAGGGGCTGAAACAGAGTGGCTGAAAAAGAGGGGCTGAAACAGAGAATGAGAATCAGAGTGGGAGAAACAGAGGGTGAGAAACAGAAGGCGAGAAACAAAGGGCGAGAAACAGAGTGCGAGAAACAGAGGGGCTGAAACAGAGGGGCTGAAACAGAGGTGCGGAAACAGAGGGGCTGAAACAGAGGGGCTGAGACAGAGGGCAGGAAACAGAGGGCGAGAAACAGAGTATGAGAAGCAGAGGGGCTGAAACTGAGGGCGAGAAACAGAGTTGCTGAAACAGGGGGGAGAAACAGAGGGCGAGAAACAGAGGGCGAGAAACAGAGGGGCTGAAACAGAGGGGCTCAAACAGAGGGCGAGAAACAAAGTGCAAGAAGCGGAGGGTCTGAAGCTGTGGGCGAGAAACAGAGGGGCTGAAACAGAGGTGGAGAAATAGAGGGCGAGAAACAGTGGGGCTGAAACAGAGGGGCTCAAACAGAGGGCCAGAAATAGAGTGCAAGAAGCAGCGGGGCTGAAGCTGTGGGCGAGAAACAGAGGGGCTGAAACAGAGGGGGAGAAGCAGAAGGGCTGAAACAGCGGGGCTGAAACAGAGGGGCTGAAACAGAGGGTGAGAAACAGAGGGCGAGAAACAGCGGGGCTGAAACAGAGGGGCTGAAACAGAGGTGCGGAAACAGAGGGGCTGAAACAGAGGGGCTGAGACAGAGGGCGAGAAACAGGGCGAGAAACAGAGTATGAGAAGCAGATGGGCTGAAACTGAGGGCGAGAAACAGAGTTGCTGAAACAGGGGGGAGAAACAGAGGGCGAGAAACAGAGGGCGAGAAACAGACGGGCTGAAACAGAGGGGGAGAAACAGACAGCGAGAAACAGAGGACAAGAAACAGAGGGCCAGAAACAGTGGGCGAGAAAAAGAGCAGCTGAAACAGACGGGCTGAAACAGAGAGCGAGAAACAGAGGGTGACAAAAAAGAGGGGCTGAAACAGAGGGGTTGAAATTGACGGCGAGAAACAGAGGGCAAGAAACAGTGGATGAGAATCAGAAAGCAAGAAACAGAGCGCGAGAAACAAAGGTCGAGAAACAGTGGGGCTGAAACAGAGGGCGAGAAACAGAGGGGCTGAAACAGAGGGGCAGAAACAGTGGGCGAGAAGCAGAGGGGCTGAAACAGAGGGCGAGAAACAGAGGGGCTGTAACAGAGGGGCTTAAACAGAGGGGCTGAAACAGAGGGCGAGAAACAGAGTGTAAGAAGCAGAGGGGCTGAAACAATGTGGCTGAAATAGAGGGTCTGAAACAGAGGGCGAGAAACAGGGAATCTGAAACAGAGGGCGAGAAGCAGAGGGGCTGAGACAGAGGGCGAAAAACAGAGGGGCTGTAACAGAGGTGCTCAAACAGAGGGGCTGAAACAGAGGGTGAGAAACACAGTGTGAGAAGCACAGGGGATGAAACTGAGGGCGTGAAACAGGGGGTCTGAAACAGAGGGGCTGAAACAAAGGGCGAGAAACAGAGGGGCTGAAACAGACGGGTACAAACAGTGGGCGAGAAACAGGGGGGCTGAAACAGAGGGTGAGAAACAGAGGGGCTGAAACAGGGGGCGAGAAACAGAGGGGCTGAAACAGAGGGGATGAAACAGCGGGCGAGAAGCAGAGTACAAGAAGCAGAGGGTCTGAAACTGAGGGCGAGAAACAGAGGGGCTGAAACAGAGGGCCAGAAACAGAGGGGCTGATACAGAGGGGCTGAAACAGAGGGGCTGAAACAGAGGGTGGGAAACAGAGGGTGGGAAACAGAGGGCGAGACACAGAGGGGCTGAAACAGAGGGGCTGAAACAGGGTGAGAAACTGAGGGGCTGAAACAGAAGAGCTGAAACAGAGGGTGAGAAACAGAGGGGCTGAAACAGAGGGGCTGAAACAGTGGGCAAGAAACAGAGGGGCTGAAACAGAGGGGCTGAAAAACAGGTGCTGAAACAGAGTGGCTGAAAAAAAGGGGCTGAAACAGAGAATGAGAATCAGAGTGGGAGAAACAGAGGGTGAGAAACAGAAGGCGAGAAACAAAGGGCGAGAAACAGAGGGCGAGAAACAGAGGGGCTGAAACAGAGTGGCTGAAACAGAGGTGCGGAAACAGAGGGGCTGAATCAGAGGGGCTGAGACAGAGGGCGAGAAACAGAGGGCGAGAAACAGAGTATGAGAAGCAGAGGGGCTGAAACTAAGGGCGAGAAACAGAGGGGCTGAAACAGAGGGAGAGAGACAGAGGACGAGAAACAGAGGGCGAGAAACAGAGGGGCTGAAACAGGGGACGAGAAACAGAGGGGCTGAAACAGAGGGGATGAAACAGCGAGCGAGAAGCAGAGTACGAGAAGCAGTGGGTCTGAAACTGAGGGCGAGAAACAGAGGGGCTGAAACAGAGGGTGAGAAACAGAGGGCGAGAAACAGAGGGCGAGAAACAGAGGGGCTGAAATAGGGGGCGAGAAACAGAGGGGCTGAAACAGAGGGGCTGATACAGAGGGGCTGAAACAGAGGGCCAGAAACAGAGTTGCTGATACAGAGGGGCTGAAACAGAGGGTGGGAAACAGAGGGTGGGAAACAGAGGGCGAGACACAGATGGGCTGAAACAGACGGGCTGAAACAGAGGGCGAGACAGAGAGGGGCTGAAACAGAGGGGCTGAAACAGAGGGCGAGAAACAGAGGGGCTGAAACAGAGGGGCTGAAACAGTGGGCAAGAAACAGAGGGGCTGAAACAGAGGGGCTGAGAAAGAGGGGCTGAAACAGAGTGGCTGAAAAAGAGGGGCTGAAACAGAGAATGAGAATCAGAGTGGGAGAAACAGAGGGTGAGAAACAGAAGGCGAGAAACAAAGGGCGAGAAACAGAGGGCGAGAAAAAGAGGGGCTGAAACAGAGGGTCTGAAACAGTGGGCAAGAAACAGAGGGACTGAAACAGAGGGGCTTAGAAAGAGGGGCTGAAATAGAGTGGCTGAAAAAGAGGGGCTGAAACAGAGAATGAGAATCAGAGTGGGAGAAACAGAGGGTGAGAAACAAAGGGCGAGAAACAGAGGGCGAGAAACAGAGGGGCTGAAACAGAGGGGCTGAAACAGAGGTGCGGAAACAGAGGGGCTGAAACAGAGGGGCTGAGACAGAGGGCGAGAAACAGAGGGCGAGAAACAGAGTATGAGAAGCAGAGGGGTTGAAACTGAGGGCGAGAAACAGAGTTGCTGAAACAGGGGGGAGAAACAGAGGGCGAGAAACAGAGGGCGAGAAACAGAGGGGCTGAAACTGAGGGGCTCAAACAGAGGGCGAGAAACAAAGTGCAAGAAGCGGAGGGTCTGAAGCTGTGGACGAGAAACAGAGGGGCTGAAACAGAGGGGTAGAACAGAGGGCGAGAAACAGAGGGGCTGAAACAGAGGGCGGGAAACAGAGGGCTTGAAACAGAGTGCGAGAAGCAGAGGGGCTGAAACAGAGGGGCTGAAACAGAGGGCGAGAAACAGAGGGGCTGAAACAGAGGGGCTGAAACAGAGGGCGAGAAACAGAGGGGCTGAAACAGAGGGGCTGAAACAGACGGGCTGAAACAGTGGGCAAGAAACAGAGGGGCTGAAACAGAGGGGCTGAAACAGAGGGCGAGAAACAGAGGGGCTGAAACAGAGGGGCTGAAACAGACGGGCTGAAACAGTGGGCAAGAAACAGAGGGGCTGAAACAGAGGGGCTGAAAAACAGGGGCTGAAACAGAGTGGCTGAAAAATAGGGGCTGAAACAGAGAATGAGAATCAGAGTGGGAGAAACAGAGGGTGAGAAACAGAAGGCGAGAAACAAAGGGCGAGAAACAGAGGAACGAGAAACAGAGGGCGAGAAACAGAGGGGCTGAAACAGGGGGCGAGAAACAGAGTGGCTGAAACAGAGGGGCTGATACAGAGGGGCTGAAACAGAGGGCCAGAAACAGAGGGGCTGATACAGAGGGGCTGAAACAGAGGGTGGGAAACAGAGGGTGGGAAACAGAGGGCGAGATACAGATGGGCTGAAACAGTCGGGCTGAAACAGAGGGCGAGACACAGCGGGGCTGAAACAGAGGGGCTGAAACAGAGGGCGAGAAACAGAGGGGCTGAAACAGAGGGGCTGAAACAGTGGGCAAGAAACAGAGGGGCTGAAACAGAGGGGCTGAGAAAGAGGGGCTGAAACAGAGTGGCTGAAAAAGAGGGGCTGAAACAGAGAATGAGAATCAGAGTGGGAGAAACAGAGGGTGAGAAACAGAAGACGAGAAACAAAGGGCGAGAAACAGAGGGCGAGAAAAAGAGGGGCTGAAACAGAGGGTCTGAAACAGTGGGCAAGAAACAGAGGGGCTGAAACAGAGGGGCTTAGAAAGAGGGGCTGAAACAGAGTGGCTGAAAAAGAGGGGCTGAAACAGAGAATGAGAATCAGAGTGGGAGAAACAGAGGGTGAGAAACAGAAGGCGAGAAACAAAGGGCGAGAAACAGAGGGCGAGAAACAGAGGGGCTGAAACAGAGGGGCTGAAACAGAGGTGCGGAAACAGAGGGGCTGAAACTGAGGGGCTGAGACAGAGGGCGAGAAACAGAGGGCGAGAAACAGAGTATGAGAAGCAGAGGGGCTGAAACTGAGGGCGAGAAACAGAGTTGCTGAAACAGGGGGGAGAAACAGAGGGCGAGAAACAGAGGGCGAGAAACAGAGGGGCTGAAACTGAGGGGCTCAAACAGAGGGCGAGAAACAAAGTGCAAGAAGCGGAGGGTCTGAAGCTGTGGACGAGAAACAGAGGGGCTGAAACAGAGGGGTAGAACAGAGGGCGAGAAACAGAGGGGCTGAAACAGAGGGCGGGAAACAGAGGGCTTGAAACAGAGTGCGAGAAGCAGAGGGGCTGAAACAGAGGGGCTGAAACAGAGGGCGAGAAACAGAGGGGCTGAAACAGAGGGGCTGAAACAGAGGGCGAGAAACAGAGGGGCTGAAACAGAGGGGCTGAAACAGACGGGCTGAATCAGTGGGCAAGAAACAGAGGGGCTGAAACAGAGGGGCTGAAACAGAGGGCGAGAAACAGAGGGGCTGAAACAGAGGGGCTGAAACAGACGGGCTGAAACAGTGGGCAAGAAACAGAGGGGCTGAAACAGAGGGGCTGAAAAACAGGGGCTGAAACAGAGTGGCTGAAAAATAGGGGCTGAAACAGAGAATGAGAATCTGAGTGGGAGAAACAGAGGGTGAGAAACAGAAGGCGAGAAAGAAAGGGCGAGAAACAGAGGGCGAGAAACAGAGGGGCTGAAACAGAGGGGCTGAAACAGAGGTGCGGAAACAGGGGGGCTGAAACAGAGGGGCTGAGACAGAGGGCGAGAAACAGAGGGCGAGAAACAGAGTATGAGAAGCAGAGGGGCTGAAACTAAGGGCGAGAAACAGAGGGGCGGATACAGGGGGCGAGAAAAAGAGCGGCTGAAACAGAGGGGATGAAACAGCGAGCGAGAAGCAGAGTACGAGAAGCAGAGGGTCTGAAACTAAGGGCGAGAAACAGAGGGGCTGAAACAGAGGGAGAGAGACAGAGGACGAGAAACAGAGGGCGAGAAACAGAGGGGCTGAAACAGGGTGCGAGAAACAGAGGGGCTGAAACAGAGGGGATGAAACAGAGGGTGAGAAACAGAGGGCGAGAAAAAGAGGGGCTGAAACAGAGGGTCTGAAACAGTGGGCAAGAAACAGAGGGGCTGAAACAGAGGGGTTGAGAAAGAGGGGCTGAAACAGAGTGGCTGAAAAAGAGGGGCTGAAACAGAGAATGAGAATCAGAGTGGTAGAAACAGAGGGTGAGAAACAGAAGGCGAGAAATGAAGGGCGAGAAACCGAGTGCAAGAAACAGAGGGGCTGAAACAGAGGGGCTGAAACAGAGGTGCGGAAACAGAGGGGCTGAAACAGAGGGGCTGAGACAGAGGGCGAAAAACAGAGGGCGAGAAACAGAGTGTGAGAAGCAGAGGGGCTGAAGCTGTGGGCAAGAAACAGAGGGGCTGAAACAGAGGGGCTGAGAAAGAGGGGCTGAAACAGAGTGTCTGAAAAAGAGGGGCTGAAACAGAGAATGAGAATCAGAGTGGGAGAAACAGAGGGTGAGAAACAGAAGGCGAGAAATGAAGGGCGAGAAACCGAGTGCGAGAAACAGAGGGGCTGAAACCGAGGGGCTGAAACAGAGGTGCAGAAACAGAGGGGCTGAAACAGAGGGGCTGAGACAGAGGGCGAAAAACTGAGGGCGAGAAACAGAGTTGCTGAAACAGGGGGGAGAAACAGAGGGCGTGAAACAGAGGGCGAGAAACAGAAGGGCTGAAATAGAGGGGCTCAAACAGAGGGCGAGAAACAAAGTGCAAGAAGCGGAGGGTCTGAAGCTGTGGGCGAGAAACCGATGGGGCTGAAACAGAGGGGTAGAAACAGAGGGCGAGAAACAAAGGGGCTGAAACAGAGGGGCTCAAACAAAGGGCGAGAAACAGAGGGGCTCAAACAGAGGGCGGGAAACAGAGGGCGAGAAACAGAGTGCGAGAAGCAGAGGGGCTGAAACAGAGGTGGAGAAATAGAGGGCGAGAAACAGTGGGGCTGAAACAGAGGGGCTCAAACAGAGGGCCAGAAATAGAGTGCAAGAAGCAGAGGGGCTGAAGCTGTGGGCGAGAAACAGAGGGGCTGAAATAGAGGGGGAGAAGCAGAAGGGCTGAAACAGAGGGGCTGAAACAGAGGGGCTGAAACAGAGGGTGAGAAACAGAGGGCGAGAAACAGTGGGGCTGAAACAGAGGGGCTGAAACAGAGGTGCGGAAACAGAGGGGTTGAAACAGAGGGGCTGAGACAGAGGGCGAGAAACAGAGGGCGAGAAACAGCGGGGCTGAAACAGAGGGGCTGAAACAGAGGTGCGGAAACAGAGGGGCTGAAACAGAGGGGATGAAACAGCGGGCGAGAAGCAGAGTACAAGAAGCAGAGGGTTTGAAACTGAGGGCGAGAAACAGAGGGGCTGAAACAGAGGGGATGAAACAGAGGGCGAGAAAAAGAGGGGCTGAAACAGAGGGGCTGAAACAGTGGGCAAGAAACAGAGAGGCTGGAACAGAGGGGCTGAAAAAGAGGGCGAGAAACAGAGGAGCTGAAACAGAGGGGCTGAAAAAGAGGGGCTGAAACACAGAATGAGAATCAGAGTGGGAGAAACAGAGGGTGAGAAACAGAAGGTGAGAAACAGAGGGCGAGAAACAGAGGGGCTGAAACAGAGGGGCTGAGACAGAGGTGCGGAAACAGAGGAGCTGAAACAGAGGGGCTGAGACAGAGGGGCTGAAACAGAGGGGCTGAAACAGAGGGTCTGAAACAGTGGGCAAGAAACAGAGGGACTGAAACAGAGGGGCTTAGAAAGAGGGGCTGAAATAGAGTGGCTGAAAAAGAGGGGCTGAAACAGAGAATGAGAATCAGAGTGGGAGAAACAGAGGGTGAGAAACAAAGGGCGAGAAACAGAGGGCGAGAAACAGAGGGGCTGAAACAGAGGGGCTGAAACAGAGGTGCGGAAACAGAGGGGCTGAAACAGAGGGGCTGAGACAGAGGGCGAGAAACAGAGGGCGAGAAACAGAGTATGAGAAGCAGAGGGGTTGAAACTGAGGGCGAGAAACAGAGTTGCTGAAACAGGGGGGAGAAACAGAGGGCGAGAAACAGAGGGCGAGAAACAGAGGGGCTGAAACTGAGGGGCTCAAACAGAGGGCGAGAAACAAAGTGCAAGAAGCGGAGGGTCTGAAGCTGTGGACGAGAAACAGAGGGGCTGAAACAGAGGGGTAGAACAGAGGGCGAGAAACAGAGGGGCTGAAACAGAGGGCGGGAAACAGAGGGCTTGAAACAGAGTGCGAGAAGCAGAGGGGCTGAAACAGAGGGGCTGAAACAGAGGGCGAGAAACAGAGGGGCTGAAACAGAGGGGCTGAAACAGAGGGCGAGAAACAGAGGGGCTGAAACAGAGGGGCTGAAACAGACGGGCTGAAACAGTGGGCAAGAAACAGAGGGGCTGAAACAGAGGGGCTGAAACAGAGGGCGAGAAACAGAGGGGCTGAAACAGAGGGGCTGAAACAGACGGGCTGAAACAGTGGGCAAGAAACAGAGGGGCTGAAACAGAGGGGCTGAAAAACAGGGGCTGAAACAGAGTGGCTGAAAAATAGGGGCTGAAACAGAGAATGAGAATCAGAGTGGGAGAAACAGAGGGTGAGAAACAGAAGGCGAGAAACAAAGGGCGAGAAACAGAGGAACGAGAAACAGAGGGCGAGAAACAGAGGGGCTGAAACAGGGGGCGAGAAACAGAGTGGCTGAAACAGAGGGGCTGATACAGAGGGGCTGAAACAGAGGGCCAGAAACAGAGGGGCTGATACAGAGGGGCTGAAACAGAGGGTGGGAAACAGAGGGTGGGAAACAGAGGGCGAGATACAGATGGGCTGAAACAGTCGGGCTGAAACAGAGGGCGAGACACAGCGGGGCTGAAACAGAGGGGCTGAAACAGAGGGCGAGAAACAGAGGGGCTGAAACAGAGGGGCTGAAACAGTGGGCAAGAAACAGAGGGGCTGAAACAGAGGGGCTGAGAAAGAGGGGCTGAAACAGAGTGGCTGAAAAAGAGGGGCTGAAACAGAGAATGAGAATCAGAGTGGGAGAAACAGAGGGTGAGAAACAGAAGACGAGAAACAAAGGGCGAGAAACAGAGGGCGAGAAAAAGAGGGGCTGAAACAGAGGGTCTGAAACAGTGGGCAAGAAACAGAGGGGCTGAAACAGAGGGGCTTAGAAAGAGGGGCTGAAACAGAGTGGCTGAAAAAGAGGGGCTGAAACAGAGAATGAGAATCAGAGTGGGAGAAACAGAGGGTGAGAAACAGAAGGCGAGAAACAAAGGGCGAGAAACAGAGGGCGAGAAACAGAGGGGCTGAAACAGAGGGGCTGAAACAGAGGTGCGGAAACAGAGGGGCTGAAACTGAGGGGCTGAGACAGAGGGCGAGAAACAGAGGGCGAGAAACAGAGTATGAGAAGCAGAGGGGCTGAAACTGAGGGCGAGAAACAGAGTTGCTGAAACAGGGGGGAGAAACAGAGGGCGAGAAACAGAGGGCGAGAAACAGAGGGGCTGAAACTGAGGGGCTCAAACAGAGGGCGAGAAACAAAGTGCAAGAAGCGGAGGGTCTGAAGCTGTGGACGAGAAACAGAGGGGCTGAAACAGAGGGGTAGAACAGAGGGCGAGAAACAGAGGGGCTGAAACAGAGGGCGGGAAACAGAGGGCTTGAAACAGAGTGCGAGAAGCAGAGGGGCTGAAACAGAGGGGCTGAAACAGAGGGCGAGAAACAGAGGGGCTGAAACAGAGGGGCTGAAACAGAGGGCGAGAAACAGAGGGGCTGAAACAGAGGGGCTGAAACAGACGGGCTGAATCAGTGGGCAAGAAACAGAGGGGCTGAAACAGAGGGGCTGAAACAGAGGGCGAGAAACAGAGGGGCTGAAACAGAGGGGCTGAAACAGACGGGCTGAAACAGTGGGCAAGAAACAGAGGGGCTGAAACAGAGGGGCTGAAAAACAGGGGCTGAAACAGAGTGGCTGAAAAATAGGGGCTGAAACAGAGAATGAGAATCTGAGTGGGAGAAACAGAGGGTGAGAAACAGAAGGCGAGAAACAAAGGGCGAGAAACAGAGGGCGAGAAACAGAGGGGCTGAAACAGAGGGGCTGAAACAGAGGTGCGGAAACAGGGGGGCTGAAACAGAGGGGCTGAGACAGAGGGCGAGAAACAGAGGGCGAGAAACAGAGTATGAGAAGCAGAGGGGCTGAAACTAAGGGCGAGAAACAGAGGGGCGGATACAGGGGGCGAGAAAAAGAGCGGCTGAAACAGAGGGGATGAAACAGCGAGCGAGAAGCAGAGTACGAGAAGCAGAGGGTCTGAAACTAAGGGCGAGAAACAGAGGGGCTGAAACAGAGGGAGAGAGACAGAGGACGAGAAACAGAGGGCGAGAAACAGAGGGGCTGAAACAGGGTGCGAGAAACAGAGGGGCTGAAACAGAGGGGATGAAACAGAGGGTGAGAAACAGAGGGCGAGAAAAAGAGGGGCTGAAACAGAGGGTCTGAAACAGTGGGCAAGAAACAGAGGGGCTGAAACAGAGGGGTTGAGAAAGAGGGGCTGAAACAGAGTGGCTGAAAAAGAGGGGCTGAAACAGAGAATGAGAATCAGAGTGGGAGAAACAGAGGGTGAGAAACAGAAGGCGAGAAATGAAGGGCGAGAAACCGAGTGCAAGAAACAGAGGGGCTGAAACAGAGGGGCTGAAACAGAGGTGCGGAAACAGAGGGGCTGAAACAGAGGGGCTGAGACAGAGGGCGAAAAACAGAGGGCGAGAAACAGAGTGTGAGAAGCAGAGGGGCTGAAGCTGTGGGCAAGAAACAGAGGGGCTGAAACAGAGGGGCTGAGAAAGAGGGGCTGAAACAGAGTGTCTGAAAAAGAGGGGCTGAAACAGAGAATGAGAATCAGAGTGGGAGAAACAGAGGGTGAGAAACAGAAGGCGAGAAATGAAGGGCGAGAAACCGAGTGCGAGAAACAGAGGGGCTGAAACCGAGGGGCTGAAACAGAGGTGCAGAAACAGAGGGGCTGAAACAGAGGGGCTGAGACAGAGGGCGAAAAACTGAGGGCGAGAAACAGAGTTGCTGAAACAGGGGGGAGAAACAGAGGGCGTGAAACAGAGGGCGAGAAACAGAAGGGCTGAAATAGAGGGGCTCAAACAGAGGGCGAGAAACAAAGTGCAAGAAGCGGAGGGTCTGAAGCTGTGGGCGAGAAACCGATGGGGCTGAAACAGAGGGGTAGAAACAGAGGGCGAGAAACAAAGGGGCTGAAACAGAGGGGCTCAAACAAAGGGCGAGAAACAGAGGGGCTCAAACAGAGGGCGGGAAACAGAGGGCGAGAAACAGAGTGCGAGAAGCAGAGGGGCTGAAACAGAGGTGGAGAAATAGAGGGCGAGAAACAGTGGGGCTGAAACAGAGGGGCTCAAACAGAGGGCCAGAAATAGAGTGCAAGAAGCAGAGGGGCTGAAGCTGTGGGCGAGAAACAGAGGGGCTGAAATAGAGGGGGAGAAGCAGAAGGGCTGAAACAGAGGGGCTGAAACAGAGGGGCTGAAACAGAGGGTGAGAAACAGAGGGCGAGAAACAGCGGGGCTGAAACAGAGGGGCTGAAACAGAGGTGCGGAAACAGAGGGGTTGAAACAGAGGGGCTGAGACAGAGGGCGAGAAACAGAGGGCGAGAAACAGCGGGGCTGAAACAGAGGGGCTGAAACAGAGGTGCGGAAACAGAGGGGCTGAAACAGAGGGGATGAAACAGCGGGCGAGAAGCAGAGTACAAGAAGCAGAGGGTTTGAAACTGAGGGCGAGAAACAGAGGGGCTGAAACAGAGGGGATGAAACAGAGGGCGAGAAAAAGAGGGGCTGAAACAGAGGGGCTGAAACAGTGGGCAAGAAACAGAGAGGCTGGAACAGAGGGGCTGAAAAAGAGGGCGAGAAACAGAGGAGCTGAAACAGAGGGGCTGAAAAAGAGGGGCTGAAACACAGAATGAGAATCAGAGTGGGAGAAACAGAGGGTGAGAAACAGAAGGTGAGAAACAGAGGGCGAGAAACAGAGGGGCTGAAACAGAGGGGCTGAGACAGAGGTGCAGAAACAGAGGAGCTGAAACAGAGGGGCTGAGACAGAGGGGCTGAAACAGAGGGGCTGAAACAGAGGGTCTGAAACAGTGGGCAAGAAACAGAGGGACTGAAACAGAGGGGCTTAGAAAGAGGGGCTGAAATAGAGTGGCTGAAAAAGAGGGGCTGAAACAGAGAATGAGAATCAGAGTGGGAGAAACAGAGGGTGAGAAACAAAGGGCGAGAAACAGAGGGCGAGAAACAGAGGGGCTGAAACAGAGGGGCTGAAACAGAGGTGCGGAAACAGAGGGGCTGAAACAGAGGGGCTGAGACAGAGGGCGAGAAACAGAGGGCGAGAAACAGAGTATGAGAAGCAGAGGGGTTGAAACTGAGGGCGAGAAACAGAGTTGCTGAAACAGGGGGGAGAAACAGAGGGCGAGAAACAGAGGGCGAGAAACAGAGGGGCTGAAACTGAGGGGCTCAAACAGAGGGCGAGAAACAAAGTGCAAGAAGCGGAGGGTCTGAAGCTGTGGACGAGAAACAGAGGGGCTGAAACAGAGGGGTAGAACAGAGGGCGAGAAACAGAGGGGCTGAAACAGAGGGCGGGAAACAGAGGGCTTGAAACAGAGTGCGAGAAGCAGAGGGGCTGAAACAGAGGGGCTGAAACAGAGGGCGAGAAACAGAGGGGCTGAAACAGAGGGGCTGAAACAGAGGGCGAGAAACAGAGGGGCTGAAACAGAGGGGCTGAAACAGACGGGCTGAAACAGTGGGCAAGAAACAGAGGGGCTGAAACAGAGGGGCTGAAACAGAGGGCGAGAAACAGAGGGGCTGAAACAGAGGGGCTGAAACAGACGGGCTGAAACAGTGGGCAAGAAACAGAGGGGCTGAAACAGAGGGGCTGAAAAACAGGGGCTGAAACAGAGTGGCTGAAAAATAGGGGCTGAAACAGAGAATGAGAATCAGAGTGGGAGAAACAGAGGGTGAGAAACAGAAGGCGAGAAACAAAGGGCGAGAAACAGAGGAACGAGAAACAGAGGGCGAGAAACAGAGGGGCTGAAACAGGGGGCGAGAAACAGAGTGGCTGAAACAGAGGGGCTGATACAGAGGGGCTGAAACAGAGGGCCAGAAACAGAGGGGCTGATACAGAGGGGCTGAAACAGAGGGTGGGAAACAGAGGGTGGGAAACAGAGGGCGAGATACAGATGGGCTGAAACAGTCGGGCTGAAACAGAGGGCGAGACACAGCGGGGCTGAAACAGAGGGGCTGAAACAGAGGGCGAGAAACAGAGGGGCTGAAACAGAGGGGCTGAAACAGTGGGCAAGAAACAGAGGGGCTGAAACAGAGGGGCTGAGAAAGAGGGGCTGAAACAGAGTGGCTGAAAAAGAGGGGCTGAAACAGAGAATGAGAATCAGAGTGGGAGAAACAGAGGGTGAGAAACAGAAGACGAGAAACAAAGGGCGAGAAACAGAGGGCGAGAAAAAGAGGGGCTGAAACAGAGGGTCTGAAACAGTGGGCAAGAAACAGAGGGGCTGAAACAGAGGGGCTTAGAAAGAGGGGCTGAAACAGAGTGGCTGAAAAAGAGGGGCTGAAACAGAGAATGAGAATCAGAGTGGGAGAAACAGAGGGTGAGAAACAGAAGGCGAGAAACAAAGGGCGAGAAACAGAGGGCGAGAAACAGAGGGGCTGAAACAGAGGGGCTGAAACAGAGGTGCGGAAACAGAGGGGCTGAAACTGAGGGGCTGAGACAGAGGGCGAGAAACAGAGGGCGAGAAACAGAGTATGAGAAGCAGAGGGGCTGAAACTGAGGGCGAGAAACAGAGTTGCTGAAACAGGGGGGAGAAACAGAGGGCGAGAAACAGAGGGCGAGAAACAGAGGGGCTGAAACTGAGGGGCTCAAACAGAGGGCGAGAAACAAAGTGCAAGAAGCGGAGGGTCTGAAGCTGTGGACGAGAAACAGAGGGGCTGAAACAGAGGGGTAGAACAGAGGGCGAGAAACAGAGGGGCTGAAACAGAGGGCGGGAAACAGAGGGCTTGAAACAGAGTGCGAGAAGCAGAGGGGCTGAAACAGAGGGGCTGAAACAGAGGGCGAGAAACAGAGGGGCTGAAACAGAGGGGCTGAAACAGAGGGCGAGAAACAGAGGGGCTGAAACAGAGGGGCTGAAACAGACGGGCTGAAACAGTGGGCAAGAAACAGAGGGGCTGAAACAGAGGGGCTGAAACAGAGGGCGAGAAACAGAGGGGCTGAAACAGAGGGGCTGAAACAGACGGGCTGAAACAGTGGGCAAGAAACAGAGGGGCTGAAACAGAGGGGCTGAAAAACAGGGGCTGAAACAGAGTGGCTGAAAAATAGGGGCTGAAACAGAGAATGAGAATCTGAGTGGGAGAAACAGAGGGTGAGAAACAGAAGGCGAGAAACAAAGGGCGAGAAACAGAGGGCGAGAAACAGAGGGGCTGAAACAGAGGGGCTGAAACAGAGGTGCGGAAACAGGGGGGCTGAAACAGAGGGGCTGAGACAGAGGGCGAGAAACAGAGGGCGAGAAACAGAGTATGAGAAGCAGAGGGGCTGAAACTAAGGGCGAGAAACAGAGGGGCGGATACAGGGGGCGAGAAAAAGAGCGGCTGAAACAGAGGGGATGAAACAGCGAGCGAGAAGCAGAGTACGAGAAGCAGAGGGTCTGAAACTAAGGGCGAGAAACAGAGGGGCTGAAACAGAGGGAGAGAGACAGAGGACGAGAAACAGAGGGCGAGAAACAGAGGGGCTGAAACAGGGTGCGAGAAACAGAGGGGCTGAAACAGAGGGGATGAAACAGAGGGTGAGAAACAGAGGGCGAGAAAAAGAGGGGCTGAAACAGAGGGTCTGAAACAGTGGGCAAGAAACAGAGGGGCTGAAACAGAGGGGTTGAGAAAGAGGGGCTGAAACAGAGTGGCTGAAAAAGAGGGGCTGAAACAGAGAATGAGAATCAGAGTGGGAGAAACAGAGGGTGAGAAACAGAAGGCGAGAAATGAAGGGCGAGAAACCGAGTGCAAGAAACAGAGGGGCTGAAACAGAGGGGCTGAAACAGAGGTGCGGAAACAGAGGGGCTGAAACAGAGGGGCTGAGACAGAGGGCGAAAAACAGAGGGCGAGAAACAGAGTGTGAGAAGCAGAGGGGCTGAAGCTGTGGGCAAGAAACAGAGGGGCTGAAACAGAGGGGCTGAGAAAGAGGGGCTGAAACAGAGTGTCTGAAAAAGAGGGGCTGAAACAGAGAATGAGAATCAGAGTGGGAGAAACAGAGGGTGAGAAACAGAAGGCGAGAAATGAAGGGCGAGAAACCGAGTGCGAGAAACAGAGGGGCTGAAACCGAGGGGCTGAAACAGAGGTGCAGAAACAGAGGGGCTGAAACAGAGGGGCTGAGACAGAGGGCGAAAAACTGAGGGCGAGAAACAGAGTTGCTGAAACAGGGGGGAGAAACAGAGGGCGTGAAACAGAGGGCGAGAAACAGAAGGGCTGAAATAGAGGGGCTCAAACAGAGGGCGAGAAACAAAGTGCAAGAAGCGGAGGGTCTGAAGCTGTGGGCGAGAAACCGATGGGGCTGAAACAGAGGGGTAGAAACAGAGGGCGAGAAACAAAGGGGCTGAAACAGAGGGGCTCAAACAAAGGGCGAGAAACAGAGGGGCTCAAACAGAGGGCGGGAAACAGAGGGCGAGAAACAGAGTGCGAGAAGCAGAGGGGCTGAAACAGAGGTGGAGAAATAGAGGGCGAGAAACAGTGGGGCTGAAACAGAGGGGCTCAAACAGAGGGCCAGAAATAGAGTGCAAGAAGCAGAGGGGCTGAAGCTGTGGGCGAGAAACAGAGGGGCTGAAATAGAGGGGGAGAAGCAGAAGGGCTGAAACAGAGGGGCTGAAACAGAGGGGCTGAAACAGAGGGTGAGAAACAGAGGGCGAGAAACAGCGGGGCTGAAACAGAGGGGCTGAAACAGAGGTGCGGAAACAGAGGGGTTGAAACAGAGGGGCTGAGACAGAGGGCGAGAAACAGAGGGCGAGAAACAGCGGGGCTGAAACAGAGGGGCTGAAACAGAGGTGCGGAAACAGAGGGGCTGAAACAGAGGGGATGAAACAGCGGGCGAGAAGCAGAGTACAAGAAGCAGAGGGTTTGAAACTGAGGGCGAGAAACAGAGGGGCTGAAACAGAGGGGATGAAACAGAGGGCGAGAAAAAGAGGGGCTGAAACAGAGGGGCTGAAACAGTGGGCAAGAAACAGAGAGGCTGGAACAGAGGGGCTGAAAAAGAGGGCGAGAAACAGAGGAGCTGAAACAGAGGGGCTGAAAAAGAGGGGCTGAAACACAGAATGAGAATCAGAGTGGGAGAAACAGAGGGTGAGAAACAGAAGGTGAGAAACAGAGGGCGAGAAACAGAGGGGCTGAAACAGAGGGGCTGAGACAGAGGTGCGGAAACAGAGGAGCTGAAACAGAGGGGCTGAGACAGAGGGGCTGAAACAGAGGGGCTGAAACAGAGGGGCTGAAAAAGAGGGGCTGAAACACAGAATGAGAATCAGAGTGGGAGAAACAAAGGGTGAGAAACAGAAGGTGAGAAACAGAGGGCGAGAAACAGAGGGGCTGAAACAGAGGGGGGGAAACAGAGGGTGAGAAACAGAGGGGCTGAAACAGAGGGGCTGAAACAGAGGTGCGGAAACAGAGGAACTGAAACAGAGGGGCTGAGACAGAGGGGCTGAAACAGAGAGGCTGAAACAGAGGGGCTGAAAAAGAGGGGCTGAAACACAGAATGAGAATCAGAGTGGGAGAAACAGAGGGTGAGAAACAGAAGGTGAGAAACAGAGGGCGAGAAACAGAGGGGCTGAAACAGAGGGTGAGAAACAGAGTGTGAGAAGCAGAGGGGCTGAAACTGAGGGCGAGAAACAGAGTTGCTGAAACAGGGGGGAGAAACAGAGGGCGTGAAACAGAGGGCGAGAAACAGAAGGGCTGAAACAGAGGGGCTCAAACAGAGGGCGAGAAACAAAGTGCAAGAAGCGGAGGGTCTGAAGCTGTGGGCGAGAAACCGATGGGGCTGAAACAGAGGGGTAGAAACAGAGGGCGAGAAACAAAGGGGCTGAAACAGAGGGGCTCAAACAAAGGGCGAGAAACAGAGGGGCTCAAACAGAGGGCGGGAAACAGAGGGCGAGAAACAGAGTGCGAGAAGCAGAGGGGCTGAAACAGAGGTGGAGAAATAGAGGGCGAGAAACAGTGGGGCTGAAACAGAGGGGCTCAAACAGAGGGCCAGAAATAGAGTGCAAGAAGCAGAGGGGCTGAAGCTGTGGGCGAGAAACAGAGGGGCTGAAATAGAGGGGGAGACGCAGAAGGGCTGAAACAGAGGGGCTGAAACAGAGGGGCTGAAACAGAGGGTGAGAAACAGAGGGCGAGAAACAGCGGGGCTGAAACAGAGGGGCTGAAACAGAGGTGCGGAAACAGAGGGGCTGAAACAGAGGGGCTGAGACAGAGGGCGAGAAACAGAGGGCGAGAAACAGCGGGGCTGAAACAGAGGGGCTGAAACAGAGGTGCGGAAACAGAGGGGCTGAAACAGAGGGGATGAAACAGCGGGCGAGAAGCAGAGTACAAGAAGCAGAGGGTTTGAAACTGAGGGCAAGAAACAGAGGGGCTGAAACAGAGGGTGAGAAACAGAGGGCGAGAAAAAGAGGGGCTGAAACAGAGGGTCTGAAACAGTGGGCAAGAAACAGAGAGGCTGGAACAGAGGGGCTGAAAAAGAGGGCGAGAAACAGAGGAGCTGAAACAGAGGGGCTGAAAAAGAGGGGCTGAAACACAGAATGAGAATCAGAGTGGGAGAAACAGAGGGTGAGAAACAGAAGGTGAGAAACAGAGGGCGAGAAACAGAGGGGCTGAAACAGAGGGGCTGAGACAGAGGTGCGGAAACAGAGGAGCTGAAACAGAGGGGCTGAGACAGAGGGGCTGAAACAGAGGGGCTGAAAAAGAGGGGCTGAAACACAGAATGAGAATCAGAGTGGGAGAAACAGAGGGTGAGAAACAGAAGGTGAGAAACAGAGGGCGAGAAACAGAGGGGCTGAAACAGAGGGGGGGAAACAGAGGGGCTGAAACAGAGGGGCTGAAAAAGAGGGGCTGAAACACAGAATGAGAATCAGAGTGGGAGAAACAGAGGGTGAGAAACAGAAGGTGAGAAACAGAGGGCGAGAAACAGAGGGCGAGAAACAGAGGGGCTGAAACAGAGGGGCTGAAACAGAGGTGCGGAAACAGAGGAGCTGAAACAGAGGGGCTGAGACAGAGGGGCTGAAACAGAGGGGCTGAAACAGAGGGGCTGAAAAAGAGGGGCTGAAACACAGAATGAGAATCAGAGTGGGAGAAACAGAGGGTGAGAAACAGAAGGTGAGAAACAGAAGGTGAGAAACAGAGGGCGAGAAACAGAGGGGCTGAAACAGAGGGGGGGAAACAGAGGGTGAGAAACAGAGGGGCTGAAACAGAGGGGCTGAAACAGAGGGGCTGAAACAGTGGGGCTGATATAGAGGGGCTGAAACAGAGGGCCAGAAACAGAGGGGCTGATACAGAGGGGCTGAAACAGAGGGGCTGAAACAGAGGGTGGGAAACAGAGGGTGGGAAACAGAGGGCGAGACACAGAGGGGCTGAAACAGAGGGGCTGAAACAGAGGGCGAGAAACTGAGGGGCTGAAACAGAGGGGCTGAAACAGAGGGCGAGAAACAGAGGGGCTGAAACAGAGGGGTTGAAACAGAGGGTCTGAAACAGAGGGGCTGAAACAGAGGGGCTGAAAAACAGGTGCTGAAACAGAGTGGCTGAAAAAAAGGGGCTGAAACAGAGAATGAGAATCAGAGTGGGAGAAACAGAGGGTGAGAAACAGAAGGCGAGAAACAAAGGGCGAGAAACAGAGGGCGAGAAACAGAGGGGCTGAAACAGAGGGGCTGCAACAGAGGTGCGGAAACAGAGGGTCTGAAACAGAGGGGCTGAGACAGAGGGCGAGAAACAGAGAGCGAGAAACAGAGTATGAGAAGCAGAGGGGCTGAAACTAAGGGCGAGAAACAGAGGGGCGGAAACAGGGGGCGAGAAACAGAGGGGCTGAAACAGAGGGGATGAAACAGCGAGCGAGAAGCAGAGTACGAGAAGCAGAGGGTCTGAAACTAAGGGCGAGAAACAGAGGGGCTGAAACAGAGGGTGAGAAACAGAGGTGCTGAAACAGAGGGGCTGAAACAGAGGGAGAGAGACAGAGGACGAGAAACAGAGGGCGAGAAACAGATGGGCTGAAACAGGGGACGAGAAACAGAGGGGCTGAAACAGAGGGGATGAAACAGCGAGCGAGAAGCAGAGTACGAGAAGCAGAGGGTCTGAAACTGAGGGCGAGAAACAGAGGGGCTGAAACAGAGGGTGAGAAACAGGGGGCAAGAAACAGAGGGCGAGAAACAGAGGGGCTGAAACAGGGGGCGAGAAACAGAGGGGCTGAAACAGAGGGGATGAAACAGCGAGCGAGAAGCAGAGTACGAGAAGCAGAGGGTCTGAAACTAAGGGCGAGAAACAGAGGGGCTGAAACAGAGGGAGAGAGACAGAGGACGAGAAACAGAGGGCAAGAAACAGAGGGACTGAAACAGGGGGCGAGAAACAGAGGGGCTGAAACAGAGGGGATGATACAGCGAGCGAGAAACAGAGTACGAGAAGCAGAGGGTCTGAAACTGAGGGCGAGAAACAGAGGGTCTGAAACAGAGGGTGAGAAACAGAGGGCGAGAAACAGAGGGCGAGAAAAAGAGGGGCTGAAACAGAGGGTCTGAAACAGTGGGCAAGAAACAGAGGGGCTGAAACAGAGGGGCTGAGAAAGAGGGGCTGAAACAGAGTGGCTGAAAAAGAGGGGCTGAAACAGAGAATGAGAATCAGAGTGGGAGAAACAGAGGGTGAGAAACAGAAGGCGAGAAACAAAGGGCGAGAAACAGAGTGCGAGAAACAGAGGGGCTGAAACAGAGGGGCTGAAACAGAGGTGCGGAAACAGAGGGGCTGAAACAGAGGGGCTGAGACAGAGGGCGAGAAACAGAGGGCGAGAAACAGAGTATGAGAAGCAGAGGGGTTGAAACTGAGGGCGAGAAACAGAGTTGCTGAAACAGGGGGGAGAAACAGAGGGCGAGAAACAGAGGGCGAGAAACAGAGGGGCTGAAACAGAGGGGCTCAAACTGAGTGCGAGAAACAAAGTGCAAGAAGCGGAGGGTCTGAAGCTGTGGGCGAGAAACAGAGGGGCTGAAACAGAGGGGCTGAAACAGAGGGGCTCAAACAAAGGGCGAGAAACAGAGGGGCTGAAACAGAGGGCGGGAAACAGAGGGCGAGAAACAGAGTGCGAGAAGCAGAGGGGCTGAAACAGAGGTGGAGAAATAGAGGGTGAGAAACAGTGGGGCTGAAACAGAGGGGCTCAAACAGAGGGCCAGAAATAGAGTGCAAGAAGCAGAGGGGCTGAAACAATGTGGCTGAAATAGAGGGTCTGAAACAGAGGGCGAGAAACAGGGGATCTGAAACAGAGGGCGATAAGCAGAGGGGCTGAGACAGAGGGCGAAAAACAGAGGGGCTGTAACAGAGGGGCTCAAACAGAGGGGCTGAAACAGAGGGTGAGAAACACAGTGTGAGAAGCACAGGGGCTGAAACTGAGGGCGTGAAACAGGGGGTCTGAAACAGAGGGGCTGAAACAAAGGGCGAGATACAGAGGGGCTGAAACAGAGGGGCTGAGACAGAGGTGCGGAAACAGAGGGGCTGAAACAGAGGGGCTGAGACAGAGGGGCTGAAACAGAGGGGCTGAAACAGAGGGCGAGAAACAGGGGCTGAAACAGAGCGCGAGAAACAGAGGGAGAGAAACAGAGTATGATAAGCAGAGGATGAAACTGAGGGCGAGAAACAGAGGGGCTGAAACAGAGGGGGGGAAACAGAGGGGCTGAAACAGAGGGTCTGATACAGAGGGGCTGAAACAGAGGGCCAGAAACAGAGGGGCTGATACAGAGGGGCTGAAACAGAGGGGCTGAAACAGAGGGTGGGAAACAGAGGGTGGGAAACAGAGGGCGAGACACAGAGGGGCTGAAACAGAGGGGCTGAAACAGAGGGCGAGAAACAGAGGGGCTGAAACAGAGGGGCTGAAACAGAGGACGAGAAACAGAGGGGCTGAAACAGAGGGGCTGAAACAGAGGGGCTGAAACAGTGGGCAAGAAACAGAGGGGCTGAAACAGAGGGGCTGAAAAACAGGGGCTGAAACAGAGTGGCTGAAAAAAAGGGGCTGAAACAGAGAATGAGAATCAGAGTGGGAGAAAAAGAGGGTGAGAAACAGAAGGCGAGAAACAAAGGGCGAGAAACAGAGGGCGAGAAACAGAGGGGCTGAAACAGAGGGGCTGAAACAGAGGTGCGGAAACAGAGGGGCTGAAACAGAGGGGCTGAGACAGAGGGCGACAAAAAGAGGGCGAGAAACAGAGTATGAGAAGCAGAGGGGCTGAAACTAAGGGCGAGAAACAGAGGGGTGGAAACAGGGCGCGAGAAACAGAGGGGCTGAAACAGAGGGGATAAAACAGCGAGCGAGAAGCAGAGTACGAGAAGCAGAGGGTCTGAAACTAAGGGCGAGAAACAGAGGGGATGAAACAGAGGGTGAGAAACAGAGGTGCTAAAAAAGAGAGGGGCTGAAACAGAGGGAGAGAGACAGAGGACGAGAAACAGAGGGCGAGAAACAGAGGGGCTGAAACAGGGGACGAGAAACAGAGGGGCTGAAACAGAGGGGATGAAACAGCGAGCGAGAAGCAGAGTACGAGAAGCAGAGGGTCTGAAACTGAGGGCGAGAAACAGAGGGGCCGAAACAGAGGGTGAGAAACAGAGGGCGAGAAACAGAGGGCGAGAAACAGAGGGGCTGAAACAGGGGGCGAGAAACAGAGGGGCTGAAACAGAGGGGATGAAACAGCGAGCGAGAAGCAGAGTACGAGAAGCAGAGGGTCTGAAACTAAGGGCGAGAAACAGAGAGGCTGAAACAGAGGGAGAGAGACAGAGGACGAGAAACAGAGGGCGAGAAACAGAGGGGCTGAAACAGGGGGCGAGAAACAGAGGGGCTGAAACAGAGGGGATGAAACAGCGAGCGAGAAGCAGAGTACGAGAAGCAGAGGGTCTGAAACTGAGGGCGAGAAACAGAGGGGCTGAAACAGAGGGGCTGAAACAGAGGGCGAGAAACAGAGGGCGAGAAAAAGAGGGGCTGAAAGAGAGGGTCTGAAACAGTGGGCAAGAAACAGAGGGGCTGAAACAGAGGGGCTGAGAAAGAGGGGCTGAAACAGAGTGGCTGAAAAAGAGGGGCTGAAACAGAGAATGAGAATCAGAGTGGGAGAAACAGAAGGTGTAAAACAGAAGGCGAGAAACAAAGGGCGAGAAACAGAGTGCGAGAAACAGAGGGGCTGAAACAGAGGGGCTGAAACAGAGGTGCGGAAACAGAGGGGCTGAAACAGAGGGGCTGAGACAGAGGGCGAGAAACAGAGGGCGAGACACAGAGTATGAGAAGCAGAGGGGCTGAAACTGAGGGCGAGAAACAGAGTTGCTGAAACAGGGGGGAGAAACAGAGGGCGAGAAACAGAGGGCGAGAAACAGAGGGGCTGAAACAGAGGGGCTCAAACAGAGGGCGAGAAACAAAGTGCAAGAAGCGGAGGGTCTGAAGCTGTGGGCGAGAAACAGAGGGGCTGAAACAGAGGGGTAGAAACAGAGGGCGAGAAACAGAGGGGCTGAAACAGAGGGCGGGAAACAGAGGGCGAGAAACAGAGTGCGAGAAGCAGAGGGGCTGAAACAGAGGTGGAGAAATAGAGGGCGAGAAACAGTGGGGCTGAAACAGAGGGGCACAAACAGAGGGCCAGAAATAGAGTGCAAGAAGCAGAGGGGCTGAAGCTGTGGGCGAGAAACAGAGGGGCTGCAACAGAGGGGGAGAAGCAGAAGGGCTGAAACAGAGGGGCTGAAACAGAGGGGCTGAAACAGAGGGCGAGAAACAGAGGGCGAGAAACAGCGGGGCTGAAACAGAGGGGCTGAAACAGAGGGGCTGAGACAGAGGGCGAGCAACAGAGGGCGAGAAACAGAGGGGCTGAAACAGAGGGGCTCAAACAGAGTGCGAGAAACAAAGTGCAAGAAGCGGAGGGTCTGAAGCTGTGGGTGAGAAACAGAGGGGCTGAAACAGAGGGGTAGAAACAGAGGGCGAGAAACAGAGGGGCTGAAACAGAGGGGCTCAAACAAAGGGCGAGAAACAGAGGGGCTGAAACAGAGGGCGGGAAACAGAGGGCGAGAAACAGAGTGCGAGAAGCAGAGGGGCTGAAACAGAGGTGGAGAAATAGAGGGTGAGAAACAGTGGGGCTGAAACAGAGGGGCTCAAACAGAGGGCCAGAAATAGAGTGCAAGAAGCAGAGGGGCTGAAACAATGTGGCTGAAATTGAGGGTCTGAAACAGAGGGCGAGAAACAGTGGATCTGAAACAGAGGGCGAGAAGCAGAGGGGCTGAGACAGAGGGCGAAAAACAGAGGGGCCGTAACAGAGGGGCTCAAACAGAGGGGCTGAAACAGAGGGTGAGAAACACAGTGTGACAAGCACAGGGGATGAAACTGAGGGCGTGAAACAGGGGGTCTGAAACAGAGGGGCTGAAACAAAGGGCGAGATACAGAGGGGCTGAAACAGACGGGTACAAACAGTGGGCGAGAAACAGGGGGGCTGAAACAGAGGGGGAGAAACAGAGGGGCTGAAACAGGGGGCGAGAAACAGAGGGGCTGAAACAGAGGGGATGAAACAGCGGGCGAGAAGCAGAGTACAAGAAGCAGAGGGTTTGAAACTGAGGGCGAGAAACAGAGGGGCTGAAACAGAGGGTGAGAAACAGAGGGTGAGAAAAAGAGGGGCTGAAACAGAGGTTCTGAAACAGTGGGCAAGAAACAGAGAGGCTGGAACAGAGGGGCTGAAAAAGAGGGCGAGAAACAGAGGGGCTGAAACAGAGGGGCTGAAAAAGAGGGGCTGAAACACAGAATGAGAATCAGAGTGGGAGAAACAGAGGGTGAGAAACAGAAGGTGAGAAACAGAGGGCGAGAAACAGTGGGGCTGAAACAGAGGGGCTGAGACAGAGGTGCGGAAACAGAGGGGCTGAAACAGAGGGGCTGAGACAGAGGGGCTGAAACAGAGGGGCTGAAACAGAGGGCGAGAAACAGGGGCTGAAACAGAGCGCGAGAAACAATGGGAGAGAAACAGAGTATGATAAGCACAGGATGAAACTGAGGGCGAGAAACAGAGGGGCTGAAACAGAGGGGGGGAAACAGAGGGTGAGAAACAGAGGGTGAGAAACAGAGGGGCTGAAACAGAGGGGCTGAAACAGAGGGGCTGATACAGAGGGGCTGAAACAGAGGGCCAGAAACAGAGGGGCTGATACAGAGGGGCTGAAACAGAGGGGCTGAAACAGAGGGTGGGAAACAGAGGGTGGGAAACAGAGGGCGAGACACAGAGGGGCTGAAACAGAGGGGCTGAAACAGAGGGCGAGAAACAGAGGGGCTGAAACAGAGGGGCTGAAACAGAGGGCGAGAAACAGAGGGGCTGAAACAGAGTGGCTGAAACAGAGGGGCTGAAACAGTGGGCAAGAAACAGAGGGGCTGAAACAGAGGGGCTGAAAAACAAGGGCTGAAACAGAGTGGCTGAAAAAAGGGGCTGAAACAGAGAATGAGAATCAGAGTGGGAGAAAAAGAGGGTGAGAAACAGAAGGCGAGAAACAAAGGGCGAGAAACAGAGGGCGAGAAACAGAGGGGCTGAAACAGAGGTGCTGAAACAGAGGTGCGGAAACAGAGGGGCTGAAACAGAGGGGCTGAGACAGAGGGCGAGAAACAGAGGGCGAGAAACAGAGTATGAGAAGCAGAGGGGCTGAAACTAAGGGCGAGAAACAGAGGGGTGGAAACAGGGGGCGAGAAACAGAGGGGCTGAAACAGAGGGGATAAAACAGCGAGCGAGAAGCAGAGTACGAGAAGCAGAGGGTCTGAAACTAAGGGCGAGAAACAGAGGGGCTGAAACAGAGGGTGAGAAACAGAGGTGCTAAAAAAGAGAGGGGCTGAAACAGAGGGAGAGAGACAGAGGACGAGAAACAGAGGGCGAGAAACAGAGGGGCTGAAACAGGGGACGAGAAACAGAGGGGCTGAAACAGAGGGGATGAAACAGCGAGCGAGAAGCAGAGTACGAGAAGCAGAGGGTCTGAAACTGAGGGCGAGAAACAGAGGGGCCGAAACAGAGGGTGAGAAACAGAGGGCGAGAAACAGAGGGGCTGAAACAGGGGGCGAGAAACAGAGGGGCTGAAACAGAGGGGATGAAACAGCGAGCGAGAAGCAGAGTACGAGAAGCAGAGGGTCTGAAACTAAGGGCGAGAAACAGAGGGGCTGAAACAGAGGGAGAGAGACAGAGGACGAGAAACAGAGGGCGAGAAACAGAGGGGCTGAAACAGGGGGCGAGACACAGAGGGGCTGAAACAGAGGGGATGAAACAGCGAGCGAGAAGCAGAGTACGAGAAGCAGAGGGTCTGAAACTGAGGGCGAGAAACAGAGGGGCTGAAACAGAGGGTGTGGAACAGAGGGCGAGAAACAGAGGGCGAGAAAAAGAGGGGCTGAAACAGAGGGTCTGAAACAGTGGGCAAGAAACAGAGGGGCTGAAACAGAGGGGCTGAGAAAGAGGGGCTGAAACAGAGTGGCTGAAAAAGAGGGGCTGAAACAGAGAATGAGAATCAGAGTGGGAGAAACAGAAGGTGAGAAACAGAAGGCGAGAAACAAAGGGCGAGAAACAGAGGGCGAGAAACAGAGGGGCTGAAACAGAGGGGCTGAAACAGAGGTGCGGAAACAGAGGGGCTGAAACAGAGGGGCTGAGACAGAGGGCGAGAAACAGAGGGCGAGAAACAGCGTATGAGAAGCAGAGGGGCTGAAACTGAGGGCGAGAAACAGAGTTGCTGAAACAGGGGGGAGAAACAGAGGGCGAGAAACAGAGGGGCTGAAACAGAGGGGCTCAAACAGAGGGCGAGAAACAAAGTGCAAGAAGCGGAGGGTCTGAAGCTGTGGGCGAGAAACAGAGGGGCTGAAACAGAGGGGTAGAAACAGAGGGCGAGAAACAGAGGGGCTGAAACAGAGGGGCTCAAACAAAGGGCGAGAAACAGAGGGGCTGAAACAGAGGGCGGGAAACAGAGGGCGAGAAACAGAGTGCGAGAAGCAGAGGGGCTGAAACAGAGGTGGAGAAATAGAGGGCGAGAAACAGTGGGGCTCAAACAGAGGGGCTCAAACAGAGGGCCAGAAATAAAGTGCAAGAAGCAGAGGGGCTGAAGCTGTGGGCGAGAAACAGAGGGGCTGAAACAGAGGGGGAGAAGCAGAAGGGCTGAAACAGAGGGGCTGAAACAGAGTGGCTGAAACAGAGGGTGAGAAACAGAGGGCGAGAAACAGCGGGGCTGAAACAGAGGGGCTGAAACAGAGGTGCGGAAACAGAGGGGCTGAAACAGAGGGGCTGAGACAGAGGGCGAGAAACAGAGGGCGAGAAACAGAGTATGAGAAGCAGAGGGGCTGAAACTGAGGGCGAGAAACAGAGTTGCTGAAACAGGGGGGAGAAACAGAGGGCGAGAAACAGAGGGCGAGAAACAGAGGGGCTGAAACAGAGGGGGAGAAACAGACAGCGAGAAACAGAGTACAAGAAACAGAGGGGCTGAAACAGAGGGGCTGAAACAGAGGGGCTGAAACAGAGGGGCAGAAACAGTGGGCTAGAAGCAGAGGGGCTGAAACAGAGGGCGAGAAACAGAGTGCGAGAAACAGAGGGGCTGTAACAGAGGGGCTTAAACAGAGGGGCTGAAACAGAGGGCGAGAAACAGAGTGTAAGAAGCAGAGGGGCTGAAACAATGTGGCTGAAATAGAGGGTCTGAAACAGAGGGCGAGAAACAGGGGATCTGAAACAGAGGGCGAGAAGCAGAGGGGCTGAGACAGAGGGCGAAAAACAGAGGGGCTGTAACAGAGGGGCTCAAACAGAGGGGCTGAAACAGAGGGTGAGAAACACAGTGTGAGAAGCACAGGGGCTAAAACTGAGGGCGTGAAACAGGGGGTCTGAAACAGAGGGGCTGAAACAAAGGGCGAGATACAGAGGGGCTGAAACAGACGGGTACAAACAGTGGGCGAGAAACAGGGGGGCTGAAACAGAGGGTGAGAAACAGAGGGGCTGAAACAGGGGGCGAGAAACAGAGGGGCTGAAACAGAGGGGATGAAACAGCGGACGAGAAGCAGAGTACAAGAAGCAGAGGGTCTGAAACTGAGGGCGAGAAACAGAGGGGCTGAAACAGAGGGTGAGAAACAGAGGGCGAGAAAAAGAGGGGCTGAAACAGAGGGTCTGAAACAGTGGGCAAGAAACAGAGAGGCTGGAACAGAGGGGCTGAAAAAGAGGGTGAGAAACAGAGGGGCTGTAACAGAGGGGCTCAAACAGAGGGGCTGACACAGAGGGTGAGAAACAGAGGGGCTGAAACAGGGGGCGAGAAACAGAGGGGCTGAAACAGAGGGGATGAAACAGCGGGCGAGAAGCAGAGTACAAGAAGCAGAGGGTCTGAAACTGAGGGCGAGAAACAGAGGGGCTGAAACAGAGGGTGAGAAACAGAGGGCGAGAAAAACAGGGGCTGAAACAGAGGGTCTGAAACAGAGGGTCTGAAACAGAGGGGCTGAAACAGAGGGGCTGAAAAAGAGGGGCTGAAACACAGAATGAGAATCAGAGTGGGAGAAACAGAGGGTGAGAAACAGAAGGCGAGAAACAAAGGGCGAGAAACAGAGGGCGAGAAACAGAGGGGCTGAAACAGAGGGGGTGAAACAGAGGTGCGGAAACAGAGGGGCTGAAACAGAGGGGCTGAGACAGAGGGCGAGTAACAGAGGGGCTGAAACAGGGGGCGAGAAACAGAGGGGCTGAAACAGAGGGGATGAAACAGCGGGCGAGAAGCAGAGTACAAGAAGCAGAGGGTCTGAAACAGAGGGCGAGAAACTGAGGGGCTGAAACAGAAGGTCTGAAACAGAGGGTCTGAAACAGAGGGGCTGAAACAGAGGGGCTGAAAAAGAGGGGCTGAAACACAGAATGACAATCAGAGTGCGAGAAACAGAGGGTGAGAAACAGAAGGTGAGAAACAGAGGGCGAGAAACAGAGGGGCTGAAACATAGGGGCTGAGACAGAGGTGCGGAAACAGAGGGGCTGAAACAGAGGGGCTGAGACAGAGGGGCTGAAACAGAGGGGCTGATACAGAGGGGCTGAAACAGAGGGCCAGAAACAGAGGGGCTGATACAGAGGGGCTGAAACAGAGGGGCTCAAACAGAGGGTGGGAAACAGAGGGTGGGAAACAGAGGGCGAGACACAGAGGGGCTGAAACAGAGGGGCTGAAACAGAGGGCGAGAAACAGAGGGGCTGAAACAGAGGGGCTGAAACAGAGGGCGAGAATCAGAGGGGCTGAAACAGAGGGGCTCAAACAGTGGGCAAGAAACAGAGGGGCTGAAACAGAGGGGCTGAAAAACAGGGGCTGAAACAGAGAATGAGAATCAGAGTGGGAGAAAGAGAGGGTGAGAAACAGAAGGAGAGAAACAAAGGGCGAGAAACAGAGGGGCTGAAACAGAGGGGCTGAAACAGAGGTGCGGAAACAGAGGGGCTGAAACAGAGGGGCTGAGACAGAGGGCGAGTAACAGAGGGCGAGAAACAGAGTATGAGAAGCAGAGGGGCTGAAACGAAGGGCGAGAAACAGAGGGGCGGAAACAGGGGGCGAGAAACAGAGGGGCTGAAACAGAGGGGATGAAACAGCGAGCGAGAAGCAGAGTACGAGAAGCAGAGGGTCTGAAACTAAGGGCGAGAAACAGAGGGGCTGAAACAGAGGGTGAGAAACAGAGGTGCTGAAACAGAGGGGCTGAAACAGAGGGAGAGAGACAGAGGACGAGAAACAGAGGGCGAGAAACAGAGGGGCTGAAACAGAGGGTGAGAAACAGAGGGCGAGAAACAGAGGGCGAGAAACAGAGGGGCTGAAACAGGGGGCGAGAAACAGAGGGGCTGAAACAGAGGGGATGAAACAGCGAGCGAGAAGCAGAGGGTCTGAAACTAAGGGCGAGAAACAGAGGGGCTGAAACAGAGGGAGAGAGACAGAGGACGAGAAACAGAGGGCGAGAAACAGAGGGGCTGAAACAGAGGGGCTGAAACAGAGGTGCGGAAACAGAGGGGATGAAACAGCGAGCGAGAAGCAGAGTACGCGAAGCAGAGGGTCTGAAACTGAGGGCGAGAAAAAGAGGGGCTGAAACAGAGGGTCTGAAACAGTGGGCAAGAGACAGAGGGGTTGAAACAGAGGGGCTGAGAAAGAGGGGCTGAAACAGAGTGGCTGAAAAAGAGGGGCTGAAAAAGAGAATGAGAATCAGAGTGGGAGAAACAGAGGGTGAGAAACAGAAGGCGAGAAACAAAGGGCGAGAAACAGAGTGCGAGAAACAGAGGGGCTGAAACAGAGGGGCTGAAACAGAGGTGCGGAAACAGAGGGGCTGAAACAGAGGGGCTGAGACAGAGGGCGAGAAACAGAGGGCGAGAAACAGAGTATGTGAAGCAGAGGGGCTGAAACTGAGGGCGAGAAACAGAGTTGCTGAAACAGGGGGGAGAAACAGAGGGCGAGAAACAGAGGGGCTGAAACAGAGGGGCTGAAACAGTGGGCAAGAAACAGAGGGGCTGAAACAGAGGGGCTGAAAAACAGGGGCTGAAACAGAGTGGCTGAAAAAAAGGGGCTGAAACAGAGAATGAGAATCAGAGTGGGAGAAACAGAGGGTGAGAAACAGAAGGCGAGAAACAAAGGGCGAGAAACAGAGGGCGAGAAACAGAGGGGCTGAAACAGAGGGGCTGAAACAGAGGTGCGGAAACAGAGGGGCTGAAACAGAGGGGCTGAGACAGAGGGTGAGTAACAGAGGGCGAGAAACAGAGTATGAGAAGCAGAGGGGCTGAAACGAAGGGCGAGAAACAGAGGGGCGGAAACAGGGGGTGAGAAACAGAGGGGCTGAAACAGAGGGGATGAAACAGCGAGCGAGAAGCAGAGTACGAGAAGCAGAGGGTCTGAAACTAAGGGCGAGAAACAGAGGGGCTGAAACAGAGGGTGAGAAACAGAGGGGCTGAAACAGAGGGGATGAAACAGCGAGCGAGAAGCAGAGGGTCTGAAACTAAGGGCGAGAAACAGAGGGGCTGAAACAGAGGGAGAGAGACAGAGGACGAGAAACAGAGGGCGAGAAACAGACGGGCTGAATCAGGGGGCGAGAAACAGCGGGGCTGAAACAGAGGGGATGAAACAGCGAGCGAGAAGCAGAGTACGAGAAGCAGAGGGTCTGAAACTGAGGGCGAGAAAAAGAGGGGCTGAAACAGAGGGTCTGAAACAGTGGGCAAGAAACAGAGGGGCTGAAACAGAGGGGCTGAGAAAGAGAGGCTGAAACAGAGTGGCTGAAAAAGAGGGGCTGAAACAGAGAATGAGAATCAGAGTGGGAGAAACAGAGGGTGAGAAACAGAAGGCGAGAAACAAAGGGCGAGAAACAGAGTGCGAGAAACAGAGGGGCTGAAACAGAGGGTGAGAAACAGAGGGCGAGAAACAGAGGGGCTGAAACAGGGGGCGAGAAACAGAGGGGCTGAAACAGAGGGGATGAAACAGCGAGCGAGAAGCAGAGTACGAGAAGCAGAGGGTCTGAAACTAAGGGCGAGAAACAGAGGAGCTGAAACAGAGGGAGAGAGACAGAGGACGAGAAACAGAGGGCGAGAAACAGAGGGGCTGAAACAGGGGGCGAGACACAGAGGGGCTGAAACAGAGGGGATGAAACAGCGAGCGAGAAGCAGAGTACGAGAAGCAGAGGGTCTGAAACTGAGGGCGAGAATCAGAGGGGCTGAAACAGAGGGTGTGGAACAGAGGGCGAGAAACAGAGGGCGAGAAAAAGAGGGGCTGAAACAGAGGGTCTGAAACAGTGGGCAAGAAACAGAGGGGCTGAAACAGAGGGGCTGAGAAAGAGGGGCTGAAACAGAGTGGCTGAAAAAGAGGGGCTGAAACAGAGAATGAGAATCAGAGTGGGAGAAACAGAAGGTGAGAAACAGAAGGCGAGAAACAAAGGGCGAGAAACAGAGGGCGAGAAACAGAGGGGCTGAAACAGAGGGGCTGAAACAGAGGTGCGGAAACAGAGGGGCTGAAACAGAGGGGCTGAGACAGAGGGCGAGAAACAGAGGGCGAGAAACAGCGTATGAGAAGCAGAGGGGCTGAAACTGAGGGCGAGAAACAGAGTTGCTGAAACAGGGGGGAGAAACAGAGGGCGAGAAACAGAGGGGCTGAAACAGAGGGGCTCAAACAGAGGGCGAGAAACAAAGTACAAGAAGCGGAGGGTCTGAAGCTGTGGGCGAGAAACAGAGGGGCTGAAACAGAGGGGTAGAAACAGAGGGCGAGAAACAGAGGGGCTGAAACAGAGGGGCTCAAACAAAGGGCGAGAAACAGAGGGGCTGAAACAGAGGGCGGGAAACAGAGGGCGAGAAACAGAGTGCGAGAAGCAGAGGGGCTGAAACAGAGGTGGAGAAATAGAGGGCGAGAAACAGTGGGGCTCAAACAGAGGGGCTCAAACAGAGGGCCAGAAATAGAGTGCAAGAAGCAGAGGGGCTGAAGCTTTGGGCGAGAAACAGAGGGGCTGAAACAGAGGGGGAGAAGCAGAAGGGCTGAAACAGAGGGGCTGAAACTGAGTGGCTGAAACAGAGGGTGAGAAACAGTGGGCGAGAAACAGCGGGGCTGAAACAGAGGGGCTGAAACAGAGGTGCGGAAACAGAGGGGCTGAAACAGAGGGGCTGAGACAGAGGGCGAGAAACAGAGGGCGAGAAACAGAGTATGAGAAGCAGAGGGGCTGAAACTGAGGGCGAGAAACAGAGTTGCTGAAACAGGGGGGAGAAACAGAGGGCGAGAAACAGAGGGCGAGAAACAGAGGGGCTGAAACAGAGGGGGAGAAACAGACAGCGAGAAACAGAGTACAAGAAACAGAGGGGCTGAAACAGAGGGGCTGAAACAGAGGGGCTGAAACAGAGGGGCAGGAACAGTGTGCGAGAAGCAGAGGGGCTGAAACAGAGGGCGAGAAACAGAGGGCGAGAAACAGAGGGGCTGTAACAGAGGGGCTTAAACAGAGGGGCTGAAACAGAGGGCGAGAAACAGAGTGTAAGAAGCAGAGGGGCTGAAACAATGTGGCTGAAATAGAGGGTCTGAAACAGAGGGCGAGAAACAGGGGATCTGAAACAGAGGGCGAGAAGCAGAGGGGCTGAGACAGAGGGCGAAAAACAGAGGGGCTGTAACAGAGGGGCTCAAACAGAGGGGCTGAAACAGAGGGTGAGAAACACAGTGTGAGAAGCACAGGGGCTAAAACTGAGGGCGTGAAACAGGGGGTCTGAAACAGAGGGGCTGAAACAAAGGGCGAGATACAGAGGGGCTGAAACAGACGGGTACAAACAGTGGGCGAGAAACAGGGGGGCTGAAACAGAGGGTGAGAAACAGAGGGGCTGAAACAGGGGGCAAGAAACAGAGGGGCTGAAACAGAGGGGATGAAACAGCGGGCGAGAAGCAGAGTACAAGAAGCAGAGGGTCTGAAACTGAGGGCGAGAAACAGAGGGGCTGAAACAGAGGGTGAGAAACAGAGGGCGAGAAAAAGAGGGGCTGAAACAGAGGGTCTGAAACAGTGGGCAAGAAACAGAGAGGCTGGAACAGAGGGGCTGAAAAAGAGGGTGAGAAACAGAGGGGCTGTAACAGAGGGGCTCAAACAGAGGGGCTGAAACAGAGGGTGAGAAACAGAGGGGCTGAAACAGGGGGCGAGAAACAGAGGGGCTGAAACAGAGGGGATGAAACAGCGGGCGAGAAGCAGAGTACAAGAAGCAGAGGGTCTGAAACTGAGGGCGAGAAACAGAGGGGCTGAAACAGAGGGTGAGAAACAGAGGGCGAGAAAAACAGGGGCTGAAACAGAGGGTCTGAAACAGAGGGTCTGAAACAGAGGGGCTGAAACAGAGGGGCTGAAAAAGAGGGGCTGAAACACAGAATGAGAATCAGAGTGGGAGAAACAGAGGGTGAGAAACAGAGGGCGAGAAACAGAGGGGCTGAAACAGAGGGGGTGAAACAGAGGTGCGGAAACAGAGGGGCTGAAACAGAGGGGCTGAGACAGAGGGCGAGTAACAGAGGGGCTGAAACAGGGGGCGAGAAACAGAGGGGCTGAAACAGAGGGGATGAAACAGCGGGCGAGAAGCAGAGTACAAGAAGCAGCTGGTCTGAAACAGAGGGCGAGAAACTGAGGGGCTGAAACAGAGGGTGAGAAACAGAGGGCGAGAAAAACAGGGGCTGAAACAGAGGGTCTGAAACAGAGGGTCTGAAACAGAGGGGCTGAAACAGAGGGGCTGAAAAAGAGGGGCTGAAACACAGAATGACAATCAGAGTGCGAGAAACAGAGGGTGAGAAACAGAAGGTGAGAAACAGAGGGCGAGAAACAGAGGGGCTGAAACATAGGGGCTGAGACAGAGGTGCGGAAACAGAGGGGCTGAAACAGAGGGGCTGAGACAGAGGGGCTGAAACAGAGGGGCTGATACAGAGGGGCTGAAACAGAGGGCCAGAAACAGAGGGGCTGATACAGAGGGGCTGAAACAGAGGGGCTGAAACAGAGGGTGGGAAACAGAGGGTGGGAAACAGAGGGCGAGACACAGAGGGGCTGAAACAGAGGGGCTGAAACAGAGGGCGAGAAACAGAGGGGCTGAAACAGAGGGGCTGAAACAGAGGGCGAGAATCAGAGGGGCTGAAACAGAGGGGCTCAAACAGTGGGCAAGAAACAGAGGGGCTGAAACAGAGGGGCTGAAAAACAGGGGCTGAAACAGAGAATGAGAATCAGAGTGGGAGAAAGAGAGGGTGAGAAACAGAAGGAGAGAAACAAAGGGCGAGAAACAGAGGGGCTGAAACAGAGGGGCTGAAACAGAGGTGCGGAAACAGAGGGGCTGAAACAGAGGGGCTGAGACAGAGGGCGAGTAACAGAGGGCGAGAAACAGAGTATGAGAAGCAGAGGGGCTGAAACGAACGGCGAGAAACAGAGGGGCGGAAACAGGGGGCGAGAAACAGAGGGGCTGAAACAGAGGGGATGAAACAGCGAGCGAGAAGCAGAGGGTCTGAAACTAAGGGCGAGAAACAGAGGGGCTGAAACAGAGGGTGAGAAACAGAGGTGCTGAAACAGAGGGGCTGAAACAGAGGGAGAGAGACAGAGGACGAGAAACAGAGGGCGAGAAACAGAGGGGCTGAAACAGAGGGTGAGAAACAGAGGGCGAGAAACAGAGGGCGAGAAACAGAGGGGCTGAAACAGGGGGCGAGAAACAGAGGGGCTGAAACAGAGGGGATGAAACAGTGAGCGAGAAGCAGAGGGTCTGAAACTAAGGGCGAGAAACAGAGGGGCTGAAACAGAGGGAGAGAGACAGAGGACGAGAAACAGAGGGCGAGAAACAGAGGGGCTGAAACAGAGGGGCTGAAACAGAGGTGCGGAAACAGAGGGGATGAAACAGCGAGCGAGAAGCAGAGTACGCGAAGCAGAGGGTCTGAAACTGAGGGCGAGAAAAAGAGGGGCTGAAACAGAGGGTCTGAAACAGTGGGCAAGAGACAGAGGGGTTGAAACAGAGGGGCTGAGAAAGAGGGGCTGAAACAGAGTGGCTGAAAAAGAGGGGCTGAAAAAGAGAATGAGAATCAGAGTGGGAGAAACAGAGGGTGAGAAACAGAAGGCGAGAAACAAAGGGCGAGAAACAGAGTGCGAGAAACAGAGGGGCTGAAACAGAGGGGCTGAAACAGAGGTGCGGAAACAGAGGGGCTGAAACAGAGGGGCTGAGACAGAGGGCGAGAAACAGAGGGCGAGAAACAGAGTATGTGAAGCAGAGGGGCTGAAACTGAGGGCGAGAAACAGAGTTGCTGAAACAGGGGGGAGAAACAGAGGGCGAGAAACAGAGGGGCTGAAACAGAGGGGCTGAAACAGTGGGCAAGAAACAGAGGGGCTGAAACAGAGGGGCTGAAAAACAGGGGCTGAAACAGAGTGGCTGAAAAAAAGGGGCTGAAACAGAGAATGAGAATCAGAGTGGGAGAAACAGAGGGTGAGAAACAGAAGGCGAGAAACAAAGGGCGAGAAACAGAGGGCGAGAAACAGAGGGGCTGAAACAGAGGGGCTGAAACAGAGGTGCGGAAACAGAGGGGCTGAAACAGAGGGGCTGAGACAGAGGGTGAGTAACAGAGGGCGAGAAACAGAGTATGAGAAGCAGAGGGGCTGAAACGAAGGGCGAGAAACAGAGGGGCGGAAACAGGGGGCGAGAAACAGAGGGGCTGAAACAGAGGGGATGAAACAGCGAGCGAGAAGCAGAGTACGAGAAGCAGAGGGTCTGAAACTAAGGGGGAGAAACAGAGGGGCTGAAACAGAGGGTGAGAAACAGAGGTGCTGAAACAGAGGGGCTGAAACAGAGGGAGAGAGACAGAGGACGAGAAACAGAGGGCGAGAAACAGAGGGGCTGAAACAGGGGGCGAGAAACAGAGGGGCTGAAACAGAGGGCGAGAAACAGAGGGGCTGAAACAGGGGGCGAGAAACAGAGGGGCTGAAACAGAGGGGATGAAACAGCGAGCGAGAAGCAGAGGGTCTGAAACTAAGGGCGAGAAACAGAGGGGCTGAAACAGAGGGAGAGAGACAGAGGAGGAGAAACAGAGGGCGAGAAACAGACGGGCTGAATCAGGGGGCGAGAAACAGAGGGGCTGAAACAGAGGGGATGAAACAGCGAGCGAGAAGCAGAGTACGAGAAGCAGAGGGTCTGAAACTGAGGGCGAGAAAAAGAGGGGCTGAAACAGAGGGTCTGAAACAGTGGGCAAGAAACAGAGGGGCTGAAACAGAGGGGCTGAGAAAGAGGGGCTGAAACAGAGTGGCTGAAAAAGAGGGGCTGAAACAGAGAATGAGAATCAGAGTGGGAGAAACAGAGGGTGAGAAACAGAAGGCGAGAAACAAAGGGCGAGAAACAGAGTGCGAGAAACAGAGGGGCTGAAACAGAGGGGCTGAAACAGAGGTGCGGAAACAGAGGGGCTGAAACAGAGGGGCTGAGACAGAGGGCGAGAAACAGAGGGCGAGAAACAGAGTATGTGAAGCAGAGGGGCTGAAACTGAGGGCGAGAAACAGAGTTGCTGAAACAGGGGGGAGAAACAGAGGGCGAGAAACAGAGGGGCTGAAACAGAGGGGCTGAAACAGTGGGCAAGAAACAGAGGGGCTGAAACAGAGGGGCTGAAAAACAGGGGCTGAAACAGAGTGGCTGAAAAAAAGGGGCTGAAACAGAGAATGAGAATCAGAGTGGGAAAAACAGAGGGTGAGAAACAGAAGGCGAGAAACAAAGGGTGAGAAACAGAGGGCGAGAAACAGAGGGGCTGAAACAGAGGGGCTGAAACAGAGGTGCGGAAACAGAGGGGCTGAAACAGAGTGGCTGAGACAGAGGGCGAGTAACAGAGGGCGAGAAACAGAGTATGAGAAGCAGAGGGGCTGAAACGAAGGGCGAGAAACAGAGGGGCGGAAACAGGGGGCGAGAAACAGAGGGGCTGAAACAGAGGGGATGAAACAGCGAGCGAGAAGCAGAGTACGAGAAGCAGAGGGTCTGAAACTAAGGGCGAGAAACAGAGGGGCTGAAACAGAGGGTGAGAAACAGAGGTGCTGAAACAGAGGGGCTGAAACAGAGGGAGAGAGACAGAGGACGAGAAACAGAGGGCGAGAAACAGAGGGGCTGAAACAGAGGGTGAGAAACAGAGGGCGAGAAACAGAGGGCGAGAAACAGAGGGGCTGAAACAGAGGGCGAGAAACAGAGGGGCTGAAACAGAGGGGATGAAACAGCGAGCGAGAAGCAGAGGGTCTGAAACTAAGGGCGAGAAACAGAGGGGCTGAAACAGAGGGAGAGAGACAGAGGACGAGAAACAGAGGGCGAGAAACAGAGGGGCTGAAACAGGGGGCGAGAAACAGAGGGGCTGAAACAGAGGGGATGAAACAGCGAGCGAGAAGCAGAGTACGAGAAGCAGAGGGTCTGAAACTGAGGGCGAGAAAAAGAGGGGCTGAAACAGAGGGTCTGAAACATTGGGCAAGAAACAGAGGGGCTGAAACAGAGGGGCTGAGAAAGAGGGGCTGAAACAGAGTGGCTGAAAAAGAGGGGCTGAAACAGAGAATGAGAATCAGAGTGGGAGAAACAGAGGGTGAGAAACAGAAGGCGAGAAACAAAGGGCGAGAAACAGAGTGCGAGAAACAGAGGGGCTGAAACAGAGGGGCTGAAACAGAGGTGCGGAAACAGAGGGGCTGAAACAGAGGGGCTGAGACAGAGGGCGAGAAACAGAGGGCGAGAAACAGAGTATGTGAAGCAGAGGGGCTGAAACTGAGGGCGAGAAACAGAGTTGCTGAAACAGGGGGGAGAAACAGAGCGCGAGAAACAGAGGGCGAGAAACAGAGGGGCTGAAACAGAGGGGCTCAAACAGAGTGCGAGAAACAAAGTGCAAGAAGCGGAGGGTCTGAAGCTGTGGGCGAGAAACAGAGGGGCTGAAACAGAGGGGTAGAAACAGAGGGCGAGAAACAGAGGGGCTGAAACAGAGGGGCTCAAACAAAGGGCGAGAAACAGAGGGGCTGAAACAGAGGGCGGGAAACAGAGGGCGAGAAACAGAGTGCGAGAAGCAGAGGGGCTGAAACAGAGGTGGAGAAATAGAGGGCGAGAAACAGTGGGGCTGAAACAGAGGGGCTCAAACAGAGGGCCAGAAATAGAGTGCAAGAAGCAGAGGGGCTGAAACAATGTGGCTGAAATAGAGGGTCTGAAACAGAGGGCGAGAAACAGGGGATCTGAAACAGAGGGCGAGAAGCAGAGGGGCTGAGACAGAGGGCGAAAAACAGAGGGGCTGTAACAAAGGGGCTCAAACAGAGGGGCTGAAACAGAGGGTGAGAAACACAGTGTGAGAAGCACAGGGGCTGAAACTGAGGGCGTGAAACAGGGGGTCTGAAACAGAGGGGCTGAAACAAAGGGCGAGATACAGAGGGGCTGAAACAGACGGGTACAAACAGTGGGCGAGAAGCAGGGGGGCTGAAACAGAGGGTGAGAAACAGAGGGGCTGAAACAGGGGTCGAGAAACAGAAGGGCTGAAACAGAGGGGCTGAAACAGAGGGGCTGAAACAGAGGGGCTGAAACACAGGTGCGGAAACAGAGGGGCTGAAACAGAGGGGCTGAGACAGAGGGCGAGAAACAGAGGGCGAGAAACAGAGTATGAGAAGCAGAGGGGCTGAAACTGAGGGCGAGAAACAGAGTTGCTGAAACAGGGGGGAGAAACAGAGGGCGAGAAACAGAGGGCGAGAAACAGAGGGGCTGAAACAGAGGGGGAGAAACAGACAGCGAGAAACAGAGGACAAGAAACAGAGGGGCTGAAACATAGGGGCTGAAACAGAGGGGCTGAAACAGAGGGGCAGAAACAGTGGGCAAGAAGCAGAAGGGCTGAAACAGAGGGCGAGAAACAGAGGGCGAGAAACAGAGGGGCTGTAACAGAGGGGCTTAAACAGAGGGGCTGAAACAGAGGGCGAGAAACAGAGTGTAAGAAGCAGAGGTGCTGAAACAATGTGGCTGAAATAGAGGGTCTGAAACAGAGGGCGAGAAACAGGGGATCTGAAACAGAGGGCGAGAAGCAGAGGGGCTGAGACAGAGGGCGAAAAACAGAGGGGCTGTAACAGAGGGGCTCAAACAGAGGGGCTGAAACAGAGGGTGAGAAACACAGTGTGAGAAGCACAGGGGCTGAAACTGAGGGCGTGAAACAGGGGGTCTGAAACAGAGGGGCTGAAACAAAGGGCGAGATACAGAGGGGCTGAAACAGACGGGTACAAACAGTGGGCGAGAAACAGGGGGGCTGAAACAGAGGGTGAGAAACAGAGGGGCTGAAACAGGGGTCGAGAAACAGAGGGGCTGAAACAGAGGGGATGAAACAGCGGGCGAGAAGCAGAGTACAAGAAGCAGAGGGTCTGAAACTGAGGGCGAGAAACAGAGGGGCTGAAACAGAGGGTGAGAAACAGAGGGCGAGAAAAAGAGGGGCTGAAACAGAGGGTCTGAAACAGTGGGCAAGAAACAGTGAGGCTGGAACAGAGGGGCTGAAAAAGAGGGTGAGAAACAGAGGGGCTGTAACAGAGGGGCTCAAACAGAGGGGCTGAAACAGAGGGTGAGAAACAGAGGGGCTGAAACAGGGGGCGAGAAACAGAGGGGCTGAAACAGAGGGGATGAAACAGCGGGCGAGAAGCAGAGTACAAGAAGCAGAGGGTCTGAAACTGAGGGCGAGAAACAGAGGGGCTGAAACAGAGGGTGAGAAACAGAGGGCGAGAAAAACAGGGGCTGAAACAGAGGGTCTGAAACAGAGGGTCTGAAACAGAGGGGCTGAAACAGAGGGGCTGAAAAAGAGGGGCTGAAACACAAAATGAGAATCAGAGTGGGAGAAACAGAGGGTGAGAAACAGAAGGTGAGAAACAGAGGGCGAGAAACAGAGGGGCTGAAACAGAGGGGCTGAGACAGAGGTGCAGAAACAGAGGGGCTGAAACAGAGGGGCTGAGACAGAGGGGCTGAAACAGAGGGGCTGATACAGAGGGGCTGAAACAGAGGGCCAGAAACAGAGGGGCTGATGCAGAGGGGCTGAAACAGAGGGGCTGAAACAGAGGGTGGGAAACAGAGGGTGGGAAACAGAGGGCGAGACACAGAGGGGCTGAAACAGAGGGGCTGAGACAGAGGGCGAGAAACAGAGGGGCTGAAACAGAGGGGCTGAAACAGAGGTGCGGATACAGAGGGGCTGAAACAGAGGGGCTGAGACAGAGGGCGAGAAACAGAGGGCGAGAAACAGAGTATGAGAAGCAGAAGGGCTGAAACGAAGGGCGAGAAACAGAGGGGCGGAAACAGGGGGCGAGAAGCAGAGTACGAGAAGCAGAGGGTCTGAAACTAAGGGCGAGAAACAGAGGGGCTGAAACAGAGGGTGAGAAACAGAGGTGCTGAAACAGAGGGGCTGAAACAGAGGGAGAGAGACAGAGGACGAGAAACAGAGGGCGAGAAACAGAGGGGCTGAAACAGGGGACGAGAAACAGAGGGGCTGAAACAGAGGGGATGAAACAGCGAGCGAGAAGCAGAGTACGAGAAGCAGAGGGTCTGAAACTGAGGGCGAGAAACAGAGGGGCTGAAACAGAGGGTGAGAAACAGAGGGCGAGAAACAGAGGGCGAGAAACAGAGGGGCTGAAACAGGGGGCGAGAAACAGAGGGGCTGAAACAGAGGGGATGAAACAGCGAGCGAGAAGCAGAGTACGAGAAGCAGAGGGTCTGAAACTAAGGGCGAGAAACAGAGGGGCTGAAACAGAGGGAGAGAGACAGAGGACGAGAAACAGAGGGCGAGAAACAGAGGGGCTGAAACAGAGGGGATGAAACAGCGAGCGAGAAGCAGAGTACGAGAAGCAGAGGGTCTGAAACTGAGAGCGAGAAAAAGAGGGGCTGAAACAGAGGGTCTGAAACAGTGGGCAAGAAACAGAGGGGCTGAAACAGAGGGGCTGAGAAAGAGGGGCTGAAACAGAGTGGTTGAAAAAGAGGGGCTGAAACAGAGAATGAGAATCAGAGTGGGAGAAACAGAGGGTGAGAAACAGAAGGCGAGAAACAAAGGGCGAGAAACAGAGTGCGAGAAACAGAGGGGCTGAAACAGAGGTGCGGAAACAGAGGGGCTGAAACAGAGGGGCTGAGACAGAGGGCGAGAAACAGAGGGCGAGAAACAGAGTATGAGAAGCAGAGGGGCTGAAACTGAGGGCGAGAAACAGAGTTGCTGAAACAGGGGGGAGAAACAGAGGGCGAGAAACAGAGGGGCTGAAACAGAGGTGCTCAAACAGAGTGCGAGAAACAAAGTGCAAGAAGCGGAGGGTCTGAAGCTGTGGGCGAGAAACAGAGGGGCTGAAACAGAGGGGTAGAAACAGAGGGCGAGAAACAGAGGGGCTGAAACAGAGGGCGGGAAACAGAGGGCGAGAAACAGAGTGCGAGAAGCAGACGGTCTGAAACAGAGGTGGAGAAATAGAGGGCGAGAAACAGTGGGGCTGAAACAGAGGGGCTCAAACAGAGGGCCAGAAATAGAGTGCAAGAAGCAGAGGGGCTGAAACAATGTGGCTGAAATAGAGGGTCTGAAACAGAGGGCGAGAAACAGGGGATCTGAAACAGAGGGCGAGAAGCAAAGGGGCTGAGACAGAGGGTGAAAAACAGAGGGGCTGTAACAGAGGGGCTCAAACAGAGGGGCTGAAACAGAGGGTGAGAAACACAGTGTGAGAAGCACAGGGGCTGAAACTGAGGGCGTGAAACAGGGGGTCTGAAACAGAGGGGCTGAAACAAAGGGCGAGATACAGAGGGGCTGAAACAGACGGGTACAAACAGTGGGCGAGAAGCAGGGGGGCTGAAACAGAGGGTGAGAAACAGAGGGGCTGAAACAGGGGTCGAGAAACAGAAGGGCTGAAACAGAGGGGCTGAAACAGAGGGGCTGAAACAGAGGGGCTGAAACACAGGTGCGGAAACAGAGGGGCTGAAACAGAGGGGCTGAGACAGAGGGCGAGAAACAGAGGGCGAGAAACAGAGTATGAGAAGCAGAGGGGCTGAAACTGAGGGCGAGAAACAGAGTTGCTGAAACAGGGGGGAGAAACAGAGGGCGAGAAACAGAGGGCGAGAAACAGAGGGGCTGAAACAGAGGGGCTGAAACAGAGGGGCTGAAACAGAGGGGCAGAAACAGAGGTGCGGATACAGAGGGGCTGAAACAGAGGGGCAGAAACAGTGGGCAAGAAGCAGAAGGGCTGAAACAGAGGGCGAGAAACAGAGGGCGAGAAACAGAGGGGCTGTAACAGAGGGGCTTAAACAGAGGGGCTGAAACAGAGGGCGAGAAACAGAGTGTAAGAAGCAGAGGTGCTGAAACAATGTGGCTGAAATAGAGGGTCTGAAACAGAGGGCGAGAAACAGGGGATCTGAAACAGAGGGCGAGAAGCAGAGGGGCTGAGACAGAGGGCGAAAAACAGAGGGGCTGTAACAGAGGGGCTCAAACAGAGGGGCTGAAACAGAGGGTGAGAAACACAGTGTGAGAAGCACAGGGGCTGAAACTGAGGGCGTGAAACAGGGGGTCTGAAACAGAGGGGCTGAAACAAAGGGCGAGATACAGAGGGGCTGAAACAGACGGGTACAAACAGTGGGCGAGAAACAGGGGGGCTGAAACAGAGGGTGAGAAACAGAGGGGCTGAAACAGGGGTCGAGAAACAGAGGGGCTGAAACAGAGGGGATGAAACAGCGGGCGAGAAGCAGAGTACAAGAAGCAGAGGGTCTGAAACTGAGGGCGAGAAACAGAGGGGCTGAAACAGAGGGTGAGAAACAGAGGGCGAGAAAAAGAGGGGCTGAAACAGAGGGTCTGAAACAGTGGGCAAGAAACAGTGAGGCTGGAACAGAGGGGCTGAAAAAGAGGGTGAGAAACAGAGGGGCTGTAACAGAGGGGCTCAAACAGAGGGGCTGAAACAGAGGGTGAGAAACAGAGGGGCTGAAACAGGGGGCGAGAAACAGAGGGGCTGAAACAGAGGGGATGAAACAGCGGGCGAGAAGCAGAGTACAAGAAGCAGAGGGTCTGAAACTGAGGGCGAGAAACAGAGGGGCTGAAACAGAGGGTGAGAAACAGAGGGCGAGAAAAACAGGGGCTGAAACAGAGGGTCTGAAACAGAGGGTCTGAAACAGAGGGGCTGAAACAGAGGGGCTGAAAAAGAGGGGCTGAAACACAAAATGAGAATCAGAGTGGGAGAAACAGAGGGTGAGAAACAGAAGGTGAGAAACAGAGGGCGAGAAACAGAGGGGCTGAAACAGAGGGGCTGAGACAGAGGGGCTGAAACAGAGGGGCTGATACAGAGGGGCTGAAACAGAGGGCCAGAAACAGAGGGGCTGATGCAGAGGGGCTGAAACAGAGGGGCTGAAACAGAGGGTGGGAAACAGAGGGTGGGAAACAGAGGGCGAGACACAGAGGGGCTGAAACAGAGGGGCTGAGACAGAGGGCGAGAAACAGAGGGGCTGAAACAGAGGGGCTGAAACAGAGGTGCGGATACAGAGGGGCTGAAACAGAGGGGCTGAGACAGAGGGCGAGAAACAGAGGGCGAGAAACAGAGTATGAGAAGCAGAAGGGCTGAAACGAAGGGCGAGAAACAGAGGGGCGGAAACAGGGGGCGAGAAGCAGAGTACGAGAAGCAGAGGGTCTGAAACTAAGGGCGAGAAACAGAGGGGCTGAAACAGAGGGTGAGAAACAGAGGTGCTGAAACAGAGGGGCTGAAACAGAGGGAGAGAGACAGAGGACGAGAAACAGAGGGCGAGAAACAGAGGGGCTGAAACAGGGGACGAGAAACAGAGGGGCTGAAACAGAGGGGATGAAACAGCGAGCGAGAAGCAGAGTACGAGAAGCAGAGGGTCTGAAACTGAGGGCGAGAAACAGAGGGGCTGAAACAGAGGGTGAGAAACAGAGGGCGAGAAACAGAGGGCGAGAAACAGAGGGGCTGAAACAGGGGGCGAGAAACAGAGGGGCTGAAACAGAGGGGATGAAACAGCGAGCGAGAAGCAGAGTACGAGAAGCAGAGGGTCTGAAACTAAGGGCGAGAAACAGAGGGGCTGAAACAGAGGGAGAGAGACAGAGGACGAGAAACAGAGGGCGAGAAACAGAGGGGCTGAAACAGAGGGGATGAAACAGCGAGCGAGAAGCAGAGTACGAGAAGCAGAGGGTCTGAAACTGAGAGCGAGAAAAAGAGGGGCTGAAACAGAGGGTCTGAAACAGTGGGCAAGAAACAGAGGGGCTGAAACAGAGGGGCTGAGAAAGAGGGGCTGAAACAGAGTGGTTGAAAAAGAGGGGCTGAAACAGAGAATGAGAATCAGAGTGGGAGAAACAGAGGGTGAGAAACAGAAGGCGAGAAACAAAGGGCGAGAAACAGAGTGCGAGAAACAGAGGGGCTGAAACAGAGGTGCGGAAACAGAGGGGCTGAAACAGAGGGGCTGAGACAGAGGGCGAGAAACAGAGGGCGAGAAACAGAGTATGAGAAGCAGAGGGGCTGAAACTGAGGGCGAGAAACAGAGTTGCTGAAACAGGGGGGAGAAACAGAGGGCGAGAAACAGAGGGGCTGAAACAGAGGTGCTCAAACAGAGTGCGAGAAACAAAGTGCAAGAAGCGGAGGGTCTGAAGCTGTGGGCGAGAAACAGAGGGGCTGAAACAGAGGGGTAGAAACAGAGGGCGAGAAACAGAGGGGCTGAAACAGAGGGCGGGAAACAGAGGGCGAGAAACAGAGTGCGAGAAGCAGACGGTCTGAAACA